>NW_004524591.1:4215032-4219062 GCF_000260255.1 Octodon degus
CACCAGCATCTTCAAGATCTGAAACTCTGTCTTTACTTTCACTTAAATGGTTTTGCAACCTTGTTATTGAGATTTTAATTTCCTCTATATCTCTAGAAAAGAATTGTGCTCTGAGTTCCTCTATATCTTTCTGCTGTTGCTTATTTACTATCGATGCTATTAATTCATGCATTGGAGCTGAGCTAGTGTCTTCCGCACTTGTTCTGCGTGGGCATTGGGCTTCCTCCGTATGTTTCTGCATTTGATTCTTTACTGCAGATGTTATTAATTCAGGGATTTCTTTTTTGATTCCCAACCTAATTTCCTCTATACCTTTCTGCAGCTGTTTTTTTTTTTTTTTATTTCAGAAGCCGTTGATTCATTGCTTTCAGCTGTTTGATTCCCAATTTGTTCTGTGTTAGTGTCCTATACACTTGTTATGGTTGGGCTTGGGTCCTGAGGTTGCATTTTTTTCCTTCTTGTCATTTTGTGTAGCACTGTCTTCTGACCTTTGTTGTACATCTTCATTGTAGTTATAAGCTTAGCACACACTGAAGCTCAGGTGCAGATCTACAAAGTTTGGATGTATCCAGCTGTTCCTGGCTTGGGTCTGGCTGCTGTGGTCAGCTCCTTCCTGTTGCTGCCCTTGAGGGTGAACCTGCTGTGCTTCTCTGGCAAGATTTTCTGCTCCTGGAGTAGCTGGGTGGTTCTATCCTCTACACTCTGCAGAGATTGCAGCTGCAGGGTTACACCCCAGGCCTGTATGCCAGGCCTGAGCTGAGCCTGGAGGGGACAAGTACTATTTGAAAAATAGAACCCAAACTAGTGCAACTGAGACAAATAAAACAATACAAAGATTTAACAAATAAAAAAACTGGTTCTTTGAAAGATTGAATAAAATTGAGTAACCCCTAATCAACCTCCTCAAAAAGAGGAAAAACAAGCCTCAAATTCAAGCAATAAGGAATGAAAAGGGAATAATTACTACAGATGCTGTGGAAATTCAGAAGATTATCAATAGCTATTTTGAAATGCTTTACTCTCACAGGATCAAAGACAAAGAATAAATGGACAAATTCCTAGGCCTGTACAAATTGCCAAAACTGAATCAAGAAGATATAAAATCTCTGGGTAACCCAATATCAGTCAGTGAAATTGAAAATGCCATAAAGAACTTACCAAAAAAGAAAATTCCAGGTCCTGATGGATATACAGCTGAATTTTATGAGAAATTTAAAGAAGATTTAATCCTAATACTCCGCAAACTCTTCAGTGAAACTGAAAAGGAGGCACTAAGCTCAAATTCCTTCCTAGAGGGAGGTATTATACTGCTACAGAAACTGGAGAAAGATCCAAATAAAAAAGAGAATTACAGGCCAATCTCCTTCACAAATATAGAGGCAAAAATCCTCTGTAAAATATTTGCAAATACCATACAGAAAATCAACAAGAAAATTTCATACTATGTCCCGTAGGATTCATCCCAGGGATACAAGTTTGGTTATGCAAATCTATAAATGTAATATACTATATAAATAGAGCCAAAACTAAAACCCACATGATCATCTCAACAGATGAAGAAAAGGCTTTTGATGAAGTCCAACACTCATTCATGATCAAAGCCCTACAGAAAATTGGAATAGATGGCCTATACCTCATCCTGATAAAAGTCATCTTTGTCAAACCAGCAGCCAACATAATTCTAAATGGAGAAAAACTGAAGGCTTTTACTCTCAGATCATGTACAAGACAAGGATGTTCTCTATCTCTGCTCCTATTCAATATAGTTCTGGAATCATTAGCTAGAGCAATTAGATGGGAGAGAGAAATAAAAGGAATAAGAATAGGTAAAGAAGAAGTTAAACTATAATTATTTGCAGATGACATGATACTGTGTTTGGAAGAAGCAAAAAAAAAAAAAATTCCACCAAGAAGCTCCTAGAATTAATAAGAAAATCAGTATCACAGAAGGATAAAAAGTCAGCACCCAGAAATCAATAGCATTCCTCTATACAGGTAGAAAAATCAATGAGAGACAAATTAGAAGCCAATACTCTTCAGAACAGCATTAGCATCCAAAATAGTGAAATAGTTAGGAATTAACAAGGGAAGTGAAAAAGCTATACAATGAAAATTACAACCCTCTAAAAAAGAGATTGGCAAGCACAGGGTCCTGAGTTCAATCCCCAGTACTACAATGAATAAATAAATAAACAAAATAAAAAAGAGATTGAAGAGGATTTCAGAAAATGCAAAGATATTCCTTGCTCCAGATAGGAAGAAGCAACATTGTGAAAATGGCCCTATTCCCAAAATTATTATACAGATTTAATGTAATCTCTATCAAAATACCATCTATGTATCTCACAGATCAAGAGAAAACATTCTCAAAATTTATGCGGATCAAGGAAAGACCTAGAACAGCAAAGGCAATCTTGGGCAACAAAGACAAGGAAGGAAGCCTTACAATTCCTGACTTGATATTATACTAAAAAACTGCTATAATAAATTTAGCATGGTACTGGTTAAAAAAAAAAAAAAGCAAATCTGAGGATCAATGGAACATCTTAGGAGATGCATGTACAACTAGAAAGGCACTTAGCCATCTTATCATTGACAAAGTGGCCAAATATGTTTACTGGAAGGATAGCCTCTTTAATAAATGGTGCTGGAAAAACTAGTTCTCCACATGGTGAAAAACAAAACTAGACCCAGCTCTATCACCCTGCACTAAACTAAAGTCAAAATAGATTAAGGATCAAAACATTAAAGCAGAAACACTAAATCTCCTGGAAGAGAAAGTAGGAGCAAATCTTAAAGACATCGGAGTAGGCAGACAGTTCATGAACAAAATGAGAAACACAGGGAAATACTGTAAAGAACCCACAACTGGGACCTCTTCTTGATAAGATTCTACATGTGAAAATAAATCACTAATAGAGTGAAAAGACAACCCACAAAAATGGGGAAAATAATCATAACCAAGAATTACTCAAACAATGGACTTTTATCTAAATCACAAAAACTAAAAAAAAAAAAAAAAAAAAAAAAAAAAAAGTGCAGACGAGATCCTGTCAGCAAAGCTGGGATGAATACACATTTCCCAGAGGAAGAAATATAAGTGGCAAATCAATATACAAAAAATGTTCCACAGCACTGGCCATTTGAGAAATGCAAATTCAAACATAGAGATACCATCTCACACCAGAAAGAATGGTTATCATAAAAAGTCAACTAATAACAAATTCTGGAGAGGCTGTAGGGAAAAAGGAATGCTTCTGCACAGCTGGTGGGAAGGTAGACTGGTACAACCACTATGGAAATCAGTGTGGAGATTCCTTAAAAAAATAGGACTGGAATTTCCATTCAGTCCAGCTATTCTCCTTCTGGGTATTTTCCCAAAAGAACTAAAAAATCATTCCATAGTGATATATGTGCACCCATGTTTATAGCAGTACAATTTGTTATAGCCAAATCTTGGAAACAATCATGTGCAGAATGGATGAAAAAGATGTGGTATTTTTATACAGTGGAATATTACTGAGCTATAATGAAAGACAAATTCAAAGCCTTTATAGCTAAGTGGATGCAACTAGAGGCTATACTTGTAAGTGAAATAAATCAGACCCACATGTGCAAGTATCATATTGTCTCCTTTGTGTAAGAACCTGAAAGAACAAATAAAATGTGAAAAGTATAATAGATGTAGTAAAACAGAAAGGAACTGAACTTAAGGATTAAACAATGAAGATGAGAAAGAGGAGAAATGATAGAAAAAAAGGATGGAGGGAAAAGCATGTAAGTATTTATACAGGATGAATGAGAATATTATACTCATAATTTCCATCAGGTCTTTTAAAAAAGACTTAATATTTAGAATTTGTACCGTGACTCACTCTGTAGGCTGATACCTGAGATCTGGGCAACCACATCGGGGACACCAATGTGTAATACAAAACCTGTGGTTGACTATCTCACCTTGGTCTTCTTTTTTTTATAAAGGAAGAACAAGGTACATATTTTTTTTAATTTTTTTATTTATTTGAGAGAG
>NW_004524591.1:4219162-4230567 GCF_000260255.1 Octodon degus
TGGTGCTGGGGGATTGAACCGCGGTCCCCGATGCTTTGCTAAGCTTGTTCTAAGTAGGTGCTTTAGACCACTGAGCCATCTCTCCAGCCCCTCACCTTGGTCTTCTAAATGTGTACCATTCCTAGTTTCTTATCAGTTATTATACTCTCTTTAAAATAAACTGAAACAAAAAAATGCCAAAAAGAAAAAAAAAGAAAGGAAGGAAGAGACAAAGAATGAAAGAAAGAAAGAAAGAAAGAAAGAAAGAAAGAAAGAAAGAAAGAAAGAAAGAAAGAAAGGAAGGAAGGAAGGAAGGAAGGAAGGAAGGAAGAAATTCTTGTTTTGTATTAGCTTCTAGATATTCGCTGTGTCTGTTCTTGGTAACTTAGTACCACACTCAGGTCAAATCAACACTAGGTGTAAAAGGACTATAGTGATAAAAACTAACCAAAAGTTCAGTTATAACACTGAGCTTTTGAAAATCCACCCTGAAACCACATTACATCTCCCAAATGCTATTTAAAAAATATGAAACAAATATATATTATTGCTACTTAAGGGAAGATAACACTTATCATCTAGTTCTTGAAGATTACTGTTTCGCCATCTGTTTTTCTCAACTTTTATCCAAGTTGACACTCATAGGTTATTGAAAGAATCAGTGTGTGTGTGTGTGTGTGTGTGTGTGTGTGTGTTTCTGACTGTTGTTAGACAGAATGATTTGTGGCTAGTCAACAAAACAGCAAGGAAATGATGAACAGAAGACCTAAGCTCCAGCCTCTGCCTGTAAAGATGTGCTACTCCTCTAAACTTGAATTTTCTTGGTTAGAAAACAAGTGAAAATAAGTTCTCATTCATTTGTACCAATGAAAGATGTGAGGGAAGGCTTAACATAATGTTTACATATTATAAACAGTATTAGCAGATAATATTTAATTCTGTCAATGATTTGATTTTAATAACAACAACAAATCTGACCCAAGATATACTGATGATAAAAAGTATTTTCTCTACAGATGTCACTTTTTTTTTTTTTTTTTTTTGCTGTACTGGGGATTGAGCTCAGGACCTTATACTTGCCAGGCAAGCCCTTATTCTACTAAGATATCTCCCAAGCTCCAGATGTCACTCCTGGATGACTTCTGAATGTAAGTTTTACTTTATGTTCTACACTGCTATTAGGATATCCTTCACACAAAAAAGCTCATAGAGTATTACTAGGGTCCTGTGTGCCTGATCTCTCTCTCTCTCTCTCTCTCTCTCTCTCTCTCTCTCTCTCTCTCTCTCTCTCTCTTTCTCCTCAAAGAGTGAATCGATTTCAGTTTTTGAGATTTAAAGAAATATGAGTTCAGATTTTCCTGAGGCCTATCTCTGGACTATTTAAATTTCATAGTAGCTTCTCTCCCTGAGATCTTCAGTATCTTTCTAATAATATAGCTTTATGGGAGAATCTACCACATGCAATATATCCATGTGACCAAGTATTGCCATTGGGATGATTTTATTTGCCCAACTAACAGCCTATCTTAGTTTGACAAATATTTGAAATTTTACTTTGTAAATCATTATACATACCTAGTTACATGAAAAATAAGCATTGATTTACAAAAAGACCAAGGTCAAACTATAGCCTTGGCTGAAAAAAATCAAATATGAACAGATATTATGTTCTTGAAGTTCAACCAACCAACTACATAGAAAAAAGGACATATACTTAAAGAACTAGTCATAGTAAAATAATCAAGGTGAATTTATAAAATAAATTGAATAAACATTGGATTTTGACTTGTGCTACTTTTACTTTTTCTCTTTTTCTTTGAGGAGCTTAATAGCTAAGCTTCTACAAAAATGCATTCATTTTAAAAATTTAAACTGGGGTTAGACCCCTGGCACCACCTGCCACATCAGCCCCTCTCCAGGGTGTGCTGACCTAGTGTGGTGATGCACACCTGTAATGCTAGTGCTGGGGAGGCTGAAAACAGAAGGGTGACTGAGAATCCGAGTTGCATAGTGAGAACCTGTACAGAATACATAAGAAAGAATTTAAATCAGAGTTATGTGTTTTAATTAACACCCATTTTTCCTTCATACCAGAAAATGCATGTTTTCATTTAAAATAAGCACCAATGACACAACGTTTAGATCAAATTGTCAAAACCAATTGTCTGCTTAGTTTCGAGCCCCACATTACTGTCATAGATATTGACAATAATGATATAGTGCCCAGTGAAGTCTATTTTTAATCTCTTCCCATTAATGTATAGTAACACAAATATATATGTTTATCCAGAAATGTGTGAATTATGGCATGATGCTGAAGCAAGAATCAATTCTGGTAACAAAACATCATTAGGGATCTTGTATATCTGCTAACCCTGGCTAAATTTCTCTACTATGTGCTAATACAAGAGAGAGCAAGCCAGATACCAACTGAGAGAAACTTCAGATTTTCCCCTGGGCACCCAATCGTGACTTCTGCTAGGAAGCTGTGATAATACCAACGTTCCACAAGATCAGAACATGAATTCTTAAGAGCCTTAAACCCCTATATGCTCACTGGAGGGGGCCCTTAACAACCAAGCACTTTTGTTTCAAAAATAACAAGGGAAATTTGTCCATTGTATAATCCTCCCACAAGGGCCTATTGAAAATAGTTCAAAGGTATTTTCCAGAAATATAAATGAAATGTCTGAATAAGGAGAAGTTCAACTTCTATTCACTATTAATTCAAGTACTTAACTCTGCCCCCTCAAATGCATGCAGTTCTAGGATCTTAAACCAGCAGGTTCTGATGAAAATGACAACTTCCCTACACAAAAGAGAGCAATGAATAGCCAGCCAAGCTGACTTGCCATGTTTTGCAGCAGTAAGGACAAACAACTCATTAGATTCCTGAGGTCACCCTCTGCCTCTAGCCTGCTGCCATCTTGTTCCAATCCCTACAGCTTCGCAGGGAAGCTTGGAAAAAAGGAGAGGAAGAAAAAAAAAACCCTGTAAGACAGCAGTGACCAACAGAGAAACAGAAATGAAGGCGGCAGCAGTTTCAAAAACAATGGAAAGAACACAGAATGCCATCATTTGAGACAGATAATTTCCCCAGTCAGGATTATTATGATTACAGTTCAACTTTTAATTGAGAAATGGCAGTGCCTACCTTGCCAGTTAAGATAGGGGGCCGAGTTTGAAGAAAATGGCATGTTAATTACTGCTGAAGATTGCTATGGCTTGATTATAGTTTGACGGTACCCATGAAAGGCTCACGCCCTGGAGTAGTGGCCCTACTGCTGTGGTATTAAGAGCATAGAAATTCAACCTGACTGTGACATTGAGACGTGGGGCTTTTGCAGGTGAGGAAGATTAACCCTCCTGATCGGACACTGGTGGAGTTACGGAAAGAGGGTGCTTCCTGTACCTTCTCACCTCAGCTGCTAGAAGGCCATCACTAGATACAGCCTCTCAACTTTGGAACTCCAGAATTATTAGCCAACGTATTGGCTAAAACTTCTGCACCAGACTTTCTCCCTACGGTCTCACAAGCATTTCTTATTGGTTGATTTCTTAAATAGTGAGATGAAATCTCAGGTTTGTCCTAGTTTGCATTTCTTTAATGATCAGTGATGTTCAACATTTTTTCATATATTTATGCAGTCATAAAAATAAATCTTGTTATTAAAACTAAAAGTATTGGGCCAGCCAAATAGCTCAGTGGATTAAAGCATCTGCAAGAAGACTCAGGGGCCATGTGTTCAACGCCCACGCCTGCCACGCCGACCCCACCTCCGGGGTGCACTGAGACAACAATTGAGTTTGGGTGTGGTGGCGCACACCTGCAATCCCAGCACTTTGGAGGGTGTGAACAGGAGAATCACCACAAGTCTGATCTAGTAGTGAAACCCTGAACACCCTGCAGACCCTTCCCTAAAATACAAAAAAGAAAAAAAAAAATACCTAGAATTATTTTGGTGGAGTTTTTGTGGTCTTTTATGTAGAGTATCGTGCTATCTGAAAATAATGATAATTTATCTTCCTCTTTGTTCCTGCAATTGCTCTGGCTAATGTTTGGGGAAGTATATTGAAGAGAAGTGATGATAGTGGACATCCTTGTCTTCTTCCTGATTTTAGAACAAAGACTCAGTTTTCAGCATTCATAATGATGTTGGCTTTTGGTTTGTCATACCAGGCTTTAATTAGATTTGAGAAAAAGAACATTTATTCCACTGTGGAAATCAGAGCAGTGATTCCTCAAAACACTATGACACGTGGTCTCATATGACTCAGCTATTGTACTATTCCCTTTGCTGATATCTTCCCCAAAGTATTAAAATGTCAAAATGGCATATCACAACTATGTATGCATACCAGTGTTTATAGCAGCACAGTTTGTAAGAGCTCAGTCTAGGAAACAACTCAAACACTCATATTCAATGATTGCATATATAAAGAAGGCTAAACTAGAAACATTTGTAGTTAATTGGATGCACCTTGAGATCATACTCTTAAGTGAAGTAAATTGGAAATATGTGTGTAAATATTTGCATTGTCTTCCTAGAGAAACTGAAAGTCTAAATAATAAGCAAATAGGAAGAAATTATTCAAAAGGAAAAGGGGGATGGAGTTGGGGAAGGGCAAAGAAAGCATTTGGAAAAAGGAAAAAAATGATACAAAGCTTTGTAAATCAAGAGGGGAAATGGGTGAAGGAAGAGGGGGGATGTGAAAAAAGATGAATCAAGATGTATCATGTATTGATACAAATTCCCTATGGTGAACATGATCATTATGTATACCTAAATTTATCAATAAACTTAATTTAAAAAGATACAAGAAGGGCAGGCCAAGTAGCTCAGCAGATTAAAGCACCTGCAAGAGGCACAGGGGCCTGGGGTTCCATCTCTGGGCCTGCTGTGCAAGCCCCACCCACAGGCATGCTGAGAAGGGGATGGAGACTGGGCATGGTGGTGCCCACCTGTAATCCCAGATCTTGGGAGGCTGTAAACAGGAGAATCATTAAGAGTGTGATCTAGTAGTGAGACCTTGAACACCCTGTAGACTCTTCCCTAAAGTAGAAAAAAACAAAAAACAAACAAACAAACAAACAAACAAAAAAAAACAAAGAAAGAAAAGAAAAGAAAAGAAACAAGAATAAAATCTCTCTTGTCTGGTTAATAGTGATGACAGAAACCGTACTTATGTGAACTTTTATCTGGATTACTATATGGTCCAAAGCTACATATGGTGATGGTGATATTTAAAGGAGAAAGAGAAAAACTAAAAATTATTGCTTTGTAAGGAAACACAGTGCCTTCAACACACAGATATCCCATGCAGATATCCCACCTACTACCAATCCCCCTTGTTTTTCATTTTATGTTGCAGAACTTAAAAATGAATATAAGGTAGCAAATATTTAATAATGCATGTAATTGATTGAGCATCTCTAATCTTAGGCCATGTGAGTTCTTTACTCTGCTTCTCTCCCCGTACTTCTCTCCTTCCTGGTTTTTCTGGTCTATGTCCTTCACTCCCAAATACTAGCAATTCATTCTTTATCCGTATTGTCTCTTTTCACCTTATCTGCCATTTATTAATGTATACAAATGACTTTATGTGTGTAGTTGGGGAGGACAACTGAGAACTAGAAGCCTTGCCCTCAGGTTACACCTATTCTATGTTTAAGACAATTCTTTCTAGACCAATAACAATGATGAACAGCAACATAAGTACTAGTACTATATCCCTATGAGAATTATATACAGATTACAGATGAAGACACTGTGACATAATGATGAACTATCATGCCCCACATTGCATAGATTACAGATTAAATTCAATACTATTCAGTTTTATTCTATGCTAATGTATTTTACCTACACAGCACATCTTTGAAGTTCAAAAATATATGAAATAAGCATAGTAGATGAAGTAATAAAACTACATGAAGTGTCAAATGAATGACATCACCAATAAATGCAACAAATTCCAGAGTCTGAGACTGGAATAGGCATAAGTATCAGAGGATTTTATGTTACCCAGCACCAAAATATATTTGTCATGTGGCCGACAGAAATCTTCTTTGTGAAAGATCTCAATGATGCAAGAAAGAAGAGAGGAGTAGCAATAATCTTTTGTTGTTATTTCAAGGTATTCTCCCATGCCAGCTCATAGTAGGGGTTACCTAACAACATTTAATCATTTAGATCATCATGACCTATGGTCTTCAGGCATAATTGGGAACCCATTATACTAAAAATACTGTTGTGGTTTCTATATAGATGTCCACCAAGATTCTCATGTGCTCTCTCTGTTGGGGGTCTTTTGGAAAGTGATTGGGTTATACAGGCTTACTGTCAACTGGCTGTCAGAGGTACAGTCTGGTCTGAAGAGGCAGGTCACCAGATGCACACCTAGCAAGGGTCTCTCTTCCTCTCTAGCTCCTTCTTTTGCCCCCTCTGCTTCCATGTTCCCATGAGCTGAACAGCATTCCCTTTGCATGTCCTTCTGCCACGTCATCTTTCTTGGAACCACCCAACTTGACATCTCCATGAGCTGTGAGCCAAAATAACTCTCCTTGTTCACTGCAGAAGGGGAATATTGTGTCTTGTTGATGAGCAATCGTGTATTACGTAACATTAAGATATACTTGAAATGCCTGTAAAATTGCTTATACCACAGTTTATTTTAAAAGATAGCTTGTAGTATGGTTTGTAAGATGCTAGGATCCTAGAGAATTCACAAAAAAAGAAGTTTATTTGGTGCCTATTATCATACTGCATGGAAAAATTTCCTTAGGTTGGTCATTTTAAAACATTTCAAATCATTTTATACTATATATGTAATTAGAAAATGAAGTTTTACCATCATGGATGCCAATCAGCTTAAGTCTTAAATTAGCTAAACCTATGGAAATATTCAAATTGTTTCAAGTTTAACCAGAAGTACAAGAAAGCAGCAAATACTTAGGACAACCTTATGCTGGTCATTGAATGAATAGGTAAGAAGAGTTTGAGTGAAGCCATAGGATGTGGTCCTGAGAAGACCTTCCTGCTGGGCTGCAGGCAAGAAGCCCCAGCCCCAGTTTATAGCTTCACCACACATCTGAAAGGGCAAAGTCTGGAGCGTCGTGTGGGTTTGTACATACGTTGATCTAGAACCAGAGACCTACAGTGTGTCCACAGAACACTTTTTGCCCCAAATATTATGATTATTATTTCAAACCAGGCTTTCAAGCAAAAGCTCAGTTATTTTCCTAGATGATATCTGTCCTCTTTTGGGCATGTTTGACTAGATTCCAAGAAGGTTTATTTCTCTATTCCAGAGTAAGTGAATCACTTAGATATTAATCTATATGCACATAAGTCAATAACATCCTTGATAAAGGGTGAAATATTAAAGTCATAAAAATATTAAAATATATGCAAATACCTGCTAACCTTTAATATGCCCCCTCTATCCATGAGGCTTATTGTGGATGGATTCATCATTACCTATTTATTAAGTCCTCTTGTATGTTCAGCGCTATCTGTGTAAGCTGGACATGTATTTGTGAATAGGAAAAGTTCCTTTAAAAACTAGAAGTGATGAAAATAATTAAAATCACAAATAAATAAGTCTAAATTACATTCACTGTGGTGAAGTAAATGAAGAGAACATAGAGGTAAATGGTATCTGGGAAGAGTTCATGCATGGAAATCTTACACTCAGTGGAGAGGAAACTAGGCCTTGCCTTTTACTCCATGGGACTTCAAACTTTTGGCCAGCATAGTGACACAGTACAGTGTATATATTCCAGGGGAGTTTTGGGCTTCTCTGAAGAGAATATGTTGGGGAGGCCCCTGGCAGTTGGAGCAAGAAAGCAGTGTGAACAAAAAGGAGAGTGCTGTGGCATTTCAGAAGAGAAACACAGGTAACCATACGTACAACACAAAGTAGATCTGGGAAGCTTGATTTTAAGCAATTGATTTGTTGACAGTTCACATGTTGAAGCTTAACACAAGATGAGTTTTGACAGTTCACATGTTGAAGCTTAACACAAGATGAGTGTCAAATATTAGTTATACATTTTTTCAAATCTATACAATAAATGTAATAATGCAAACTAAGATAGCAAGAGGCAACAGGAGGAGCAGAGTTGTGCTTTTTTTAAAACCTTATTTTGATGGAGCACAAAGGGAATCATGAGTCCCATTTTTGAACTGTTAAATGTGAAAATCTAGGAAGCTGTCTAATCAAACATGTGAACTAGACAGCTGCTTATTTAAAAGTGAACTTGAGATCGATTCAGAATATACATTTGGAAGTCATTGGCACGTATGTTGTATTTAAAGCATTGGAACAGATGATCGATCGTATGGGAAATTAAAGTGAAGTTTTAAAAGGGAGAATTATCCAGGAAGAATACCATATTTAGAGGTTCAGAGTAGAAGGACAATCCTATAAAAGATATTGGAAAGAATATCCAAAAACGGGTTAAGACAGAGAAATTTATATATCTGGAAGCAAGAAAGATAAGTATTTAAAGGATTGGCTATCTAAGTCATATAATTTGAAAAGTTTAGGTAAAATAAGTAGAAGACAAAAAAATAGTGACTTTGACCTTAGTCTTAATGGTTGGAGGGATCGAGACACCAGAAATTAGTCAGATGAATAAAGCAGCATGCAGAGAGGGCTAGTTGAGGTCTTGCAGGGCAAACAATTCTCAGGCTTCATTATAAGTTGAAAGAATGAGAGAAAATGAAGGTGAAGTGGGTGAATGGCTACAGATTAGAGAAAGTACTCGAGATTGAAGAAGACAGGAGCTAGTGAGTTGAAGGAAGGATGCATATAAACCGCTCAATGAGAGACGAGAGTGTGGGCTTCTTCCTTTGCTGTACTAACAGGGACAGCTTAGATTGTGGAGTTCTATTTCCAGAAGGCTTGTTCTTTCCTCTCAGAATTCAGCAGTGCCTTCCAATGCCGTGCCTTTCTACTCAACAGCTTAAGTAGAATGAGACGGTGCAATCCATTCTCAGTTGTGTTCACCAAAAATCGAAAACCAACTTATATACTATTAGTACAAATTAAAGCTTTAAATTTAAAGATTAAATTTATGTCTAATTTTCTTAGTTCTTACTATTATCATGATCCAACATATATTTTCACATTAAAAGAAAATTCAATGAAAAATCCTATGCAAGGCTCTAACTAAGGAAACAATTTTCAGCACAAAGTAAATTAAATTAGGTTGTAGAAAATTATTAAATTAGTAAACAATAAAATACGTAGCCAAACTAAAAGCCTATAATTTTGATTCCTCTAAAAACTATTTTTATCCCCTAAATTACTACTTTTTATTCCTAAAGCCAGTAAATTAAGTGTACATATTAGATATTAGGTTTTATTTATTTTATCTATTTATTTTTACTTTTTAAGGAAGGGTCTACAGTGTGTTTAGGGTCTCACTACTAGATCGGACTCATAGTGATCTGCCTGTTTACAGCCTCCCAAGAGCTGGGATTACAGGCGTGCACCACCTCACCTAGTCTCAATTGCTGTCTCAGCATGCCCCAGGGGCAAGGCTGGCACAGCAGGCCCCAGAATCAAACCTCTGGCCCCTGCTCCTGCTTGCAGCACTTTAATCCACTGAGCTATTTGGCCCGCCTGATATTAGGTTTTAGAGGAAAAACATAATTATGAAATTTATATAAAAGGAAGCCCATAAAAATCATAAGGAATTAATTTTTTTAATTGTAGCAAGACTTAAGAAATAACTAAAATGGTTTAGATTTAAAATTTTTATTTGCACTAAAATATAGTTTCTATCTAATAAGAAAAAGGAAGGAAAGACAGGCAGCTTGGTACACGCCTGTAATCCTAGCCCTTGGGAGGCTCAGGCAGGAGGATTCTCATGAATCAGAGGCCAACCTGGCCTGCATAAGTGAGTGCAAGGCCAATTTGCACTACATAGCAATGCCATGTCTCATAAAAAGGAAGGAAGTAAAGAAGGAAGGAAGGAAGGAAGGAAGGAAGGAAGGAAGGAAGGAAGGAAAAAGGGAGGGAGGGACAGAGTGAGAGATGGAGGGAGGGATGGAGAGAGAAAGGAAAGATTTAAAATTTGATATCCACATACAAACAACTTTCCACTAAAATAAAACCAACAATAAAACCGAAGTAAAGTAAAACAATCTATAAGGATTTGGAAATTACCTGAAAAGAATGTACATTTCAATATATATTTTAGGAATACAATTTAATACCCCCAATTGCCCTTGTTTACCAAACTGGGTTATTACAGCCTGTATACCCACTGACCTTTCCTTTATAATCATAATTTGTCTTTATTGTGATTTTTCCTAATTGATAAATTAAGCAAGATTTTCATGTGAAAATATGCAATGATTTTTTTTTAACCAGGTAGACTATCTTTTTATTCTCTAGTTTATGATAGAGAAGGGTTACAGTAGACAATGAGGGAGGAATTAGGAGAGAAATAGAAAGAGAAGGGGAGAGAGCATAGAAGAAAGTGAGAGCTAGATAAAACTTATTTATTGTTTGGTTTGTGTATAGGTGTCCCCCCAGAGCCCCATGCTGTCATGGGGCATCTTGGCTTCTGGAGTTGGTGATTGATTTTTGATCCAGTGCTGGGAGTGCATGTGTGAGTGCTGAACCCCAGCCCTGGGCTGGGTGATCTGCATTACAATGCAAGCAGGAGAGAGAGGCTAGCTGCCTGAGCTGCTGTCACTCTTTTCACTCTCTGCTTTTTGTCCCATGAATAGTTACTCTCTACCATGTGCCACTATGCCTTGGAGCCAGCTGAGTATGGATGGAAACCTCCAGTAACTCTGAGCTATATAAATCTTTCCTTCCTTCATTTTGGGTGTCAGGTATTTGTCCCAGCAGCTAGAGAAGAGTAGTTGAGATACATATTTATTTATTTATTTATTTATTTATTTATTTATTTATTTATACTAGGGATTGAACTCAGGACCTTACGCTAGCCAGGCAGATGCTTGTGCTGCTGAGCCATCTCTTGGGTTCTATAAAATTTATTTTCTAGAATGACATTAATAAGCTAATCCTCCTCAGAATTCAGAAATCTATGTTAGATACACTGTAGAAGCATTAAGGTCCTCAAAATTTTTTACTAGTTCTCAGTTTGAAGAAACTTGCATATGGTTTGCTTCTAAAAACTGGAGAAACATTGCATCAGAGACGAAAACAATAGGCTTGATTTATTTATTATCACACTCTTAAAATTGCTTTGCTTACCTGAACTGTGACTTTCAGCATCACAGGGAATAATCACACCCCACAGGCGTGGGTGAAGGAAACTGCAGGGCACTCAGGGCAGTAGTAATGAAAATAGGTTCTCTGACCTTCTCAGACCAAAAAGCTACAACTCTTGTTGCACAGGTCTTGCTTTACCTTGGTCTTTTTTTTTTTTTTTTAATTTT
>NW_004524591.1:4231033-4256445 GCF_000260255.1 Octodon degus
CAAGTCCGCATCTTGTACAGCAATTAACCACTAATAAGAATATATACAGTGCATTATTTGTTGAAACTGTACTTCTGATTTGATTTGAAACTGTCTCATTGCTATCTGTTTATCAATAAAACTTTGAAAAAAAAAGAAAATAGGTTCTCTGTGGAACTTCTGCTTACTGCATACATACAGCTCTCTGTCTCTGTGTCTCTGTGTCTCTGTGTCTCTGTCTCTCTCTGTCTCTCTCGTCTCTCTCTCTCTCTCTCTCTCTCTCATGATCTATACATCACTTAATGCAGGCATGTGTGTTGTATGTGCACATATATTATGTACCCATATTTTAATGCATATAAACAAGTTATATACATAAGACAGCCATACAGAAATGTATAAAGGATGCAAATAAAAATTTCCTACTTTCATTTCAATTTATATGTTCACTACAATACTATTGCCTTTGGAATTACTAATGTGGAACACATTATATTATGAAAAGAATAAAAAAGTTTAAAATCGTACTATTCTACAACCAATGATGAGACCCTGACATGACATTTTGCGTAGTTTCATGTACTACTCTCCGGATTAGCAACGTGTTTCACTGAACGATGCTGTTAGCTGCCTGTTGGCTAACATGAATCTGTCCTAGTCAAAAATACACTTGAAAATGTTTAGGAAATTTCTTTTCTTTAAAATTAACATTAATAAAAAATGTAATTGAACTTTTACCCCCAGAATATTTTAATAAGGGATATACTATGAGATGGAGGGCAGAGGAAGTGAACGATATGGAAGAACTTTCACCTCATTCATGTCACTCCCTGTTCAGTAGATTATTTCCAGAATCCACGCCTCGAGTCATTCTGCTGTACTTGCTCTAGATGTAGTACTGCTTTGGTGATCATTCACTAAAATGCAAAGCACAAACCAGCCAAACTGCTTCCCAGCATGAATGTAAAAAGAAAAGAAGAAAATTCATAAAGTATCAGAAAGATAAACTCTGGCTAAAATGTAATTACTCACAAAAGAAATGCATTTTCTGTTACTAATAAAATGAACACAAAATATTGTGTTTCCTGGAATCCTCTGGGCTGGGAAATGGGCAATTTTGAAAGTGTTCTTGGAGCATCTTTTAAGGCAGGGTGGAGAGAGATCTGACAGGCAGAGAATTCATAGCTATTTCAAAATCAATGAGATACTCATGAGATAATCAGAGGCCAAGGGCAGAGGCTGCCATGACGGGGGATATTTCTTTGGAGCAGATTTCATTTCCAGGCTTCAGTAAGAATCAAGAGGAGTTCGGCCAAGTCGCTTGAGTAAGGACTTAAAGGCTGGCCTCTTTCTCACTGCAAGCTTAACTCCGCCTCTCTGTGTGCCCTGAACGATGCAGGCAAAATCAAGCCAGCTGCCTCAGGCAGCAGCTGCAGGAGAAGCAGCCAAAGGTAGGAGCCAGTATGTGTGCAGAGGGAATTTTGGCAAATGCATACAACTGGAACAGTGACACGCATTAGACGAAAATTCCTCCATATCATTTTCTTCCTCTGCCCTCCATCTTACAGCACATTCTTTATCAGTATATTGTAGAGGTAAAAGTTCAATTATGCTTTTTATTAATGTTAAATTTAAGGAGAGGAAATGGCCTGGAATTGCCTCTAAAATTTAAGTTTTTGTGACTTTAGGCAAATCATTGAACTTATCTGATTTTCACTTCCTCATCTGTAAATGGCAATAGTAATAATTATAAGTCTTATAGATTTCCTGTGGAGAGAGACATGCTATATAGTTAAAACATAAGCATATTGAATACTGTGACCTATAATGCACTCATAATGAGATCTTCAAAAATATTTGATGTTATGTTGTATTCCCATTGAAGCTCTGAGTGGTAATAAATACTACCATGTAAACCTTTGGTTTACCTTAAAATCACTCTCTGGATACTCTAAGACCCCAGGCAGCATCACTTTCTTCCGTGGGATGATGCCACAATAAGCAGCTGACATATTCTATACATGACACGGTATTAATAGTCTTCCTAGCTCTGAGCTTGCAGTAGTGTGAAGCCAAGTTGCTGCAGATGACAAAATGAAAGGGAAAGGGAAAAAGAGGAAAGGTCCCAGAAGCACTTGGCAGCGTTTTCCCTGTTCTTTGTGCTCCAGGTGCGCTTTCTGCGAGCTACTCACATTCATTGTGGAAGACTAACTGCGCTTGGTCACTTAGTGAATTGCGAGGAGTTACAAATAGTATGGAAACAATTGGTGAGCCACTGCCCAAAAGTTTTAACTTGCAGAATGGTCTCTCCCGAGTCCGTATTCATCGCAGAAAGCTGCAGTACTCCCTACTGTGAATGGACTGTGATGGTAGAGATGTAGGGAGCATTTGGACAAGAAGATACCAGGAGGAAGACCACTCAGACCCCAGCAGAGGACCTGCTGAAGGAGCACAGACTTTGAAAATGCTAAAGTCAAGACCAATCTATGCTGCGTGAGTTTATTGGGATGATTCATTTGAAAAATGTCCTGCAAGCAATTCGGGCAACGGGAATAGGTTGTAGAATAATTCACCTGATATTTATTATGTAACATTTATAAGAAATACGGGGACATGTTTTGGTGAAGATAGATCCTTCCATTTTGTATCTATATATACAAAATAGTTAGGATAGATATACAGCTACTTTCTCTTAATTCAATGAGAAGAAAGATTTATACTAATAGTTTTTTGACAGGATATCATGTCTACATCCTTTACTATGGATAACCACTATGAAGACAACAATATGCAAAGTATTATTTATTGAAACTGTTCTACTAACCTGTTTTAAACTGTCTTATTGCTATTTGTTTCTCAATAAAATTAATAAAAACATAGGTACTTGTGGGATATTCTGTGGTATATGTAGACATGCTTGGAGCATGGTTTCCTAGTATGTGGTGCTGAAATTTTCAAATACTTGTGAGACTACTAAGAAAGTTCCATGAAAGAAACATTTGAATAAGCCATATTTATACAATGGAAATGTTGACTCTAAACTACAAGTGAATGTGGAGAATTAAAACCCAAACTTTGACGCAGAGGACCTGGAGATGCTCGGAGAAAGTGACAACGTCTCTCTTTTATTGACGTCTCTGCTATCAACAGATTGAAAAGCAAAGTTTCAAAAAAAAGTTAGAAAATGCTGGGGTATCTATGTAAATTCTTGACCACAAGGCAAGAGATAAGAAAATATATGCAGTTTCGTGATATACTGTAGTTCTTTCTAGGAAGCTAGAAAGACGACATAAGAAAAATATCCAGCTATGCCTCAATCGAGAGCTGTAAGGAGGAATATGTGACCCAGAACAAAATTCTGCCACCAACATCAATCAGCCTATGATGTCAGATGTCATTGGGATTTTGATTTTTTTATGCAAAAGCCAAAGATGAATGAGTGACTGTGAACAGTCAAGAAAAAACAAAAATAGCTCAAGAATCATGATAAGATCAAGTCAAAGTATATCATCTTGAAAGCTGAGGTGCTGGTGAACAGGAAGATAGTTTGAATGAGCACTTCCAAGTCTCCGGTTCAGGAGTAGAGGGGAGGAATGACTAGACAAGTGTACAGGATTGCTTCCCCATTTCCAGTGCCGGCAGAGTCTAATCAGTGTGGGCCACAACTAGTGAATTACGTTTCCAAGGGATTTTTTTCTTAGAATGGACAAAAGCCATGATATTGGATTGGGTCAGGCTACTGGCAAGAAGTATTATGTCACAGGAGCTCCTATCCTGCAGTAGCTTGAGAAAAACGTGATTATGTAAAAGTGTTTATGTTAACATGAAGAAAAGGTCTGGACAAAGAATCTGAGGGCAATCACTATTTAGTCATTTCTTTGTGGATTGCTGATCACCTTCCCCTCCGGTGATCGTCGGCATAACCATCACAAGTACAAATGTGCTAAGCGAGCTGCACATGGAAGGAGTCCATGGTGCTGCTGGAAAACAGCCACACTAGAAATGGTACAGGTAGACCCAGAACTTATGCCTAGACTGATCCTATTAACTGGAATTGGTTCTAATATCTTTCTTCACGTACATCAACACAGATTGACTGGTATCTTACTCTGTTGACTTTACATGGCCATGTGCTCAGTTATATAATCAGACAGAACCCAGAAAATACCACAGGGCTGTTACAAATACCTCAGCCAAATAATACAGGCAAGAGTGAAAAGAAGCCAAATATCGTATAAGCTTTTTTATTTCCCTTGACTCTGGAAGTTTTCAAATACCCAAGCATATGAAAGAGTAGATAAACAGAAAACTAAAACAAAACAAAGCCAAGGCATTCATGAGGAAGGGTTCTCTCATTGTATGTGGAATGTAGGCTCAATAATACTGGAGCCAAATCAAATACACATCACATGGAATTTTATTGATGAGTATTTTAGGAATTTGTTTTTTTCCAAGGTGGATTCATTGAGATACATTATAGTTGATCTCACTGTGTATTTTAAAACTCAAAACCATGTCGTTTTATTTTTTATTTGTTATTTTTTCCCCCAGAACCGGGGATTGAACTCAGGCCCTTGTGCCTTCCAGGCAAGCACTTATTCTACTGAGCTATCTCCCCGGCCCCACCATGTCGTTTTATGATACTGTTGAATAGACTAGCGGCAATAAAATTAGCCATTTATCAAATGGATTATAATAGTGAAGATTGAAAGAAGAAGACGCTGTCCAAAGTGCTGCTGTCAGAATGCATCTTTTCAAATGGCAGAAATTATCACTCACTGAGGGACTCAAACAGGACTTCCTCAAGGATGGCATGTGGCAGCAATTATTGCAGCTTCAGAAATATTCTCCAGAGATGCTGAGAGTAGTGTCTTTGAAATGTCTTTTAATCACAGGTGAAAAAAAAAAACAAACCTGGAGATGATTTGATATCCAGGAAAAGAAAGGGCGCGAGTTATCATGGAGCAGGTGTTCTAGCTCAAGAGAATCTAAAATATCTAAGTTTGCTTCGGATTTGTGTTGTTCTTTGTTTTTCAAAATTCTGTCACCTGTGAGGAAACTATGGCAAAGAGAGTAGAAGGAATACTGTGTATATTTTGAATGATTCTGGATAAAAAGATAGCTATAGATGTAGATATTGATATGGTTATAGGTATAGATGATATAGATACAGATACAGATTGATATGAATAGAGATAAGGATAAGTATATAGAATTTTTCCCATCAGAATTAGGTATTCTGATCTTTGTAATCCAGGAATTCCCCCTTGAAGCCCTGCTGCTATGGCAGTGCTTTTGATTCAATTTCTAAATAGAGTATTTTGATAGGTAGAATATTTTAAACATAATGGCCCATCTCCAACGTGCTTAGGAAATCTCTACAACGTATTCTAGACTTTTTGTGGACTGTTCAGTTACTTGGCTGCACTATTACTGAGCCTACACTCCACATAAAATGAGAAAACTCTCCTTCAGGAATGCCTTGGGTTTCTTTTGTTTTAGTTTTCAATTTGTCTACTCATTCATATGCTTGGCTATTTGAAAACTTCCAGAGTCAAACCTGTGGTTTCCACCCACCAGCCTTGTACTCCTTTTCAATAATTTCACCAAGAGTGCTTTGGCTTCCGTTGACCTTAGTTTTGATGTCAGAAGATGGATTAACATAATCTGGTGAGAGAGTCAACTAAAATTTTTCTGGAAACCATTCATCATCTGTCAACAGCAGCAGCCCAAATAGCACAGTGCTCCAAAGGTTGGAAGGGCAGCAGCACGCTCGAAGTTCATTCCTTTCCAGGAGTTCTCAAAGCATCTTGAAAATCTAGAGACAGGTTCAATTGGAGGTAAATGTCACTTTCTCCTGCAACCTGCTTTTCTATCCTCTATAATAAAACACATAAAAATAAGTTCATAGTGACTGTTACTTGCAAAAAAGAGGTGAATACATTTTTAAAGATTCATTTCTTTTAAAAACTGGAATAATTAAGCCCATTTTTCATAGGTAAGTTCTAAAATGCCAAAAACTAGTTTCCTTGGGCAAATACAGAAACGTGAGCAAGTATCTTGCTTTGAAAATGTGGAGCACAAATGGGACGAATTTGGGAATTTTAAGAATAGGGCAAAGAGGAATGAAAGAGATCAGAGAACAAAATAAAGAAAATCTGGGCAACAGCTTCAAAATAGCTTTGCAAGTACTGAAAGGCATAAATATGAGAAAACCCATCACAGCTGGGACACGGCAGTTTTCCTAGCTACTCCAACTTTACACTTTTTAGAAGACAATTCTTAGTCTTGCATTCACGTTTCTCTTAGTCTCAGAAACAGAGACGCTATGTGCCTATGTTCCAAAATATCATTTCAAGGATATTTTTGTAGTAAATAAAATTGAGAGAGAGCAAGAGAGTGAGAGAGTGAGAGAGCAAGAGAAAGAGAGAGAGAGAGAGAGAGAGAGAGAGAGACAGAGAGAGACAGAGAGAGACAGAGACAGAGACACAGAGAGACAGAGACAGAGAGAGAGACAGAGAGAGACAGAGAGAGACAGAGACAGAGACAGACAGAGACAGAGACAGACAGAGACAGAGACAGAGACACAGAGATTACAACTGGTTGGGCACAGAGCAGGTCTTTTTTCTGCCCAAACATGTTCCCGAAACTTCGGTTTTCATCCTGTAACACAATGCACTGAGCAGATATCAGTCGGTTCACTTTACGTTTCCATGTGAGCGCTAAAGTAGGAGCATCTGGGCAAGCACGACGCGGCTGCTTCCTCCTGTGACGTGGGATTCAAGGAGCCCCTGTCTGTGACCCGGGAGCCTGATGCGTCCCTCTGGCCCCCGTGGATCTGCACCCAGCTGGGCACACTGCCACAGTCTCACTAATGCTCTGCTTTACAGTAAGTAGTTTGGGGATCTTTGCTTCTTGTGATGCCTACGGAAGGCTTTAAATGAAGCTACACACTTTGGAGACAAACTGTTTTCAAATAGGAAAATAGAGCTTCTGGGAGCAGGAGCATATTTTTTACATTGTTTCTTAGATGTAAACTTCAAAATTTAACAAAGAGTAAATATAGAAATAAGTTTATATTTTTTTAATTTTTGAAAAATTTTATTTATTTATTTATTTATTTATTTATTTATTGTATTTTAGGGAAGGATCTACAGGGTCTTCAGGGTCTCGCTACTAGATCAGACTTGTAGTGATCCGCCTGTTTACAGCCTCCCAAGAGCTGGGATTCCAGGCGCACCTCCACGCCCAGTCTCAATTGCTGTCTCAGCATGCTCCTGGGGCAGGGCCAACAGAGCAGGCTGGGCGTCTCATCCTGCGCCTACTTGCAGGCGCTTTAAGCCACTGAGCTATTTGGCCAGCCCTAGAAATAAGTTTTGGAGAGTAGCAGAAATATTAATCCCTAGGAAAAGTAGAACTAGTGGAAAGAAAGTGCACAACATTCTGATGTTAACAATGAAAGCAATAATTAACTTACACATGGGGCTTAGCTGTTTACAAATAATTTTCACACAAAATATTTCTGAGTCTTAAAACAATCATTGAGAAAGTCTTTATTTCTCTTCCGAATTATATAGTTGGGAAAATTAAAATTTAGGAAGGTTGTATAACTTGCTAAAGGCCAAAACTAATACATTAAGAAAATAGTAATACAGATGAACCTAAGTAAATTAAATAAAGCTAAAACAAAATAAATACCTAGTCATAAGATCATAGACTATATCATAAAATATTCCTCTTATATTATTAATTTTCCTTTTTTCCCCCTATTTTCCATATAAACATGTGTTTCTTTCCTATGTTAAGATGAAATCCTTCACCTTTCTTTTTTCTTTTTCTTTTTTTGTATTTTAGGGAAGTGTCTACATGGTGTTCGGGGTCTCACTACTAGATCAGACTCCTAGTGATTGGCCTGTTTGAAGCCTCCCAAGAGCTGGGATTGCAGGCGTGCACCACCACACCCAGTCTCAATCACCCTCTCAGCAGAGCCCGGGGGCGAGGTTGGCACAGCAGGCCCAGGAATTGAACCCCCGGCCCCTGCACCTGCTTACAGGTGCTTTAATCCACTTCTTTCATCTCTAGCTCTGTCTCTCTCTGTTCTCTTCTCTTTCTTTTTTCTCTCTCCCTCTCTTTCTCTCTCTCTCTTCTCTCTCTCTGTATCTCTGTGTCTCTGTCTCTTGGTCTCTCTCTGTGTCTCTGTCTCTTTGTCTCTATCTCAGTCCCTCTCCTCTCCTCTCCTTCTCTCTCTCTCTCTCTCTCCCCCCTCTCCCCTCCATGACTTCCCCCTCTTTTTCCCTCCCTCTCTCCCTGTCCCTGCTTCTTATGCATTTCCTGGATTGAATGAACCAGACTGACTTGGTTCTGCAAGCTGGAATGCTCTGTCCTTCCTCTGTAGTTCCATATCTAATTGATAATTGCATTTGGTCCATTTTCCTCCAGATACTGTACTCTCTCTGATATATGCTTACCTCACTCATAACAATGCCTTCACCTTCTGATAACCTTTCATATTTAACAATCTTTACTAGTAAAACATCTTCCTAAGTGATTTTTACTTCCCTTTTCACTGAAGATACGTTTAATTTCTTCTGAAATTCAAGTCTTATAAATTCATCATCCCTAAATTCAATATCCACCTTGTTTCCGCTGTTGCTAAACATTTGTTTATTTGCTAGTGGTATTTGTGTTGACTCACATTTTGTGACTGTTGCTAAATTTCTCAGCCCTACTTTCAGTACTAATACACATGCCCATATATACACATCCATACTCAAGCTCAAATATGTACATATGCAGGCAGGTGTCACAAATTCTTCCTTAATTCCAAAATTCTTTCATGTCACTGCACATATTCTAATAGCCATTTGGGCCTTTTCTGTGTCTCTTCCTTCTAGGAAATGCTTTAATTAAAATTAAAAGCCATTTCCTCTTTCAACTTCTATCCACATGAAGCAGAGCAAAAGCTTTCCTAGAGTCTTGCATACGTAAAAACACTGAGAGAATCATTTCATGGCTAACCCTTCCCAGGATTCCTGGCTCTCTGTACTGGCTAAAGTTTTTTCACTGAAGATATCACGCTATTCACATTTTATTACCAGAACCAACCATAATTCCTCAGAGTAAGGAGTACTAAATACGGTTTGCTAAATGATGATGAAGGAAGAAAATTAAGTTCCTTGCCTGCATATTGACTTGTTTTCTGTTTTGTTTTGTTTTACTTAAGGTTAGTGGTGGGTATTGTTGTTGCGTTTCCTTCTGGCATCTCTTACAATCGTGTAGATGGTAGCAACTGGAGAAACACCAATGAATAACAACCTTTAAACTCCAATTGAGTTAAAGCTCAGCTATATCATTAAAATACATGTCCTAGTAAAGATTTATAGATTGTGTAATAACATTATTAATAAAAATAATATTTACTTATTATCCTCAAGGATTATTCTCCTTATTGTATACATGAAGAAATAGAAGCTTAGAGATGTTTTAATGATTTGCTTAATGGGCCAAAGACTATGCTTTTTGCATGTGACTTTGTTCATATTACCAAATATTTGAGTTCTTCTGACTCTAGGAAGATGGTAGGAGTGTAGTTTTCTCCATCTTTCTGCAGGTGATATGTGACCATGTGAATTCCTTCAGCAAAAGAAATGTAAGGCTATCTCTACCAAAGAGAAGATCAAAGACACAGTACCCCATTTATGAGAATTTTCTTTATGTTTCTTTCACTGCAGAAAAATCTCTAATTTTCAGAGTTCATGGCTGCTTTGTCTGTGAAGGACTTAACTGGGCACAGCATAAGAAAAAAGCACTTGACTCAGGTTGAATTTTTTTTTTTAATTTTTATTTTACTTTATTTTATTTTGGCGGAACCAGGGAGTGAACTCAGGCCCTTGCGCTTGCCAGGGAAGCACTTATTCCCCTGAGCCATCTCCCCAGCCTCTGAAAATTTAATATGAGTGAAAAATAAACTTGTGGTTTCTTAAGCCACTGAGATTTTGTGAATTTTTTCTTTCATAGCATAATGCGGCTGAATCTGACTATAGAAATCATCAGAAAGCTGATTTACAGAAATCATTACTGTAACATTAACATTTGACCACAAATCCGAATAAGACTGATTTTTGACAAGTCTGAAAAATCAAAAGACAGATGTCTAAAATGTATCAAAAATATACACTTTTTGGTTATAAATATTAAGAATTTAGACTTTCAAAGCTATGACTTCCCTTTGCTTTACAAGATTTAGGTGTTGAAGGATTCCTGAGACATATGGACAAAGGAGAAGCAAAAGGAAATTCTATTTGAAGCAACTCAACAAATAAGAAGCAGAGCCAGGGAAGAGGCAAAGAGATTATCAAGCCAACATACATTCCAGAAATACAGTCTGGGTCAGGGCCAGAAATGGCTGAGTGAATCAATGCTATTCAGAAGAAACAGGGTCAGGAAAGAGAGACATTGCATTATGTGAAGTCGGGTTTCAGATTCACATTTCAAAAGAAGTGTCTGAGCAAAGTGAAGACACTTTAGGAAAATCAAGACATTCTGCATACATAATGTAACTGAGAAAGCCTAAATCAACAGAAAAATAGAGTTCTCTAAAATTGAAATACCTGAGCCCACTATTCCAATGCTGATGATGATCATAATCATAACAGAGACATTGAATTCAGAGCACTTCTATACAATTTCACATTTCATCATCAGCATATGTCTATAGGAAAATAAGATACACACCACACAGCAGGAAAGCCCAAACCCAGCTTTATCTGCCACCAAATTATGTGTTCTCAGACACTAGGATAAGTGGCCCTGTGCCATTTATTCTTCTTGTCTTGTACAAAGAGAGTAATTATCAATAAGTGGTTTGGCCTCCCAAAATAGAGCCAATCTAGCATAGGGCATAAGACAGAAGTAAAAGCTAATCTCAGCAGGAAAAATTGGAAAGAGGGCTCTCGTGTAGTCTAAATTTGCTTCACAATGAATTCAATGTGCACATAGGAAGAAGTTGAGTTTTGTTTCTGTCTTTTCCTTATCTCATCTTGTGTGAATCAGACACAAAACATTTTCCAAATATATACTCTGTTAGATCCTCACAATAGATGAAAGGGTTTCTTAAATTGGAAAAGGATGTGTCTTTGTTACAATTGCTTCTTCATTTTGTCATCATCTTTATTTCCTATTCCCCACTTATTTGTTTGTTTTGCTTTGGTTTTGTTTTATGAGATAGGATTATGCTATACAGTTCAAGCTGTCCTTGAACTCACTGTGTTGCTCAGACTGATCTTGAACTCTCAGCAATCTTTCTGCCTTAGTCTGCCAAGTACTGGAATTACAGGCATCTGCCACCATGCCCTGCCTCATGTGTATTAAATGAAGAATACATATGCCTAAGACCCCGGGGACAGAAAGAGTGAGTGTAGGCACAATGGCAACACCTGCTTCTGGGTTACATAGAACATCACTCGGTTTGCATAGGGCCCAGCTCAATCAGTATGTCAGAGTCAGAGACCACAAATGCATGCTGGGGCCAATGCCTTACACAGCAGCTGGGCTGCTCTGCGCTGCATACATGAGAAACCCTTTAGAGGAAGTCTGTGGTGGATAAAAATATTAACATCTCAGTCTTTTGTTTTAGCTTTGCTTATTTTGAAAAGATTATTAAGAAAATATCAATTAACATACTAATACTACTGTTTTTGGTATTTGTTGTCACATTGTGCTAAGAATTTGTGCCCGCTAATCTGGCAGCAAAATTTAATCCCCAGAGATGATAATCTACCACCTTCCCTGGTTTATGGTAAGGATTGAGATAATATCGATATATTGTTAAGAGTGAATTTAAATTCTACTATTTGTTGTGAAGTTGGTGGGTGTTTTATTAAATCCTAGATTGAGCCGCATTTTCTTCCACTTTTTAGGTGAGAAAGCTGAGGCCCAGGTGGTTTATGTAGCATTTCCGAACACTTACTACTAATTAGCAGAAGACGTAACTGTGATCCAATTACTACCATCAAATATTTATCTACAAACCTAGTGCTTCTTCTTTTAGGTCATACTGAATCTCTCTCTTCCATAGAAAAGAATTATACACTGGGTTGTACTGTTTGGCACACTGGGCCTTAATTCACCATTATTTTGTAACTACCTCAGCAGTTGCTATCAATGGTACAAAATTCATAAAAGGTTGGAACTGTTCCCTCATAATAGCACAGGATTTTTCACAAATAATTTAGATGCTATATAACACACTCCATGTGTCAAACCAAAAGTTAATCCAAAGTGACACTTTGTGGGTAGATAGTGAATCACTTGAAATCTCATGTAGTTTCTGCATAGATGGTATTCTTGTCCATGAAGAGACTTGGAGTTCCTTAATCCTTTACATTGTGCAGAAACTGCAGCAGGAAACATTCAGGGCCATTAATGTGATAAGCTCAATTCTCCACGTGGCAGGAGTGAGAACTTTCTACTTTGCAACTGTTTATATGACTTTATATAAAAAAATGGGGAGGAAAATTATACCTCCCTCCCACATATCAGTGGAAACTCTTCCCATGAAGTGACTCAGCCTGCAACCCTAAACAGGAGCAAGAGCACAGCACGCTGCAGGCAGCCCAGCTTCTGTGGGGACAACACTTCATCACAGCTGCCAATAACACCAGAAGCTCCTACCTTGTCTTACAGCAGAACGAAGATAGATACTCTTCATGCTGCAAAACGAGGCACTTTTCTTCTTGATCATCAACAAGATGTTCAATTGACCAAGAAAACACAGCATTCTCTGTCTAGTAATGTAATAATTATAAACAGTCTTTTCACTAACAATATGCTAGGTGCCGCCCTTCTTATTTCATGTGGATAGTTCAGTCAATTTAAGACTTACAATGCTAGACATATTTTTTCCTATGTTGTTATTTTACAAGCACAGAATTGAGACACAAAGATGTTACATAACTTACTGAAAGTCTGCTATCTAGATTGGGACCAGAGAGTCCACACAAGATGTCTGACGTACTACCTCTCTGCCTAGCCAGAAAGCTGTGCCAGTATCTACCTATTGATGCTCTGTTAATTTCATGAATACCCTAACAGTTACAAAAACAATCATAATTACAATATGTACCTTGGCAATTGTGAGTCCAAAAGCAGAAGAGCAACTTGAGAGAGAAATCCTTATTTGGTTCCACATGGTTTAGTTTTCCAAGGTTACAGCTTCCATGAGCCCATCTACATTGTTCAAGAGCTCCACACCCCCCACTCCATGTTAAAAAGCATACAAATTATTTAAATATATATACATATACATATATATGAGCATGTTCACTCTTACAATATTGCAAATTTAGCTTTAAATCAACAAGTAAAATTTACCCATTTAACACATATAAAAATTGCTTATCACAAGACACAAAGTACTATCAAGAAAGTGAATTCAATATACTACTTTTCTAGTTGAGTTACAAGAATAACACTTTTTTCAATATCACATTGCAAAGTGAAAAATTAGCCCTCTCAATACTCCCAAGAATTTTTTACGCATACTAAACAGCAAGGAAATGTATGTATGGTCTTCAAATGATAGGTAAGATTCCAGGGTTTTGGTTTATTTATTTTTTTATAATGCAAATGTCTTCTAAAAGCACATTATAAATTTAGCACTTTTATGCTGTCTTGGCTGGTTAGTGCTATTTATGGTGACCGTGGATTGGGAAGCATGTATCCCATTCAGGATTAATCTGTACTTTGTCTTCCTGTAATATACATTTGGGCAATGTTCTTTAAAAACTTACTGTGCCACTTCCTCCTACTAATCCACTAAGTACTCATTATGCTTAATCTTAATACAATTCAATTTTACACTTACAATAATTTTATTGTTGTTTTCCTTAAGCATTTACACAAACTGATTACTAAGTGAAGCATTCTGACAGTAGAGAGGTGCTTCCAAGCTCACAATTCTTTGACTTGCAGTCCTTCGACTTCACAGTGATAGAGCAAAAGCAACGCTTGTTCAGTTGAAGCACCACCTCCAATTCTGAACTTTGAGGTTTTCTGAGCTACACTACCATCCGGCAACCTTGGGCAGCTGCTGTGAGCTGCAACTTCTAGTGAGAGGTGGTCAGGAAACTAAATAGCTGACACATGACATGGTAGTGTACTGCTGAGCTATTATTTTTGCTAAGTTGTATAAATTAAGTCCATTTCCAAGTAGCCATGTATTCAAGTAAAAATGGTTTTATTGGAAAGTAATGTCTTCATACGTCCAACTATTCTTGCATATCCTCATAGTCCTTCGCTAATAAAATAGAACTACTCTTGTTATTGTAATTCGTGATGTAGCTAAATATGACTCACCTGCCATCCTCAAACACGCATGGCATTTCCTGTCTATCAGTATCATTTCCTTTGTCATTTACATGACTTCTATTTTCAGGATACTTTTCATCCTACTTTTTTCTGAGAAGATTTTCTTCCCCTCTAACTCCAAGTAAGCATTAAAACCCTCTAGATTCTTCAACTTTGCTTGGTTTAACCCAGATAATTGTGCCCCCACATAGATTTAGTTTTCCATTATTTTCTACTTGTAAACTTGGGAAATATTAAGTATAAGAAGAAAGGCACATGTGTGCAGTCATTTTGCACCAAATGTTCCTTTTGAGTGAATTATGCTTTAGTGGCCTCATACAGTTTTGAATGTGCAGATGATCATTTCACATCAAAAATTTTCTGACTGGGGCCGGGAAGATGGCCCCATAGAATAAGCACTACCCTGGCAAGCACAAGGGTCTAAGTTCAATCCACTGTTGAAAAAAAAATTCTGACCTCCCCAAGCATGCTGAGAGTAGGAATTTTAATTTAAGATTATTGCCTAAATACGTGTGCATGTGATATTATAGATTTAGAACTCTCTTCTAAATTCTCAGCAGCTTCCTCATATGCGTTCTATGCTGACTCAAGTAAAACACTGCTTTTGTACTTCACTCTTCCCTCACTCATTGCCTTTGTGGCCTGTCCTACCGTTTTTCTATTCCAGTACTGTGTGGTCAGGCCTGATTCCAGTCCTGTGTTCTGCTTTCACACTAGGGGCAGAGATTTCCAAACTTCATTTCCCATTCTGCTTTCCTTTTTCTAGATTTGAGGTGTGATTTGATTTTATCCTTTCTTTTTTCTCACATGTGTAAAACTTGTTTCAGTTCAACCTAGTTGTGAACACCAAGGCCAGATCTGCATCCATCCCCTGCATGAACAGGCTCTGTGACATATAAATGAATGACACCTTCTTTTACCAAAATGTGACATAAAACCACATAATAAATAAAAATACTCACACTCTGCATACTTCTGAAGTTGTGAAAATTCTGAAGGGCTGAGGTGGGCCCATTTTTCCTGGTTTGTCATGATGGACGCAAGGATTTCTCTTACATACCAGGCCAGGGATTCTTTATTTGGACGCTGGGCAGAATTGTGTGCTTCAAAGACTCCACATGATGTATGCCATGAAGAGATACCTCCAGCTTTCAAAGTCTGTGATTTGTCTACATGGAACTGCTGTGGATGTTTGTAGTTTCAATAATGCGTTAACACACTGTGAAAAGCAAAACATATAGAGCAAAAGATTAGCAGAAGGAAAGTAAAGAAGTGTCTGGTTAGAAAATGTTAATAATTGTCAATCTCTGAATAAATATTTCAAATTTATTTTACTCTGCAGAGTACTAAATATTTAATTGACTATTGTTATATTTCATGTATATGTCCTAATAGCAAATCATATGAATAAATACAATTAAGAGTAAAAATATGAAGAATATTTTTATAAGGTTTACCTCTATGAAAGAAATTTTTTGTTCAGTTTTATTAATTCCATGTTCAAGGTACACACAAAGATATTTTTTATTGGGCTGAACCCACTGCTTCTTTAAAATCTAGACATTTCTTTAAAAATCTAGGCCCAAATTTTTAAAGGACTATAAGTGAGCACTTTAGGTCAATGCATATAAAATTTGCTAATTTACTAGAGCTCTTACACTTGGTTGGAACTGTGCCCAGGAGTGGCGCATACATTTGCCACGGTGCAAGTCTATTTTGGGAGTCCTACAGTTTTTTTATAATCTTGCAATCAAATAAAATAAATTTAGTTTTCTAATTTAAAAAATTCCAATAAATTTACCAAATTAAAGCAATTCCAAATATCTGTAAGACTTATTTAATCATGGTAGATGATTCTAGTGTGAATCATGCTTTAAAATAAATCCCTAGGTTGTCATGGACTTTTGATTCCCGGAAAATCTGCAAAGGTAAACAAAGAGAAAAGCCATCTGGTTTCAGTGTTTTACTGGAGACTCTAGTAGTTGTTCAGTAATCAATCAGAATAGCAATATAATCTTCATAGAAGAAAAAATATTTAGAAAAAATTGCTTGGTTTCTGGTGTTATTGCAAAGCTTATTTATCTGGGTATCATTAGGCGGAATTACAAGACCCATTTGGTCTTACAACCTTGTTCTTCTTTAACATCTGTTTACTGGTCTTTAATAGCAATTCTAGGACCTCACTGTCATATATGTCTTCTCCATTCTTGCCTTAAAATATTAGCAAAACAAATCATCAAAAAAAAAAAAAAAGCTGTTCTTTTAGCATCTTGTACCTTCTGTGCAAGATGGCAGCTTGCTATTTAATGAGAGTACAAATTGCAAAGGAAATGGAGAGGAACGGGGCAGGCGACAGCCTCTCCTGTGTGTCTCCTGCCCTGTGTCCCGCTGCCTTCATCCTTCACACTGATTTCATCCTAATCCTTTGCTTCTCTCCAGTCCCTAGCAGCTCTGGTACGAAATGATGCATTCCATCCTCCCCTATCCAGAAGGAGACAGATGAGTCAGTCGCATTTGGCACATTGCTGGCTGTCTCCTGGGGCTTTCAAATGTTGAGTGGAATAATTCAAAAGAGGGATAAGAACATCTGTGCCTAAGTCATTACAGAACAACTGGACATCTGTCCCTGTGTAATCCTGACTCTCTAGCTATTTTGTTACCTGTCAAAGTTAGTGATTCTTCTCTTAATAAGGATTAATAATAATGAAATAAAAGGGGCCAGGGAGATAATTCAGGGGGCCGGGGAGATAGCTCAGTGGAATAAGCGCTTCCCTGGCAAGCTTAAGGGCTTGAGTTCAATCCCTGATTCTGAAAAAAAAAAAAAAAGAAAAAAAGAAAAGAAAAAGAAAAAAGAAAAGAAAAGAAAAAAGAAACAAAAGATGATATGCTGCATCTCATTTATAAGAACAATTGTAATTTAAACACTTTAAATAAATTCTTTGAAATTTCAAAGATCTGCTTCTCTTGTCCCAAAATCTCAACTGATGATCAGGGCAGTTCATTTGTTCATTCTAATAATGTCTGCTGTGCTCCCTTGAGTACCAGTCAAAAGTCCAAAGCACTGGAGATATAGCAGAGATTTTTTAAAAAATACAAAATATGAAAATAATGATAATTCTAGAAATGTGTTGGCTTTATTGAAGGTTTACAGTATTGGGTAGGACTGTACCAGCACTTGTGCTGATAACATTGTAATGGCAGTATTACTTAATACTGTACCAGCACTTGTGCATTTGATTATTAAACCTGCACAGCCATCCTCCGGAAGGGAGGTACTATCTTTTCCCACTTCACCATGGGCAGAAAGTGCAGCTGTGAGACTTCAATCTGGTAAGCATGGCAGAAACCCTTAGAAGTCTCCCCAGCATCCATTCTTCTTACTCCCTTGGTCACAGAACTCTAGTTTATGGGGTGAATATATCCCCATGCACACAATTACATCCCTGGTTTCCTCACACTACGAATCACTCAGTGAGATGTAAGAAGATACTGTTTGATTATAAAGGAAAATTGTGTGGAGTAAGTAGCTGGGCAGGAATCTTGAGAGCATTTGGATCACTTCTTCCATCTTCCTACCTGTATGTTGGCAAGCTCAAGGGCCTGAGTTCAATCTGACTGTAAACTCAGCAATTTCCTCTATTCTCAACTAAATGTCAGAGTAGAAGCCATGATCAAAGCAGAGGACAGCCCAGGAAACTAGGCCAGTGAATAACTGAGAGCAGAAGAAATTTGGGCCACTTCCTGTTTTTGTAACTGAAGTTTTAGTAGAGCAGAGATACTCATTAGATGAACCAGCAAGAAGCCAGCATTTGGAAGGATTTCAAAGCTAAGTACAAAAGCATGGATGCGTTCTAGAAGGCAATAAGAAATAATGAAGACTTCAGAGAAGGCCAGAAAACTGATGGCTTTGCATTTTGGAGAAAAAAAAACCAATATCTTCACATGGTTCCTTTCTCTTTTATTGTTGCAATACATTCTTAACTACACTCTGAGCTCTCTCCTTTCCCTAATGTGTCTAAGTCCTTAATCCCACTTGTCCTTGAGTGGTCATGAACTAGAGTGACTCACAGGTCGTCTGAAAAGTTACCAACAATTGATGAAGAAATTTTCATAGAGATAATTAATCAGTCTCACTGGAGCACAAAACCACTCTTGTTGCCTCCAGTTTTAGTATTTGGAGACAAGTATTCAGTAGTACAAGTTAAATAGCTTATGATAAAATATTATACCCAAAGAAATAAAAGACAGATGAAGAAAGTTTGTTTGAGTCGGTGATTTTAAATTGAATGACCAAGGGAGAGAGTATTATGCTCAGAAGACAATATTGTGGTAACAATCTAAGGATGTCAGTTCACCAGTCATTTTAAATTTAATTTTAGACTTAATCAACGGGGACGTAGGTGAGAAGCATTTCCTAGTGAGATCTCAAAACCAGAATATCCCAAGCCCTGCTCAGAGACACAGCTATTCTCCATGCCACAGAGGATGAGGAGGAGGACAGCCCTGCTTTCTTGTAGACGTTGCCTCTTTAAAAATTGGGAGAAAGCATGTGACAACATTCAATAGTGAACCCCTATGGTGCCTTCACAGACTTCCTGTTCCCCCGCAGAAGGCTTTCTTTAGGTACATAAAATGAGTGCCAGGAGAGATCCACTTTACTGGCTTTTGGAAAGTAGTCTAATTCTGGCTTTCTCATCTAGTCAATAGATGTGCCACTTCATTTAGTTCCTGGCAGGAAATTTTGTGTTGATGGAGTTGAAGAAGTCTTTTTGGCCCACTGTACCTGGGCTCAAACACATTCTCCATAGTTAAAGGAGGAATGAGTCTCTTCATGAAGAAACCAGTAAGCAACATGAAGGGAAATAAATCTGTTGGGTTAGATGCATACTAAGCAGATGTTAAAATAATCATTAGAAGTCAGCCCATTATGACTGCAATCACTGAATAAGAGTTGAGTTGGTAAACATTATAATGAAGAACATATATACAAAAATTTAAGGTGTCAGTATGACTGAAAATACTGATTTGGTCTCAACGAGTATGAACTCCAAATTGCATGGTAAACAGTGGAAAAATCCTGGAGGTCAGAGAAGATGCAGGGCCAAGTAATAATCCCAGAATTGCTGACCAAAAGTAGGATCAAACTAATGGATTATTAAATATATAGTTTGACTCATAGTTATTTATTAATTCAATTGGAAAAAGAATTCTCAACTAAGTCCAAAGCCTCATGTGGCATTAGGCCAGATGCTGGGGATATATAATGATTGGGTAGAAAGATACAATAGCTGACCTCCTGGATCTTGCATAGGATGAAAGATCTACTTTAAACAAACCAACTATATGAGTAATAGTAAACTGTAAAGAGTTCTATGGAAAAAGGCAACAGAATTCTGTAGAATTTCTGGATTTCTAGATCAATGTGAAATAGTCAGTAAACAGCCTATAGAGAAAGATTCATTTAAACTGAAACTCTAGTTCACGACCACTCAGTTGTTAATAAAGTTGCTTAACAATTAAGCCTATGAGGGAAGCCACAAAGTCTAAGAAGAAGCCAAAAAGTGAGGATTAAATCTAGAAATAGTGAGAACTCTAGTGGAGGCCATCCTGATGATGTCCTGGAGAGCAAAAAGCAGCAGAGGGCAAGATGAGCTGGATAAATAGTTCAGGCAACATCGTGACTTTTCTGAGAGGACATGTTAAGGACAGTGCACACTTTTTGAAGTAAATTATGAAACATCTAAATGATTTTGTCCAGCAGAATAACTTTTCTGATGTATACTTTAAGAAGTTCATGCTGGCCAGTGGCCAGCAAGTGGATAAGAACACTAGCGGGAAAGTCACTTCGTAGGCTGTTCCAATACTAGAGGAGAGCTCGTGACTACAAGGAGAGAGGTGGCTAGAGAGATGCAGTGGAAGACTCAGTCAAAATGTGTATTTGAAACAGGATTTGGAAACATAATTTATGTGGTGTGCAAGATAAGGGAAGCAAGAATGACTCCTCAATCTCTGGCTTGAACACAAAGAATGGAAAGGTAGACTTTGAAGAATTCTCCAGTAAGGGAATTCCAGGAGTAACAAGAAAAAAATGCAATGTTTTATTTTGAGACTTGCATAATTTGAGATGTGAGGCACTGGTTCACACTGGAGGTTTAGAGAAAGATAATTTATGGGATTTATTACCCCAACTCCTTCCTAGCTAATTCCCTCTAAGAGGGATATATTTTCCCTTAAGACAGAACTCCTGTCTCAGCCCATTTTATGCTGCTCTAACAGGATCTCAGAAAGTGAGTAATCTATAATGAACAGAAATACATATCCTTACAGTTGTAGAATCCAAGATAGAGTTGATAATATCTGGCATGAGAAGAAAAAGACCAAATTTCCCTGGTATACTGGAAGAACGCTTATGGCCTAATCACTTCTCAAAAGTACAAACTTAATGCTGTTTCATTGACAGCTGAAGGTTAGCATGAGTTTAAAGGGGATATTCAAGCCAGAGCTTCCCTTATGAGACCACATACTGTACATAGAGTCTCTTCAGGTATTGGTTTGGAAAGCTCCCTAATATTGCAAGTACGGGATATAACACCAGACTCTGTCAGCTTTTCTAACCCTTTTCTACATATCCTAACTAATACTTTCATTGAACTCTTAATTACTCAGTTTAATTGTTCCTTCTGCTTTGTACCAAGAGCTTTGCACTTGGTATCCTTTACCAGGAAACAGGGAGCTGCAATTAGGGATATAAAAGCTACCAGGAAATTATTCATAGGAATGATGAAGAGAGTAAAAAGCAATCCGAGTTGAGGAGGGAAAGGCTTCAGATGATGAAGCAGATCTGATGCAGGTTAAAAAAAAAGGAGGTACAGGATTGATTAAGAATAGACTCAGATCACAGTGTGGGGCTGAACACTGTCTTAACTTTAATATGGGCCAGTGAGGAATCCCCACTAACAGACTTGGTATGGTTTACTGTCTTGCATAGTTGGTCCCTGTCTGAAAAACAAGACTGATTGAAAAGCCAAACTTGCCTGAGAAAACAGTTTAGTGGAGGGTGAGAGATGACTATGGTCTCTGCAGCCTACTGGCAAATTCTCTTTTAGGCAAAGCTTAGAGCACACCGCATGCCATTGCTCCCACTTGGCCAAAGGTTTTCATCCCATAGCATTAAGTAATGCCTCTACTGGACAATTGGTAATATTATATATCCTGTAGCCACTTTGCAGTTTAAACTTATCTCTACCTACAGGTACTTTTCAAATTTGGGGCCTCACACTGACCCAAACTAACCCTAAGCCAGAGGGCAGGAAGCACTCAACAGAGTCTCACCAATGTCCGTCTCAGGAGGCTTGGGGAAGGCTGTGAACAGGTGGTGACTGAATGTAAACTTGCATACGTGAGCTGCCAACACATCTGGAGCAGAATCAGATGGAGAAAGAGAGCCAAGGAGTAAGCCCCCAGCACTTCCTGTATTTAGAAACTGGTGATAGGCAAAAGACTTCTCTCTCACTCCTGAGATCCACCCCAAAAAAAGAACTGGGATTTGGTATCAATGAAGACAGCAAAACAGACAGAAAATAACCCTTCAAGGAGAAGACAGAAGACATTCTTCTCAAATTGCTATTATATTAGATGATTAATAAAAGAACCCATGATAACACAGCTGCCATTATTGACCCTAGAAACGGCAGTTTGTTTGAAGCTGGGAGGTCACATCAGAGAAAGTCAGTGTAGATATAAAGATGTAAAGGTCATCAATTTTCTGAGAAATGTGATTCTGAGGAATAGTCAATAGAGGACAAGGTGAACTCTGGTAATTTGTTTGTATAATTTGGCATGTGTATGTTTTTCTATCTTTTGTAGAAATTATTAAAACACATTTTTGGTTTGAAAGTTTTATTCATAAGAGAGGTTCAATCTTTAGGAAACACAGGAACTGGCTTATGTTTTAATTTTTTTTTTTTTTTTTCAGAACAGGGAATTGAATTCAGGCCCTTGTGCTTGCCAGGGAAGCGCTTATTCCACTGAGCCATCTTCCCAGCCCTCAATGTTCTTAAAAACACACTAGTGTACAAATTCCAAAAATATGTGAAGGTAAAAGTTAATCTTAAAAATAGGTGCAAGAATAAGTGGTTTCTTAGATTCAGAGCTTAGGATGTGGAAAATGGTAGTTGAATACGTCTGCTTTCTCAACCATATATAAATCAATATATAACTATGAGAATTGAGTGAGAAATTGAACAGGCAAGAAAAAAATAACAGTGAAAAATTATAAAATGTGAAGGCGTGCAGTCAAAACAACAGGCAGATTTAAGTTGATTGGCTATCATCATTGATGACTTTAGAACTATACTGGTCACCTTACTCTGAATTACTAATTCACAGACTAAAGCATCCAAAGAAAAGGTAATTATATTATTACCATGCTGTATCAGAGAGATCTGCATTTCCATTCAAATTCTGAGCCAGCTTTTATCCCCGTGTAGTGAATCCCTTCACTTATCTGAGACTCAAATTCCTTTCTCATGAAAAACAGGTAACAGCCACCCACTTCACAGGCTTTTAGAATTTAAAGAAATAACATATGTACAATATGTGATAAATGATTCTCAAGAAAGATTGTTTTATTTTATAAGTAAAGATTTAAGATCTATATATAGTATTGGATATATATCTCTGGAGGGGACAAAGACTAAACATCTCCAAACCTTTTAAAAGAGTATGTGGGTGGCTTAATATAAGATTCATAATGGTGTTATTTTGGGCCCCTGCTCACACATAAATAACCCAAAAGAGAAAGCTCAAGAAGAGTCTTTGGTGATGCAAAGAATGTAATATAACAAGTTCTCTATTGTGTACATTTTTAGAGTCAGTATTTGAGCTTGCAATCTTTATTCTGTATAAGGAAGTGACTTTAAGTGAATTTTCTGTTCTTCTTCCTTTTCCACTCGTCTTTAAGAGCAGCATTAGAACAGAGATTTGGAAGCTCGGTGAAAACGAGAATCGTACACAGGGATAGAATCTTGTTCCACATACAACCCTTAACAGAGCGGGGTGCCCGTGCCCGACTCCTCCTTGAGAACTCTGTCTCACAGTTAAAGCATTTTGCCTGCGTCTTTTTCCCAGTGTTGTGAATCAGGACAAGGGCCTAAGTCCTGGACTTCATCAGCATTTTATTTTATTTAGCAACCTTTTCTCCGCATGTCACTAAATTGCCCGGGTTTAAATTTGCTATCTTCCTGCTTCAGCCTCCCAGACTGGTGGCACTGTAGCCAGGCACCGACACCAATACCACAGACGCAGATATTTACTCTGTGTCTCCTTCCAAGCTGGGACCTTGTAGACTTGGATTTCTGAGGAGGCGGAGGAGGCCCACGAGTAAAAGGAAGAGCAATGGACAAAAGCAGAGCACATTTTTTAAAAAGCGAAGGATCCTGAACACATAAATAAAAAGACTGATTTTGCAAACCTGATTCTGCTTTTCTTTTGTTAGGGAGCAAGGCATGTTTGTGCATTTTATAAAAATTTTTCAAATATAATGAAAAAGAATGAAATGAAGAATAAACAAAGAAGGATAAAGGGCTTATTTTATTCAGGCTCAAGATGAAATACTGCTTGAGAGGGAGTAGCTGAAAGGCTTTCTCAGTTTGTCAGACCCGGGGTATTTCAACAGAAATAGATATATTTTAGACGATTGTAAGCTGATAAATTTTTCTTTACATTGTGCTGTGCCCCACATAAGAAGGCAGAAACTCACTAGAAATAATTAACCTATTAACTCCTTTCCGGAAGCGCTATAAAATAATGCACATTCGCACTTTGTATTCCACTACACATTCTTGCTCAGGCAGAACATACATTAAAATTGCTTTCAGTTATGATTGCAAGTGTTTACTCATCACACTGATTAATTAAAAATAATAAATTTAGTCTCATTGGGCACCTCCTAGAAAGTGATGACTGTTAGAAAGGGCTTAATGCCTTCTAACCTTTAATTCCTAGAAAATAGTGCTCATTTTAATAGTGCTGTTACTCAGCTTCAAGCTGGAGTAAACTACTGCCTGAGGACAATCAGTATCAAGGTACACTAGGGATCATTCATGAAGTGATTTTGTATGTCTTCTCAGAGAATCAAGTAACTCTTGCAAAATTCCAGAATATAAAAACAGAGAGCTATCATTCACGCACAGATGTCAGCAGCAGAAAACACATATTTTGATTACATACAATTTTAATTTGGTCTAGAATGCCCACTAACTTAAGCTTTCTTCGTTCACCAAAAATGCCTCTGAGAAACATTTACAATGTCATTTTCTTTTGTGGCTTTTCCTAGTGTTTCTAGTATTGAAATATAAAATTTTATTTTTCCTACTTGATCAAATATTCATTTTTAGTTAATTGCCCAAAGTGTAGGTCCATAGAGATTTTAATAAGCAAATGCAAATTCGTTTAGAAATGAATTTGAGAAACTTTGTAACACAATTATTTTTCTTTAGAATTTGTCTAAAAATGTCAATTTGTATGAATATTCATATGACATTCTGAAAGTAAGTTACACTTTGTTTTTACCCCTCTGGCCATTGAATTACTTCACAACTTAAGCAAATCTTTTCTCATTCGTAACCAGTTCAGTTTATTCTATTATCTGTACTACAATCAAGGGACACTTTTCTAATATTTCATTCGTGCATGTGGTGTCTACTTCTAACCTCCTTTTTCTGCCAATAGGATGATGTCCAATTTAAAATTTAAAAACATGCGATTCAACTATAAACTCTAAGGGGGTTAAATGTACAATATTTTAGGAATGTAGCTTTGGAGCTAAATCTGCCATAAAACTATCCCTCTGATATTAAAATTTTTTATATCTGATTCTTATCTTGGAGTTAAGGAATACAAATAACCTCAGAAAATAGACTTTTTTGTGGTAAGACATACATTGATTGACACACACTCCATATCTATTACATTAGAAAATGGAACTGCAGGGGCCGGGGAGATGGCTCAGTGAAATAAGCGCTTCCCTGGCAAGCACAAGGGCCTGAGTTCAATCCCTGGTTCCA
>NW_004524591.1:4256545-4268762 GCF_000260255.1 Octodon degus
AAAAAAAAAAAAGAAAATGGAACTGCAAGAAGTGTTATTTTTACATACTATGTTTTAAAACTCACTCTATAAAAGTTTCTCTTCAGATATATTTGGCTAGTTGGTCTCTTTTGTGTGTTAATGATCAAGGAAAAGAGAAGAGAGAGACAGAGAAAGAGACAGAGAGAGGAAAACAAAAAAATAAAAAGGTTTTGTAAGCAAGAAAGAAATATTAAAAAGTAAAACTTAGACCAAAATAATTGAATAATAAGGTGTAATATATTCAACACTGCTGAGAAAATCCTCAAAAGAACAGAATTTCTGACCGCCATACTGGCAAACTTCTAATACAATTTTCTGAATACAGATCACAAAAATAAATTACATTTCTTAAGAAGATGTGAGGTGTGAAAGTAGGTTGTAATATTGTAAATCAGGTCTATTATCAGAATAGGTGAGCCCTGCAGTGGTGTGGACACTGGTAAAGAAAGAGTGCAGTCCACATCCCTGGCTTGCTTGGCCTACATTCAGCAGCGTTTGGAAGTCCAGGGAGAGCCTCAATCACCATCTGTGATCTACTTTCAACTAACAGATTTCTTCCTAAAGCTTTATTCACAAAGAAAATGCATGTGACTTCTAAGCGCTTGTTCTACTAAGCCATCTCCCTGGCCCTGTTACTTCTATTAATTCTATATAATTTTAATCTGGAGGCATTTCTAAGTATTTGTTGGAGACATACTAGAAATGGATAGAAAACTGAACTTGTAATTCGTAAATCTATATGTCCATTAACTGACACAAATAAGCATACATGAATGTCTCCCAGAATAAATTTGCTCATTCTCATCAACAAATATGCATGAACACCACTATATGCCCACACTTTCTCAGAGACCAATAAAGCATTTGCCTTTGTAATTATAACTGATTAAGCTCTTTAAGTAAGGGAATTTTTTTAATTTATTGAAATCAGATTATGGGTCTAGGAGATGGCTCAGTAGAATAAGTGCTTGCCTGACAAGCGCAAGGGCCTGAGTTCAATCCCTGGTTCCACCAGAAAAAAAAAAGTCAGATGATACCAAATTTCACAACAAAACAATAGAGGATAACAATAGTCAAAATAATATATGTTGTTATCTTTAAAGCAGTTGCTCAGGGTACAAGATATAGGCATAAAAATTTCGCCAATAGATATTAGTACAAACTTTCCTTTTTAATGATCTAAGAGACCGTAATAGCATCACTAATTGCAGTTTTTCCCCTTTCCCTTTTCATTCATCCTAGTTCCTTTTCCTTTTGAATAACTTCTTCCTATTTCAAAATATCTATTGCACATTTTAGACCTTATTTACTCTTTCAAATTCTCACACAAAGGAGAAAATCTGATGTTTACATATATGAGTCTAATTTTTTTTTCACTAATGAGTATGGTTGCATTCATTTACCTATAAAAGTCTCAAGTTCAGCTTTTTTAATGGTTGCATAGAATAGTACCTGTAGAAAAAGTAGCACATGTTTTGCTCAGTTGGTGGGCATTTGAGTTGTTTCCAGGATTTAGCAATTACAAATTATGTTGCTATAAACATGGGTACATATAGGGAGACATGATGTTTTTAATTCTTCTAGGAAAATGTCTAGAAGGGGAATATCTGGGTGGAATTGTACCTGTACTCTAGTTTTTTGAGAAATCTCCACAATAATTTCCATATTGATTGTGCTAGCCTACACTCCCACCACAATGGAGAAGGGTTCCTTTTTTTACACAGTCCCTCAAGCATTTGTAATGGGCTTATGTCTTGATGACAGCCATTATTTCTAAGGTGTGAGGGAATCTCAGCATTGTTTTAATATGCATTTCTTGAAGGACAATAATGTTAAACATGTTTTCATATATTTATTTGATATCCATGTTTCCTCATATGAGAAGTGTATTCATCTCAGATGCTTGTTTTTGGATTGGGTCTTTGAATTTTGGAGACTTGATTTTTTTTTAAGTTTTTCATATGTTCTAGAGAGAAGTTTAAGGGACAATTGGATAAAATTTTCCCAGTCTTTGGGTTGTCCTTTTTACTTTGTTAGTGATGTTTTTTATGTGCAAATGCATTTTAATAAGATGAGATTCCAGTTGTTGATTCTCTGTAGTATTCCCTGTGCATGCTGGGTTTGGGTTATGAACTCTCTACCTACACGTATGCGTCAACATTTCTACCTACTTTCTCCCCTAGTAGACTTAATGTTTCTATTTCAAAATTTAGATCCTTGATCCATTTTGACTTTACTTTAGTGCATGGTAATAAACATGGATCTAGTATTAGTCTTTAGCATATAGAGAGCCAGTTTTCCCAGCATCATTCATTACAGAGGCTTTCTTGCTCCCAATGAACGTATTTATTTCTCTCTCTTGTCTAACTGTTCTGGCTATTTTTTTCTAGAACTATATTGAATAGGGGTGGTGATAGTGGACACCCTTGTCTTGTTCCTGATTTTAGAGTGAAAACTTTCAGGTTTTTCTTTTCAGTACAATGTTGGCTGTTTGATTGTCATAGATGGTTTAAACACCACCTATTGAGATTTCTTCTTTTTTTTTAATGAATGAGTTTTGGACATTGTCAAAAGCTTCTCTGCACCTACTAATAAAATCATGTAATTTTACCTTTGGCTCTGTTGATATGGTATACATTAATTGATTTTCACATGTTGAACCAACCCCACATACCTGCAATGATTCCCACTTGTTCATGACGTATAATCTTCTTGATGTTTTGCCTCATTCTTTTTCATAGTTTTATTGAGGATTTTTGCATTTATATTCATTATGGAGGGATTCCTCTGTAGTTTTCTGGCATCAGAGTAATATTTCCTCCATTAATGTGTTGGGGTATATAGTTCTCCTTTCAGTTTCTCTAGAGTTTAAAGATTATTGGCATTAAAACTCTAAATTTCATGTAGAATTCAGCAGTGAACTCTTTAGCACACGGGCTTTTGTTGTTGGTAATTTTTGTTTGTTTGTTTAATGAATTTGGTCCAGTGTCTACAGGGTCCACAGGGTCTACAGGGTATCACTACACAGATCAGACTCATAGTGATTCTCCTCTTTTCAGCCTCCCATGGATTACAGGTGCATGTCACCATGTCCAGTCTCAGTCACGTCTCAGTGTGCTCTGGGGGTGGAGCTGGCATGGCACACCAGGGATTGAACCCCTGCAGCCACACTCTGCCTAAGCAGGCTCTTTAGTCCTCTGAGCTACCTGACCAGCCCTGTTGGTAAAATTTCATTATACTTTTACTTTCATTAACAGATATTGTGACATAAAGAACTTTTATATCTATTTGATTCAACTTTGGTAATTCCTATGTTTCTAGGGATCTGTCTATTTCTTCTATATTTTCCATCCTATGAGAGTAATGATTTTTTTTCTCCATAATTTTATTGAGAAACAAATAGCAATGGGACAGTTTCAAACCAAATTGGTAGGACAGTTTCAATAATTAACACATGGCATACATTCTTCCTAGTGATTATTTGCTGTACAAGATGCAGACTTGATATCCTATTTACAAACACTATTAGAACAGATCCCTCTATTCATTAAGAACATGTAACTATCTATTTATCCTAACCATTTTGAATACACAGATACAAAATGAACATTCATCTGTATCCTCTTTTTTGTTTAGTTCCATTATTTGAATATTATAGGTGTGTTAACTCAGCAAAGTATTCTAAAAGGGTTCAGTAGTTCATAATAGTGTTGGGTCTTCCGCTTGACTGGCAATGTCAGAAATTGTTGACCTGAGTCTCCTACAGCTCAACATAACAGCATGGCTTTACTTCTTATACTTCGTTTTTATACTTTTCTGCTGGATGGTTAAGACTAAGATAAAGCAAGACCTATGCAGCAAGAGTTGTAGCTTTTGGGTCTGATAAGGTCAGTGAAATCCCCTCAGGATTTATCCGAGAGTAAAGATTTTCATAGTAGATATTTGATGATCTTCTGAATTTCCAGAGGATCTGTGTTGACTTCACCCTTTTCATTTCTCATTGCACAAATTTTAGTTTTTTTATTTCCTTTGTTTTTGATAAGAAAGGAAAAGGATTTATTGATTTTATTGCTTCAAAGAAATAATTCTTCATTAATTCTTTGTACAGTTTTCCAAATTTCATTATATTAATTTCTGATCTGGTCTTTATAATTGCCTCCCTTCTCTGAGTTTCTGGCTTGACTTTCTCTTCTTTATTCTAGAAGTTTGAGGTATAATAATGGGTTCTTTATTTTTGCTCATTCTTTTTTTATGCTATGAGAATTCGCTACTATTAGTTTCCCTCTTAAGACTGTTTTAACTGTGTCTCACATCTTATGGTATGAGGCATCTGCATTTACATTTAATTGTAAATAATTTTTAGTATTATTTTAAATTTACTGTTACACACAGGTTGTTCAGCAGGGTGTTTTTAAAATTCCCTGCATTTTTGGATTTATTATAGTAACTTTTGCCATTAATTTCCAATTTGATTGCATTATGCTTAGATAATACTCATAGAATAATTTTAACTCCTTTGCATATACTTCAGCTGCTCTTTGGACTAGTATATGGTATATTTTAAAGAATGTCCCATGTGCAGTTGAGAAGAATGGATATTCTGATGTTGTTGGTCTGAACACTCTGTAAACATTGACTAAGTACATTTGTTCACAGGTTTGGCTTAGCTTTGGTATTTCTTTACTGATTTTTTTGTGTGGTTGAACTATTTGTGATAGTGAGATATTAAGTTCCACCACTAAACTGTGTAATTGTTTTTTATGTCTATTAATATTTTTCTTATATAATAATATGCCCCTGGGGATATATATATATATATATATATATATATATGTTATCTTCATTTCTCAAAGTTATTCCCTAGCAAGTATATAATGATCTTCTTTGTCTTTTGACCATTCTTTGTTTGAAGTTTACATGGTCTTCAAACAGAATACCTCCCCCAACATTTTTCTGGGATACTGTTGCATGGATGACTTTTTTCATCCTTTGTCTTTAAAATTTGTTTTGTATTTCAATGTATTTCATGTGTACAGCACATTGTTGGATTTTGTTTCTTAACTCATTCTGCCATTTTGTATCTTTTTATTAAATAGTTTTATTGAGAAACAAATAGCAATGAGACAGTTTCTAAACCGATTAGTAGGACAGTTTCAATAATTAATACATTGCATATTGGTGTCTTCTTAGTGGTTATTCATAGTACAAGATGCAGACATGATATCCTGTCCACAAACACTATTAAAGCAAGTCTTTCTATTCATTGAATTAAGAGAATGTAGCTATATATCTATCTTAAATATTTTGAATATACAGATACAAAACAGTCATTCATTTGTATCACCTTTTTTGTTGAGTTTTGTCAGAGAAGGGTATTCCATTTTCATTTAAATACTGTAGGTGCATGAATTCAGCAAAATATTCCTATATGGTCCAGTAGTCCATAATAATAGTGGGTTTTCCATAGGACTGGCAATGTCAGAAGTTGTTGACTTGAGCTTTTTACAGCTCAGCATATTAATATGGCTTTACTTTTTATATCTTGTTTTTATACTTTTCTGCTGGATGGCTAAGACCAAGATAAAGCAAGACCTACATAACAAGAAATGTAACTTTTGTATCTGACAAGGTCAGTCCAATCCCCTCAGGATTTATCCTGAAACCCTGTGGTGAATTGAGGCTATTTGTTTTGATGGCTACAACTGATATGTATTGGATTATCTTTTTCATGTTATTTTCCTGTTGTTCATTTCATGTTTTTCCTCTGTTTAATTGCTTGCTCTGCCTTATGTTTTTTTCTGTTGTTGTTCTTATAATAATTTGCATTTATAATCTCTACATAAAATATATCTCAGTACCCTTTCAGGGTTGTTTTGACAATCATGAATTTCTTCTGTTGTTCTTTGTCATGAAAGAAACTTATTTCTCCATTAATTTTGAAAACTAGTTTTATGGGATATATCAGTCTGGGTTGGAAGTTGCTTTCATTCAGGACTTGAAATGCTTCAGGCCAAATGCTCTTCTTGACTGAAAAGTTTGTGTTGCAAAGTCTGCTCTGATTCTGATGGGCCTTCCTTTATAACAATGTTTCTTTTTTCTAGCAGCTTTTAATATTCTATTTTTGCTGAATTTCTCAAATCATTATTATTATGTGTCTCAGTGTACATTTATTTTGGTTATAGCTAATGGGAGTTCTATATGCTTCACCATTTATCAAATTTTGTTCCCATGCATGGAAAATTTTCTGCCATTACTCTTTGCAAATAGTTTTTTTTAATGTCATTTGTGTTGAGCCCTACTTTTTCATTGATGTCAATTGCTCTTACATCATTTTTGTTTGCATTGTCTTGCAGCTACTGAATTATTATTTCCTTATCTTTTGTTATTTTCAGAAGATCTTTCCCTTCATGATTTCTACTCAAAATCCTGTCTTTAAGGTCAAAACTTTGTCTTTAGTTTCAAGTGGTTTTCTCAGCTTTCAATAGAATTTTTATTTTCCTGGATATCTGTTAGAATCCATTTCATTCATACTGTTTCTCTTCTATATTGATCATCCATGGTTTCTGTCCTCTTCCTACCATTTACTTTTTTATCTATCTCTATTTTAGATATGCTGAGCAACTCTTCTATAAATGTTGACATTTCATTTTATACCTGAGATGTTATTTCTGATCTGATTTCCACTGTAGCCTCATGGGTTTCTTTACTTAATTTTCTATAATTTCAGAAATATTAGGTGTGTGTCTTCCTTTTTTTTATCTTCTTGCCTCCTGGACTTGTTCTAGGAGATCTGGAAGTCAGATTGCACTGTGCTTCTATGTCTTTTCATTTTCTATTTCAAAAAAATTTTTTTCTGTGTTTATTCTGGTATTACTAAAAGGCTTTGTAGACCTATTTTTAGAGAGCTCAAATTCTTTCTCAAGTTAAATTTTTATTTTCATCTTAGTTCCTAAATATTAACATACTGAATGATGTTGTTTAAATATGTTGTTTGTTCCTGTGAAGTTTGGCTGCAACTATACTTAATATTTTATCCTCAAAAATAAGGCACAAGCAATAGATAAAACAATTAGGAATCTTTTGAAAATAACATGTAGAAATGTTTTCATTGTAATAGTAATACTAATGGCATTTAAAGCCAGTGTACTAAGGTGTAAGCCAGAAATGAATACCAAAGATTAATTGTAGTTATAAATTTATAAATACACTTGAATCTCTGGAACGTATTTATTACCACACTTACCAGTGACATATAATCAAGGTATTGTGTGGTTTTCAATGTTGCTGAATGTGATACTGAACACATAAAACTTAAAGCAACAAAGGAATAGTTAGCTCATTGTTCAGTCTATCACCAGCACGCTTCATGGCAGAATCATCTTGGAAAAAGGACATGGAGGAAAAGAGATTTTCAGTATGAAGAGGCTGGGAAACAGCTGCAGAACAGTGCCAGAGTGGAAGGGTCGAGGGATATCTGTTAATTGATCGATCAATATATCTGTATCTATCTATCTATCTATCTATCTATCTATCTATCTATCTATATTCCTCCTTAGGACACAACTCTATGACTCACCTAGACAAACCCAAGAGCATGAATTTTTAACTGGATACATAGTTATCTTTTCTTCAAAGTCTCAATATTTTCAGCACTTTCAAAAGAGAAGTCTAGGGCTTTTCATTAATCTAAAGCATACTCTTAGGTGTGAATCTCTTTAAAATAAAATAAATTACATAATCACAATGTACACTGGCAAAGGGAAGAATAAAGGTACAGAAAAGAACAGGAGCAAAGAAAGACCACAATTTAACAGAGAAAACCCTAAGTTGTGTATCTTTGTATCTGGCAACCAAGGCAGATAGGCACAAATTGGGCCTTCCAAAGGGCTCAGTTGGCCTCTCTGGGGTGGCCTACACAGCCTCAATCTTGTACTGGCTGCCTTCTGACTTCGTCCACAGACAGTCCTCTTTCCTGGTGCGTTTGGCTTCCCATGGGCTCCACTACAACTTGGGCCTCATTCCCAACAGCTTCATGCACTGAGCTTGCCTGTTAATCTTCCACACTACCTCCCTTTTCTGCTTCTTGATTCCTATCAACTGAGCAGCTTTGTTCTTCTCACAACCTACCATCATGACATTTTTGCCTTGGAACAAGCCAATTATAGGCTTAAACATGAGTCAAGTAAACTTTTCTACATTTAAGATGTGAATGTGAGGTGTTAATTTCACAACAGAAAGTTGACTAATACAGAAAATTGATACCGGAGAAGTAGGGCCATGGCTATGACTGTATCCAACCATATGGGTTAGATTCCGTTGGAACTTATTTGCTGGAGGAATTTGGCAAGTGTTGGAGGTGGAAGCTAGAGAACCCCTAGAATATTGTACGCAGCACCTTCTGGATCATTCTGGACAGATCTCTAAAGATGAGAATGCAGGTAAAAGAAGCCAAATGGTAAAGTGCAGGCTCTGGATCATTGGCAGTAGGATTAGAGGCCATATGTGCTATATTTTGGCAGAAAATTTGTCTATATTTTTCCCATATTACAAGATTACTAAGATTACAAGAGACTAAGAATAGGGTTAGTAAACTAATTAATCTGGGAGAGGAAATTTCCATACAAACCAACAATCAGACTATGGCTTTTGTAGTCCTGGCTCCTCCTACCAGACTTATAGTGCAATAGGAGGCAAAAGAGAACATAAAAACAATTAAAAACTTAAGATTTTACCAAAATAATATATGTAAATTCGAGGTCAAAAATAGTGGCTGCTGAACAAATTAGCACCGGTAGTAAGGAACAAAGTACTCTATACAAGGTTATTAGCTAAATGCCTAGTGGCCTCTCAGAAGTCCATGAAACCACAAATATTGACTACTCAAGGGTGCAAAACTGTCCAACTTTCTTTCTTTTTTCTTTTTCTTTTTTTTGTGTGTGTGCATGTGTGGAACCAGGAATTGAGCTCAGGCCATTGTGCTTGCCAGGCAAGTGCTTATTCTACTGAACCATCTCCCCGGCCTGCTCAGGAAGGTCCCTCTAGGGAATGGTCCTCAGCAATTTATTTTCTATTATCAGCCATCCAGGAACTAAGAAACCTACTTGTGTATTCCTAAAGGGCTTGGAATTAAACATTTTCTCTTGGTCATTCTTGTCCCTCATGATGCTTCTGCCTTAAGCCAGAAAACCATGGAAAGAATCCCCAAAGCTTTAAACCACATTAATCCCCTTCTTCTTGAGCTCATAAATCTCTAGAATTGTGTCTCACGGTGGGTAATAAACACAGAAAACTGGTACAAGATAAGAGAGGTAAATGCTGTGACTATACATGGCCATGTGGCTCAGAATGAAACTGCATTAATGGAGGAGTTTAGAAAAGTTTTGAGATACAAGTTAGAGGAGCCTTGAGACATTGCAAGCAGTGCTTCATGGACAAGAGTCGTTAGAACTCAGAAGGCCAGAATATTCAGAAAAAGATGAATAAAGGGGCCTTTCTCAGGCTTTAGTTGGGAACAAGATCTCTATTTACAGTAAGACTAGAGACCCTGTATGTTACACATTGATAGAAAATGTTTCTCTATTTTGCCCATTTCTTGAGACGTTCCAGGTGACTGAGATAAAAGGTAGTGCTGCTACAAACACCAGACAATCAGGCTGTGACATGGGTACTGCTGGCTGCTTATTGATAGCTTTTGAGGGAGAAATGGAAGCAAAGAGAAGAACAGAAAGATTTGAAAATGTGAAGTTTTGACCTAGAGCCCGTCATGTATTAAATTGGGGCCAAGGCAGGTGTGACTGCTAAATATATTACTGCCATTAAAAGCATTTTGTACAGAACTATAGAAATGGAGACCTTGATGGTATCTCAGGAAATAGGAAAACTCCATCACTCTAGGCTTAAGGACAAAAATGTGTCAAACTTTGATTTGACAAGAAAAGTCTTGTGATACCTACTTAAGAAATGCCTCACACCAGGCATCATGAACATGTTTATAATCCCAACACTAGAGAAACTGAGTTAGGAGGATTACCATGTGTTTAAGACTAACCTGAAGTGTGTTCATTGTTAGCTTGAACTAAATAGTGAGGCCCTGTATCATAAAAATAAATAGAATAAAAGAAATGCCTCCCAGAAAGCTGCTCCTCTGGGATGGGTATCACCGGGCTCAGCCCTCCAGGTACTCAGAACCTGCCTCTGTAGCTATTGTCCAAGGGAGCCTCTCTCTGCTTCCACTTGGTGCTATCCATGTGATGCTGGTTTTATCAGCAGCACCATGCAAAAATTATGGCAGGCAGGTTTCTACCTAGATTTCAAAGGAAGGACTGTTATGCCAGGCATGGAACCCCTTAAGGTGATTGTGACATTTAATTCTGACACATCAACTTGTGGGCTGAGACATGCCTGGCATATTAGTAAAGCACATACTTGTGCTGTGTCTGCATAGGATTCACAGCAAAGACCTTACTACTGTACATGGTCTCTTGTCCAACTGTCACAGGCATAGATGCCTTGGTCTGCTCCACATTTACATTGAACAAAGCATCTTGGCTTTGCCAGACCTTCTGCCATTATGCTTCCACCTTGGAGCCTGCCACACAGTGACTAAACCCCTGTCCCTGTGAGCTGAACTACACTCAGGACTCTTCTTTAAATTGTGCTTGTCAGTGTGTGTGTGTGTGTGTGTGTGTGTGTGTGTGTGTGTGTGTGTTCTTTGTGACTGGAAGGCTGACTAATGTGTACCCTCAAGGATAATAGCTGGTGGCCTTGGAGTCACTGGGAGGAAAATGGGGCCTAATGGAGAAAATTCATGTTTAGGGACACGCCATCAAAGGTACTATTTGGACCCAAAACCCTTCTTTCCTCTTTTCACTACTCAGCCACCATGATGTTAACAGGCTCCTCCACAATGTGCTTTTCTCATGGTGCACTCTGGTGCACAAAGTGACAGTGACACAAAGTGACAGTGCCAACAGACAACTGAAACTTAAAAAAAGTGAGACAAAATAAGTGTTTCTCTCCCATAAGTTGTTCTCCTGAGGTATTTTTTCAGAGTGATGAAAAGCTCATTAATATACATTTTTTAATTCCAAGTATTAAAACTGTTCTTATTTCTATGTTTACATCAATCTTTGTATGTATATACTATTTATAGTATCATTATATATAGTCTTATGTTTTCATGTGTTTTGAATCTCTCTAAATTTTATATCATACTGATGATATTCTTTTAGCACCTAGCAGGTTTCACTCTCTTTCTTCAGTGTCTCCATACTATCCTGCTGCATCATTGCATCACTGATTACCTCTGCTATTGAGTAAAATGTGCAGTGTATAAACAGACCCACTTTAGAATTCTAGTTCTCTATTTATAAGTATTAAAACCAATAGTGCAATAAACATCTCACGTACATCTTTTGGATGTCCCTGTATGTGTACCATTGCCGAATTTTAAGGGAAGTTTTACTGTAAGTGACCAAACCCCTCCTGAAAAAGAATGCAGTCTTTTCTTCCATATAAGTGTGAGGACCATGACTCAAGATGAACGTCAGAAGTTCACTAGTGTCATTCCTTCTCCCTGAATCTGAATAGAATCTTTGATTGGTTTCTAACCAGTAACACATGGGGTCAGGGATAGGAAACCACTCCTTTGATTAGATTACATTATATGACACATTCAATGAGATTTTGAGATGCAATGAAAGTTGCTACACAACTGACTTTAGGTAGAGAGATGATCCTGAGTGGGATGATCTGGGGAAGTAAAACTTTTGAGAAGGGTTAGAAGCTGAGAACTGAGGCAGCAAAGACTTTCTCTTGCTCCACCCCACTCCTCTGTCGCTGATTTTGAACAGAAAGCTTCAGTGAATCTCACACCCCAAGGAAACACTTTCTACCCGCAACTTCAGAGAGCAAGAAGGTGAAACTTCATCAAACTTCCAGATGAGAACAGAGGCATGCAAACATTACAATTTCAGTTGGATGAAATTCTAATAACTCTGTGAAACTATGTGCAGAAGTCTGATTTATAGAAAAAGAGCAACCATTAACAATATTGTCTCAATAGGAAAAATGTAAAATACTGTATTTATTCTGGTATTGAAAACTAAAACAATGTTAGTAAATTGATATTCTATTTTATGTTAACATGCATATTTCAGATTCTAAGACAGAGAAAACATTTATATATGTCCTCTTA
>NW_004524591.1:4268862-4270054 GCF_000260255.1 Octodon degus
ATATATATATTCCATGTTTCCTTTTTTTGGCAGAACTGGGGATTGAACTTAGGCCCTTGTACTTGCCAGGGAAGCCCTTACTCCAATGAGCTATTTCCCCAGCCCCCCATGTTTCCTCTGAAATATAGGCATCCCTGTTATCCAAGAAGCATTTGATCTTGGGTCCTCAGTGGATAACAAATTCGGTGCTCAAGATCTTTATCCTTAATGTCAGAGCATTTACATATACTCTACATAAGCTTTCTTATATCTATATATTTATTTTCTGGTGTACTTGTAAAGATTTAAAATTTTACTTTATGTAAATGTACCAATTTGTACTTTAAAATGTATTATACTTTTTAGATACTGTAGGTAATAATAAATATCTTCATTAAAAACATGAAATCAGGATAAAAATGAAAAAATAAAATAAATATAACTATAAAATCTATGTGCCCAACGTGAATAATTCTTAGACAATATGTATTACAGTTTGGTTGACATCTCAATTTAGAGGAATTGAATTAATGTTCAAAAGATGTTAGCTTTTTCTTATAATTAGAGTTCATTCTTCTATAACCTATAACAGCACAGATTACCTTAATACAAATGAAGCCTCAAGACTCTAAGAATTGATGTGCAAGCTAAATGTGTTTTTCCAGTATTGGCATACAACACTGAAAATATGCCCAGCAAGTATGCTGTAGGGCCTATCTTTTGTTTATTTTCAGTAAGATCCTGCATTACAGAAAATACCTACTTTTGGATCTCTTTGCATTCTTTGATTAATTGCCATAACCAGACTGTCGACAGTAGATTTCTGTGCTTAAGACTAACTACGGACACAAGCACATTAAAGAGCAACAGGAATGAACATCAAATAATAGCATGTCTTGCTCACATTGATTTAAGATATGAATGCATTTTTGAGAAAATAAACTAGAAAATATGTGCAAAATATGAATATATGTGAAAAGGGGAAGTTGATTTAAAGGAATGGTAATGCCTACAGTAGATTATATCCTGCCATGTGGATCAAAGACAAACAGGAAACTGATCAAATGTGTGTAGGTGAGACTAGGCCTCATTGCCCCCGAGATAAGCATCCTGTCTGGTTAGAGTCAGCAATTAGTCACTGGGCAACCTTGTGTCACCTGTTACTAACTTTGCAAAAGTGTAAATAAAGGACCCTTTTGTTGTGGAAAAAAAA
>NW_004524591.1:4270154-4277147 GCF_000260255.1 Octodon degus
TATATCACTTAGGATAGATGTACAGCTACTTTTTCTTAGTTCATTGAGAAGAAAGGTTTGTATTAATACTGTTTAGGCAAGATATCATGTCTGCATCTTGTCCTCTGAATAACTACTAGGAAGACATCAATATGCATTTTATTAATTATTGTAACTGTCCTAACCTGTTTTGAAACTGTTTCATTACTATTTTATCTTTTTTTTCTCATTAAAATACATTTACAAAAGACAAGATTTATTTTGTAGGGTGGCTGCTTCAGACTCAGTATACTCAGTAATCTTTCTTTATTTTTCATACAAAGAATTGAACTCGCAACCTTATACTTGCCAGGCAGAGGCTATGTACTGAGCTCTATCCCCATACTCATTGTTCAGAATGTGTTTTATCATTAGTTGGAAGAAAAGTAGAAGGAATATAAATTTTTTTTAAATTAGTTTTTCTTTTCTGTCAGGTGGCAGGAGATCAAGGAAAAGAGAAAGTAAATCAAGCAAATCATTAAGTCAGCCAATAAAAACTAGAAGAGATAGACAGGTCGCAAATACCCGAAGCACATATTCATTGAGTAACAAGTGTGCTTCAATGTTTTAGATTCCAGGAAAAAACCCTCCTACTTAAGCAGTCGTCCCAGATGTTGGCGATCTCAGAGCCTATTTACAAAGGCAGATTTCACCACGTTTTTCTTTATATGAGGCCGTCTGATGAGTAATAAAGGCACAGAGAGGTGGCAGTATGACTGTCCCTGGAGCGATTAAGGAAAGCCACAGAGAGAAGTGTGACAAATTTTGACCTTGAATTAAGTTAATAGAATACGAAAGATAGAACATGAAAGAAGGAATTCCAGTCTCAGTAATCATGAAAGGATCCAGGCACAGAGTGGGCTGTGGGAAAACGTTAGGAACAGGAAACGGAAGAGAGATTGGCCCAGGACAAGAGCTCCGAGTATCGGAAAAGAAGGAAAGTGGAGGTCTGACGCGGCTTAGTCTTCTCAGTAATGAGATTTGATTTCCTAGTTTTATGGGAAAAGAGCCAGACTATGTCGCTATTACTTCATTACGTATATATTTATTCAATCAGAAACAGACTGCACGAGTGAGTTAGAAGATAGAAACGCCCAACTTCAAAAGGTTCACGGAGAGAGCTTGGGACCGCTGCGCTCCCTCTTCGAAGTGTGCGAGCGGTGGTCTGCAGAGTAAAGGAGAAACCCAAGCAGCGGCACAAGAGCAAAGGCTCACCTGATAAGAAAGGTGCTTCGTCTTTTTTATATCATTAGTATTGGTGTTAATAGCGTTCTCAAATAACCTTATCTATTCGTCTATCAATCTTTTGAAGATGACTGCTATATTCTTCTGAGTCAACATATACACTGAAAGTTTAATTGTTAAATTTTTATGTTGTTTAATGAGTACTTTTATTTTACCTTCCCTTTCCTTCTCCTATCAATTCAGGCAGTGAAGGTACATAGATGCTCACTTGATAAGAATATTTGTGTTATGGTATAACAACACAGCACAGACTATGGGGACCCTAGTGAACATAGCACACACCCAATGCCTAGAAGCAAAAAGGAGTATAGCCAGAAAATTATACCAAGGGATAAGAATTAGTTTAATGACACATACATATTTATTGATTATTGTCACAAATGAGATTACAATAAGAAAAATATTTCAGTAATCCCTGAAACAATTAAAATGCATCTTTGGATTTACATTCAATAAACGTTCAATAATGCATTCTAACACTAGCATGCCTGCAAAGGAGTGCTTAATGCATACTAAAATTATAATCTGTAATTTTTATAATTTTATTTTTTAAAATTGTTATTTTTATTCATTTATTTTGTTCAGGGTCTCGTTAAGCAGCTTAGACTCATAGTGATCCTCCTGTCTCAGCCTCCCCAGTACTCGGATTACAGGTGCACACCATCACACCTAATTTACATGGTTTACAGAGCATGACTGGATTCTGGGGCTGGCATGGTATGAACTATCTCTGCCCCTGTATTTCTATAATTTTTGTTTGTTCCATTTTAAAGTAAAGAGCACTTACTAAAATTTTTTCAATCTCTAAGCCTACGGAAAAGTTTAGGGCTGGCCAAATAGCTCAGAGGATTAAAGTGCCTGCTTAGGCAGACACAGTGGCTGGGGTTCGATCCCAGCATGCTGTGCTGGTCCCACCCCCGGGGCATACTCGGAGGGCAATTGAGCCTGGACGTGGTGGCACACACCTGTAATCCTAGCTCTTGGGAGGCCGAACACACACAGATCACTACGAGTCCAATCTACATAGTGAGACCCTGTAGACTCTGTACTAAAATACACACACACACACACACACACACACACACACACACAGAGTCAGCTTTCTAAAAAAAAGTAAAATTTTATTCATTCTTTATAATTCATCATCTCTCCTAACATGACGCTTCCTGGCCTAAATCTGAACTTTAGCAAGAATTTACTTTTTATATGTCTCATGTTGTTTATTTTCATTGTATGTCTGCAAGATGCCTAATAGTTTAGTTTTTGGAAAAGTATATCTTGAATTGTAGGCAAAAACTAAATGAAGAAGAAACATGAAATTATTTAAAGATGCTATTATTTTGTGTAATTTTCCACAGATGATGTTCCATTCATTCTCTTTTGTTGCGGTCTAAAATGGGCTAATATATAATTCCTCGAGATAACTATTTCAGTGGTAGAATGTTAATCAATATAAAATTTTAATTAAATGTTAAATTTAGATATCACTTTTGTAGTTTCAAAGGGCACAATGGTATGTTATGTTCAGAAGACTGCATAAAACAAGCCTCCTTTATGCTTTAGTATTTTCTCTAGGTTTGTTTTAAATGCACAGTTTCAAATAAGTTTTAAAATGGTGAAAACCTGTGTGCACACTTTGAAAAAATGCACGGATTGTGTTACATTTCCTAATGTTTCTATGACTCTAAATATTCAAATCAGAGGTTTTCCATGGAACTTACAAAAGATGCTGCATTAGCTTCTCTCCTTTTGCTGTAATGAAATACCTGAGTCTAAACACCTGAGTAAAGAAAAGAGGTTGGCTTAGCTCTCAGTTATGATGGCTGAAAGTAGAAAAATGGCAGCCTCATTTGTTCAGCTTCTTCTTATGGCTCCTCTGAAGGGGTTAAAAATCATTGAAAAATGCAGAGCAAACTGGATATATGGAAGAGGTCCACTGCTTGCGGTGGCTGTGCATTATACCAAAATTCTCTCTCTGAAATCTGTGAGGCTGTTATCTCTAGTGACCCAGTTACGTTGCATTAAGCTCATTTCCTTTCTTTCTGATGCTGTTCTTTGAACCCAGGGCCTGGGACGTGCTCAGCAAGCTCTCTACGACTGAGCTGCATCTACAGTCCTCGGGTCCACCTTTACAGATTCTGCTGCCTTTCAAGAATCATCACAGGAGGGAGCAGGTCTCCAGCACATGACATTGTGGGGTACAAAGTCAAACACCAATGACAGCATGTACTCTGCTCATTAGCAGTATATTCTAGTTTACACACCTAAATTTAATTGCCACTAAAAATTCTTTTCTTAGTGGCAATACAACTTCTCAATATTGGGGCAATTCAATCTTGAAAGTCAAAGTATATGTGATTTTCACCCAATTTCTTTTATTTTTAGGTATGTAGCATATATGTGTAAGAAATTGCAGACCACTATAATTATCATGCGTCAATATTTAGCATATGAATTGTATATATTTATTTTTAGTTATTATTTTTCTATGATTTACATTTCTTCAACCTCAAGATTTTCAAGATAAAAAGAGCTCTTTCTGTTCAATTACATATTCAAACAGGAAATGGACTCTAAATAGATACTTTAGTAAGCAAACTTGTATAACATATTGGGTGTTCAGTATAGGCCATATTTAAAGCATTGCCAATAGAGTTAAAAGTTTGAAATTTTAAGGAATAATTTTTTAAATATGCTAGTTTTCATGATTGAAAGTATTTTAGTTTGGGCTGGGGTGATAGCTCAGGGCATAAGTGCCCACAGGGAAAGCATAAGGTCTCTGAGTTTGATCCCCATTATATATACTGACCATCAAGTTTATGCAAGAGGCGACTATCAGCAATTAAGAGTTATTTTCCCCTCATGTCCCTAACTATGTCTACCCTTTTGCATAGTTGAGCTACTTTGATGCATCCAAAATCAGCAGACTATGCAGATTTGCCTGTGTTTGGGCCTCATATTGATGAATTCATACTACATTCATTCTTCCATTCTTGTTTCATTTTTCAATATTTATTGGAGCTCCATCCATGCTGAGACGAACTGCAGCTCATTCATTTTCATGACTGTGCTCTATTCCATTGTCCAAATAAGTCAGGGAATTCTTATCCATCACTGATGGACATTGAGTGGCTTGTAGTTTCTGTCTTTTATGGAAATGCTAATTTCTCCATTTATGTTTGTTTCTGTCTCTGTCAGTCTCTCTGCAGATCTCTCTGTCTCTGTCTCTGTCTCTCTGTCTCTCTGTTTCTGTCTCTGTCGGTCTCTCTGTAGATCTCTCTGTCTCTGTCTCTCTGTCTCTGTCTCTCTGTCTCTCTGTTCCTCTCTCTCTCTCTCTCTCTCTCTCTCTCTCTCCCTCCCTCCCTCCCTCCCTCCCTCCCTCTCTCTGTCTTTCTCTTTCTGTTTCCCTCCCTTCCTGAACTCCCTCTCCTCCTTGCCCAGAAAGAGGTGAGCAGCTTTTTTCCACCAAGACTCCCCATCAAGAGGCTTTATTTCATCACAGTACCTCCAAAATGGAACAAAACTTGAGACTTTAGAAAGCATAACCCAAAATTAAACTTTCCTGCTTGCAAATTGATTATCTTACCCATCTTATCTCCGTGATGGCAAGTGGACATACAAAGCTACAAATTTCTACTTCACTGCCATGCTACATGTTAGAGTCAGATCTAGCAATGCTAAAGTGCACTTAATAACTTGGTGGGCTTGGTTTGGTTAGTTGATTGGTTGATTTTTTTTGTTTTGTTTTGTTTTGTTTTTTGTTTTTGTGCCGTAAATTGAACCTATGACCTCAAGCTTGTCAGGGAGGCTGAGCTGTATTCCCAGCCTTAGCTGTGTTTTGTAGTTCAGTGGTTTTCACAACTTTCTCGATGAGATATTTCTGTCATAAATGACTGAGTTGACATGGAGAGTTTAAATTATTTACAATATCTGCACCACATCACGCCTATTCACAAGGCAACAGAATTCAAACTCCTGTAGTCAAATACTACTCTCATCCAGATGTATCTACCATATTCTGTTAGTATTCTTATACATAAACTAATATTTCATTTTATTTTAAAAAATCTGAGCTCCAGTCAAATAGCTTAGTGGGTTAAAGCACCTGTAAACAGGCGCAGAGGCTGGGGGCTCCATCTCCAGACCTGCTGTGCCAGTCCTGCCCCTGGAGCATGCTGAGACAGCAGTTGAGACTGGGTGTGATGGCTCGTGCCTGTAATTCCAGCGTTTGGGAGGCTGTGAACAGTCAGATCACTACGAGTCCTATCTACGTAGTGAGACCCTGAAAACCCTGTAGACCCTTTCCTAAAAATACAAAAAAGTCTGTGTTTCAATGAAGAAGGAGAGAAGGCTAACTTTGAATGCTTCTCTCAGAAATTGATTGGTTTTGGTTCTATATACAATGAAGTTTCAAATCCTGATAAAACTTTACCATATTTGAATGTGTGTGCTCTGTTTTAATTAGTTTAGTGCTATGTCATAAAGTGTTTTCTACACGTTATGAAACCACAAACTTACCTTTGAATTATATGCAGCATTTGCACTGAAAAGGTTATCTGAAATTTTTTTCACAAGAATTAAATGTATGAAGATACTATAAAAAGCAACAACATAATTATGAGCATAAAGAGGCACATAACTTTGATCATGGTAGAGAGGTTATGTGCAATATTATTTTTGATAATATTATTTTAAACTTATTTTATCTTATGGTCTAAAAGTGTGGAGCCACTTTAAATAACAGCTTTTTCAGTTTTACTAAGTTGCGAACAACTATAAATATTAGATGTTTGCATTAGCTTATATGTATGTAAATTATCTGTTCAAACTACAATGTTGATTTTTCTGTTTTTATTCTTTTTGTTTTTACTGTTTCCTAAACAACACTTTGTAGTATGTACTCATCATTTTTTTCTTAAGGTTTGTAAATGTTTTTTTTTTCTTCTCAATTTAGAATTCAAAAGACAGTTGTCATATCTTTCGGTTATGGTGAAAACATAATTTTTATTTTAACTACTTAAAAAATTGGAGATTTTGGGCCAGCCAGACAGCTCAGTGGATTAAAGCTCTTGCTTAGGCAGACACAGGGACTGGAGGTTCGATCCCCAGGCCGCCATGCCTTCCCAGTCCCCGATTTGGCAGAGATGGCAATTGAGACTGGGTGTGGTGAGACATGCCTGTAATCCCAGTGTTTGGGAAGCTGAAAACAGGAGAATCACTACAATTCTGATCTGTGTAGTGAGACTGTGCAGACCCTGTAAGACCCTGCACTAAATACAAAAAAAAAAAAAAAAAATTGGAAATTTTAGAATCATATTAATTTTTATTTTATTTTACTTTAATGTATTTAGTACAGGGTCTGCAGGGTCTCACTACACAGATAGGACTCAAGTGATCTTCCAGTTTTCAGTGTCCCAAGCACTGGGATTATAGATGTGCACCACCATGCCCAGGCTCAGTGTGTGCCTCAGGGGTGGGGCCAGCATGGCAAGTCAGGGATTGAAGCCCTGTCGCTGCGCCTGCCTAAGCAAATGTTTTGTCCACTGAGTTATCTGGATGGTGGTCATACTGACTTTTAAAACATGTAACTTTATTATATGAGAAAGTGGAAAATCACTACAAAGTTAAAAGTAAACGTATATACCAGACTTTAATTTTATAAAATTAAAATAATGTTACCATATGAACTGAATGTAGTTGTAAAATTACAAATTTGTTTCATAGCACAAA
>NW_004524591.1:4277247-4281055 GCF_000260255.1 Octodon degus
TCTATTAATATAAAAATATTCAGTCATACTAACAAGTGATTTCTCATCAATTTATATCTAAGAATATGTTAAATTTACAATAATACTAAGAACTGGGAATCTGATCCTATAAAAATTAAAATTATTTAAACATTTTCAACTAATTTAGTTTATTTGCAGACATTATCCTACTTTTAAAAATTTTATACAAAGGTTTTGTGTATATATGTTCCCGTTGCAATTATCACTTTTTAAAGACACTTGGACAATAAATTGAATGCCACAGAAAGATCAGAAATAAACTCACATTCATGCACACACACACTATTATCAGACTTGAATTATTTAATGTACCATGAAAGCATTAAGATTGTACCATCGAGATCAATAAATATAGATAGATAGATATAGATATACATATAGATATAGATATAGATATAGTTTTAAAAGGCCATGTGTGTCACTGTGTTTCAGTGATGCCCAGCCAGGTAAGTGTGCTCCACGTGCAGTAGAATCTCGGTCTGGCAGGGAGCAGGTTGTGGGCCTGCACACGCACTCACAGTACGGGGCACTGAGCACCGATGGGACCACACACTATGTTTATGCTTCTAAAACAACTGAGTCTGAGCATTTGATAGGAAGTTTCAATAGTTTGATAGGAAGAAAACAGGATTCTGGTAGAATCCTATAAAAACACTAGGAATTAGGAAAGATAAATAGATAGATAGATAGATAGATAGATGATAGATAGATAGATAGATAGATAGATAGATAGATACACAGACAGATAGATAGATGTATCAGAGAAATGTGTAACAACCTGAACAAAACATTCAAAAGTACTAGAGTCAAAATCTAAGCTAAAGTTATATGTTATTCTTATATTTTCTGCGTGTGTGTGTGTGTGTGTGTGTGTGTGTGTGTGTGTGACTGGGGATTAAACTCGGGACTTTGTGCTTGCCAGGCAGGCACTTATGCCTCTGAGCTATCTCCCTGGCCCAATGTTACTCTTTAGGTGAAAAGTACCTACTTTTAAAATACCAGCATTTCAGATGCAATGTTGCTGCCCTTACAGCAAGGCTGGAGACATAGGATGACTACACTATCAGAGCTGACGTGGAGGAAAGGAAATTCTAGGGTTATTCCGGACTTCAAATTACAATGTACTGCATCTACCTCTTGTGGGAGGAATACCTGAAAGGGGCATGACTGGCTCAAATGTAGCTTCTAGTTTACCGTCTTGAGGAAGCTCCACACTGACTTCTAAGTACATGCTACCAGTTCATACTCCCACCAACAGTGGAGAAGCGCTCTTTTTCCCTAGGGCCTCTCTCGAATTTGTTATTGGTTGATTTCTTGGTGATACTACTTCATTCTGTAGTAAGACAGAATTTCAATGTTGCTTACTTCTAATTTTTCAAATGATGAGTGATGTTCAACATTTTTTCACATATTTATTTTCTGTCTGTACTTCTTCATCTGAAAAGGGACTATTAAGTTCTAGGTGTCTTCCATCTAGGTATCTTCCCAAAACAGTTCAAGTACCACACCACAGCAATACATAGCTGCACAACTTGTAATAGCTAGATCTTGAAAACAGCCCATATGCCCATCAATGGATGATTGAATACAGAAAGTGTGGTTTCATATATGCAGAATGGAGGACTACTCTTCCATTAAGAAACATAAACTTAGGGCCAGCCAAATAGCTCATCAGATTAAAGCACCTGCTTGGTCCACCATAGGGGCCAGAGGATTGATCCCTGGGCCTGCTGTACTGGTCCCACCCCAGGGCAGGCTGAGATGGCAATTGAAACTGGGCATGGTGATGCACACCTATAATCCCAGCACTTGGGAGGCTGAAGACAGGAAGATCACTAAGAGTCCGATCTAGTAGTGAGACCCTGTAGACTGTAGACCCTGTGCTAAATACAGAAAAAAAAGAATAAACTTGATACAATTTATATAGATGAAAGCACCTTGAAAATATAATCTGAAGTAAAATGAATGACTCAAGTTTAAAAATTGCATTATTTCTCTTGTTTGAGCAAGCTATGTGGTAAAGAAGAACCAAACTGAAGGATTGATATTCAGAAATATAAATGTTCAAATGAGGAGGGGGATAAGGACAGGATGAAGGAAAAAACAGAAGAAAAAAGGGAATAAAGTCTCAAAGTAAATAAGGAATGGATGGAAAACAATAGAAACACAGTTTTTTAAATGAATGAGCAAGAATTATTGAGGAGAAGAGAATGTAAATAAAAGATATTATGTACAGATATACATTCCTATAATGAATGTGATCGCTACGTTTGTCAAACACATACCAATGAAATTAACTTTAAAAATTATAAAGTATTGATGATGACTTATCAACTAACAAAGTGATGATTAATATAGTTGATGATGTCTGTAAATGTTAACTTCTTTAGTTAGACCCAAGCAAAGCAATGAATTTTTGTAAAGGTTAAGGTTGGAAGAGAGGGTCGCTGTAGACCCATCCTGGAAGGCTGTGGATTTAGTACACCCACTTCCCTCTCTGTTAAGGCAACTCTGCTTCATGCCTGCGACACCACGTACTCTTTCCCTTCTCCCGTGAACCAGCCAGCTACAGACTGAAGCCTCTGCAAACAGTCAGCTAAAATAAACCCTCCCTTCTTTGATGTTGGATGTCAAGCATTTTGTCCTAGCATTAGAATGTAAGCAAGATAATTTCATAACAAAGTCTCAAAACTTTCAGTCAGCCCAGTACATAGATTTCTAAGATTATTTATCTGAATAAATATTTGACAGTCAGCATTTTATATTCTGTGACCAAGACTGTATTTCTCATAAAAAATTACTACACAGTAAAGTTAGAAAACTGTTTTAGTTTTATATATTTAAAACAGCTGCAACTAAATTTAGAGTACAATGAGGCCTAATTTTTCAGTACTACTTTAATTTACTTGGCTCTTCTTTAGAAAATTACAGGATCCTAATCGTTGCTTATTACACTAGTAAGAAATAACTTTTATTAATTTATGCATTAGTTGGAAACAATCATTTTAGATTAGGAGAATAGAATATTATGTTTAAAAATAAATAAATGAGTTGTAATATTTATGAAGAACTCATGTAAATCTCAAGCAGCAAAATCATAATGTTAACATGTCTCAGATGGAGCCCCTCCTGTTTTTGTGGAGCATGGGTTTGCAACGAGGGACAATGTTGTCCCTGGGAGAGGCATCAATACCCAGAGAGAATGTTCTCACTGTTGCGGGGTAGAGAATCAAGGTTGTACTCAGCCCTCATAAAGTAAAAGCATTGTCTGGTTTTGAAGGTTAACAATGCTGGGCTGCTAAACCTTGGAACAACAACAACAAAAAGTAATGGTTGAAAAATATTGTAAGGCATAAATTGAGGTGGATTTTTTTGATGATAACACTTACATAATAAACCCTCTAATTATTTGAAGAATACAGTGCTATTTTAAACACACTCATATCTACTTATTCAATATAACAATATCCACTTTTAATTATGCTGTTTTTCTGAATTATCAGGTATTTTGTTTCTATTGATTTAAGGACTATTTTGTAATAGAAAGTTTCATTTTTAAAGTCAACATTTTATGCTCACAGATGTTTGCTATAATAAATACTTAAAATATATTGTGGTTGTTTTTATTAAAATAATACTTAAGGGACACTTTTAAATTTAAAAGGTAATTTTGGGTTTTCTAAAATCAGAACACAGGGCCGGAGAGATGGCTCAGTGGAATAAGCGCTTCCCTGGCAAGCGCAAGGGCCTGAGTTCAATCCCCGGTTCCACCAAAAAAAAAAAATAA
>NW_004524591.1:4281281-4297595 GCF_000260255.1 Octodon degus
CTTTTTCTTTTGTTTTTTGGTACCAAGAATGGAATTCTCAACCTGACACTTGCTGGGCAGGCACTGTGCCACTAAAAAAAAAAGTCTTAAAACTAAATCTCACAATTAAGTCTGAAAACTTTCAGCGAGCCCTTCAAATAAAGAGCCATAGACTGCAAGACAGCTCAACAGACTAAGTGCCTGCTTTGGCAAATTCAATCCCCGGTCCTATATGCCATACTGGCTCCGCCCCTGGGGTGCACTGAGCTGGGGCCTGAGTCCAGGAGTACTGGCCCACACGTGTAATCCCAGCACTGCGGAGGCTGTGAGTCCGAATTGTGTAGTGAGACCCTGTACCAAACACATAAACGGAAAAAAACAAAAGCAAACCAAAACAGAATCAAAAAAATGCAAGGGTTTTTTGTTTTGTGTTTTGTGTGTGTGTGTGTGTGTGTGTGTGTGTGTGTGTTGTTTTTGTTTTATTCTTATCCTTGGGATAAGAAAAATAATTGGAGCTTATTTCTTAAACTGATCTCCAATTTTAACTTAAACATTTAACAAAGCAACCAAAGTGGCTGTCCTCTGATACACCACTAACACATCACTAAGGCGCTGTCACTGAAGGGGATAGCAGTCTTCTTGGAGGGTCAACCCACTGGATCGACAGTGGGCTTCAGATTCCCTGCAAAGTGACGTGCTTTCAGAATGATGAGATTCGCAAGCAGGCAGACTGATTGGTTCCAACTTCTGACTTCACCGTCTCTCCATGAAACCGGACCGTCTTCTGGCTCTGATCTCACCAAGATGCCTCATAGGGTCAGTCTTTTATTGAAAACAATTATCAGGAGCTGGGGAGATGGCTCAGTAGAATAAGTGCTTGCCTGGCAAGCGCAAGGGCCTGAGTTTACTACCCAGTTCCGAAAAAAAAGAAAGGAAAACAATTATGCAAGGTTGTATAGTAAAATACACTTGCAGAGGCTACTGTGCACAGTTTCCAAAGCAAAGCATTTTCCTGCCTATCTCATTAGTCACTGGTCCCGCTGGTGGCTGGACCCTAGCTTGGCTGTAACATCTCTGAGGGTTTTCACTTCGCAAACCTGAGAAGCTCCAATCCCACCCCTCAAATCACACCTGCTCACCTTCTCTCCCCAACTCCTCCCACTATTTTATTTTTTATGAATAATTGCTTATCCTTTCATATTCTCACATTTTCCGTTCTCTTTCTTGAAATGAAAGAGGGTAAATTTTCACTCTTAAGTATAATAAAAGAAACACTGTCTACTCCCCAGGGCTTGCTGTGACATGAAAGCCTTCACATTCTAGCACAAACCCTGATGTCCAGTTCAGCCCTGGACTGGTGTTATTAAACTCTTACTTTTGTGCTTCCTTGCCTGGATGTAAATTTGGAATTCCTCAGGGAAGATTAAGACATAAGACAGATCTGTGAAGATATTTGGAGAAAAGAAACCCCTACCACTGTTTGTCTTGGAGGTACAGATAAAACATTTTTATCAAGCTGTGAGGACAGTCCTTCTAGACACTGGAATCTAAATATTGTCAGAATTTTTCATCACTGGGGTGAAGCATTCTGCCTTGACATGACGATTGCTAAAATGAAGTGTGCAGAAATGAGAAGTGCTATCTTGTTAAATGGGTAATTATATATGGGAAAACTGTATGCTTATCACAATGAGCAATGAAATTCTGAAAGCAACCTGTATATTTCTTGGAAAAGTAAATTTAATTAAGAATGTAGCATTGGATTTCACATCCCATGAGGAACTACGGTGTAGATTTTGACATCCTGCCCTGTTGTATGTGACTAAACAGTTAAGTGTTACCTGGGTCATAATTTCTTGTGTATTTTAAAGCTTCAAGGGATTTCTAGTATTAAAACATTTAATTATAGTTTGATAGGCATACATTTCTCTAAACAGGAAGCATTACTTCCATTTTTATGAAAATATGTAATCCTCTGTTATATCAGAGTACTATTACTAATGACAATTTTTGCATAAGTTAATCCATACAAACAGTTGTAGGGGTTGCTTCTAAAATGAAATATGATCGTTTTTAGCTCAATAGATTTTTATCACAAGGTTAATTCCTACTAAATTATATAAAAATAGATCATTGATTGGGAGACTATGTTGTATGCATTACTATGCATTATAATTTCTCTATCCACTACTTAAATTACATTTCTAAATAATTATGTAGCATATAAATAATTATTTTAAAACAATTGTGCTTTGCATTTACCTGAATTGGCACATCTTTAGTCAATATTTATACAACATGATAAAAGAAGAAGAACTCATCACTAATATTTTTATTCTATACCAGAAGAGGTAGGTTATGATTTTGAAGAAATATTGTTTCATAATCAAGATTAAAATTCTTTTATCAAATTTTCTCCTTTATCAACAGTTTTGATATTGAATCCAAAATCGTACCTTGTGTGTCTGCAGTTCCACCTGCTATTCCCTGACTGCTCTTATTCACATCTGTGGGTTCCACTTCTACCTGTATGGAAAAGCCTTATATACCTCCCACTAGGCCCTACTTATACCTGACATCCAAGCCCACAGAATCAGTCATTTTAATTTTTTTCTAATTTATTTATTTGGTTCAGGGTCTTGCTATGCAGCTCTGACTCCAGGATTGTCCTGTCTCAGCCTCCCCAGTGCTGGGATTAAGGGCCTGTGCCACCACACCCTGTTTAGATGGCCAGCACAGACACACCCGGGTCCTAGGACCTGCATGGCATGTGATACTGGGGATCAAACTTGGGTCCCTGTGTCTGCCAGGCAGGTACTTAGACTGCTGAGCTCTTTTCCTACCCCAGAATCAGGTATTAATTGTGGGTCTTAAGCTAGGAATCATTCTCATTTAGCAAGATTCCTCCTGTGGAGTGCTCTCTCTCCGATCTTGTTTATACCACCTAGTCACTTCCTAAAGTATGTATTGCCTGTGCTCAAACAACACCTATTAATAACTGAGCAAAATGAAATGAATAAATGTATAAATTTATGAGCATATGATTCAGAAAACATATTGCCTTCAGGTCAAGATATTTTTCCAATCGTCTGTGAAAAATCATTTTTCCAATTTTCTACTTACAGAAAAGTTTATCAGTTCTGAGTTCCTTTTAATAAAGTATATTTTATGTTTAACTGACTAATAATGATTCTAGATTTTTATGGGGTATGATGTGATGTTTCAATAAAGATATAAACCCTGGTACAATCACATTAGTCTAATGGACCCATTATCACATATGCTGATCATTTTTTGGAATATTTAAAAACCCATTTTATTAACAATTTTTAAATAGATGTTGCTATTAATTGTATTTACTTCATTGTCTTATAGTATTTGGAAACTTACGGTTCTGCTACCAGAGGCCGAGTTAGAAGGGTGAACCCTGAAAGGGGAGTAGGAAATGTACAAAGTCTGATCTTCATTGGAATAATTCTCACTACCCTTTGTGGCTATCCTAGTCACCCTCTTCAGATTTACTATACTTAGAGTCAGTACTATATAAACATTTATAGAATGTTTATTTTTCTGTTTTGATATGCTAATATGCCTTGATATGCGGTATATTACATGTAACATTTAATTTAGAAAGACTGGAACTTATTTCCTATAAAATATGCATAGCTCTCTTCTGAAAAGTATTTTTAAAATGTGTTTGTTAAAGGTTTACAGGGTCTACAGGGTCTCACTACGTAGATCGGACTCCTAGTGATCCTCCTGTTTTCAGGTTCCCAAGTGCTGGGATTACAGGCCTGCACCACCATCCCCAGTCTCAATTGCAGTCTCAGCACACCCCGGGGGCAGGGCCAGCATGGCACCTGTATTTTTATAAAACATGAATAAAATATTGAAAAATATTGTGAACGCACAGGTCATTTATATGTCAAATTGTGAATTATAAACACTTAATGTAAAGTGCCTGCAAGCAGGCATAGGGGCCAGTGATTCAATCCCCAGGCCTGCGGAGCCGGCCCCATCCCAGAGGTGCGCTGAGACATCAGTTGAGACTGGGCATGGTGGTGAGCGCCTGTAATCCCAGCTCTTGGGAGGCTGTAAACAGGGGGATCACTACAAGTTTGACCTAGTAGTGAGATCTTGAACACTCTATAGACCCTTTCCTCAAATACAAAACTAAACTAAAATAAAATAAAAACATTTAAAAAATAAAAAATAAATATTTAATGAACCTTTACTAAGTGTCCAGCACCATTTAAATTTCATTAAAAAAAAGATATGTATTATGCTAAATGCTATTCACAGGGAGGTATAAAAAAGAATAACCTGTACAAATGTTACCTGGTCACTGCATAGCAGCCATGGTTTATATCTAGATGTGCCCCTAAAGCCCTGTGCACTCAGGTAGAGCTTTAGCAGAGGTGATTGGCTTATGGCTCCATGACACTGAACATACTAGTGCATTGATGAGTCTATACTTAAATGAACCCTAGAGGGCCAGCCAAATAGCACAGTGGATTAAAGGGCCTACAAGCAGGGGTTTGATCTCTGGGCCTGCTGTGCTGGCCCCACCCCTCTGTAAACAGGCAGATCCCTACAAGTCCGATCTAGTAGTGAAACCCTGAACACCCTGTAGGCCCTACCTTAAAATACCAAAAATAAATAAATAGATACAAATCAAAAGTAAATGAACCTTTAGTGGTAAAAAGGTGGGATAACGCAGAAAGTGCCTCTCTCTTCTCTTGAATCTTCTACTTGTTTCCCGCCTGCCCCTGGTTCCCTGTTTCTCCTCTACCAGCAGCCTTGCCTTGGAGCCAACAGACAACGGACTGAAACCTCTGCAAACTGTGGCCCAAAATGCACACCCTCTTTAATTTGTGTGTGTTGGATATTGTATCTCAGCAACAAGGAAGGAAGACACTCACAAAGCCATTTTTTTATTACTTACTCATTTTGTGTTTGTACCTTTAAACTTTAGAATTTTGTAAGTGTTCTCTAAAGTTTTTTTTGTAGAAACTTCTATGATTGATAAGGCACTTTGCCCAAAATAAAGCTACTTTTAAGATAGGATTGATAGTCTCAAGAATATAAAGCTCCCCAAGTTCTTTGTGAAGCAAAGGGCAAAATGGTGATTCAGTAGATCTAAAAATAAATGTGAGCTTGTGAAAAATGAAAAGTCAACTGTCATAAATCATTGTTGGTGTTTAATGTAGTAAGAATCTGTTATGCATCAATTTGCTTATATTGTTCATTACATTCATGGGCCACTTTTAAATTATGCTAATTTATGCAATGAAATGTTATTTCTAAACAGGAAAGTGAGGAAGAGAGTCAAAAAACATGTAATATGCCTGCTACCAGTAGGCACTCTACTCCCCAATACATAGACAGAGCCATAAATAAATGATTCAAGTATTTTGCTTTTGAGCCCAGAGGCAGGCTTAGATTCCCCTGTACATAGCATGTAGACAAATATTAGCAGTTTATTGATGTTACACTGTTTCATGCAACTGATTTATCAGTCCCTGCTTTAGAGTCAGGGACTTTACAGAAAGTCACTACAATGAAGTGCTCACCTTCCGCCATTCTGCACTCTCAATATCTAGCATAGGCCCTGATTAGAATATATGTAGGTTGAATGTACATTGATATTAATAATGTAATCCATTTAATGGTGATTAATATGGCACAATAGCACCATCATATCTTACAAAATATCAAGTTGCAGCCAAACTTCTGAAATTGAATTTGGCTCATTTGGATGATGTCAGACACTTTCACAGTTGTGACCACTTCAGGGTCTCTTGCTTCAAGACCCTATTCTAACCTCCATCTGGCTGCTAGCAATGACTACCTGTTATTTAGAATATTTATATTTTTGCACAATGTATGTTTAACTTTGAAAAGGAAGCCAGTCTGAAAGGAGTTAAAAATGCAAGATTTTATTTGATGACAACTAAAATATAAATATTTAAAAGTAATAACACATTAAAAATCCTTTCAATAAAATCCCTTGTCTCAAATACCAATGTGTAAATTATTACTTTTTTTATGGCCAGCTCAGCCTTCCCTGGGAATGAGGCTGGCACAGCATGTGGTGCGGGGGATCAAACCACAGTCCCTGAGCTTTACTTAAGCTTGCCTGAGCAGGCGCTTTTGTCCACTGAGCTATCTCACTGGCCCGCAATGTGTAAATTCTGAAAATGTAAAAAAATAAGAATTAGGTACAAGAAAAGACTCTAATAATGGAAAATGTCAAGTGTCCTAAAATAAAAATGCATCCTAACTAAGAAAAGTACATTTGCAAAACATCAGCTAATCTTCAGAAGTGTAGTCCCTTTGATCTTCCACAGGCAGGTCCTGTCTTTGTTGGAGCTTTCTGACGCACAGGTCAGTCCAGCCACCACCTTTCCTTTCATCCCTGCTCTTGTCCATTTAGATACTCATGTTAGCCCATTTTTACTTACTCCAGGGCAAAGAAAAATAAATACTTTTACATAATGTTTTTATCATTAAAATAGCTTATGGTACCATAAGTGACAATCTTAAAAGTTGCAGTGGGGCCGACCAAATAGCTCAGCACATTAAAGTGCCTGCAAGCAGGCACAGGAACTGGGGGTTCCATCTCCTGTAATCCCAGTTCTTGGGAGGCTGTAAACAGGTGGATCATTATAAATCCTTTCTAGTAGTGAGACTCTAAACACCCTGTAGACTCTTCCCTAAAAGAATAATAAAAAAAAAAATGCAATGGATTTTCTCATCCTGTGATCACAGTGATAAAGGAAATAAATAAGGCAGAGAAGATAATAAGCTTGTTTTAAGCTTAGAAAGTCAATCAATGTATGTTATGCAATTTTGAACAATACAGTCATCCTGATGTCAAATGCCTCGTTAACTCACATATATACACCTGCTTTACCTAGGCATATACATGCACACATATTGCAATAACATGTAAATACACAATCATTATAATTTATTTTGTATTCAGCTGCTTCTACACAGCTGAAGCACAGTTAACTTGATAGCACAGTTAACCTTATAGTCGAGACTCTAAATATACTATTACTAAAGACCTCTAATTTTAATGGAATTTACATAAATATTAATTTTTTCCACTCTAAAGAAGATAATATTTATAAGTGAGCAATGGATCTATGTGGAGGACCACCTGAGCAGCTGTTCTTGAAAGAAGAGCGATTGTCTCCATTTTGACTGAGAGCCTCAAAACATTAGATACTCTGCATACGGCAGAGGTAAATGTAGCCCACCCACCTAGTTCAGCTCACAGTACTCACCTACTTCCCACAATTCTCAGTCATTCCTCCTCAAGCCACTCCTCCACTGAATAAAACCCGGGTACAGTCCTGGGTTAGCCTCTTTGTTCCGGAAAGCCATCTTCATGGCTGGACTTAGGGTCCCTTGGATCCCCAATAATTATAAATACGTTTTAGTGTCTTTACTTTTGCCATGGATTGTACTGGGAGTAGTAGATTAAAATTAACTTTATGGGATTCCAATAACATATCTTTGGGATTACAAATATTGACTTCTTGGACCAAGATGATAACTTGGAGGGGACTCCTACAAATCTATTTATACAATATATTAGTAAATTCTAAAATACTACAGAAGAAATAAGTTCAAAAGTGTGAATAATAATTTTATTAATCAAAATATAAAAATATAAAGTTATATTACTGAAACTGGAATACACAATATACAGTACTAAGTTTACTTTTATTTATTTATTTATTTACTTACTTACTTACTTATTTTGCAGAAGTAGCATTCCATTGAAAACAATGTGGCTAGGAGACCCAACACATCAAAGAAAGGATGCTCAATTTCTTTAGTTGAGAATGAAGGATATCAATGTTCAGTCACTATGTAGTAAGACTTCTGTACATACAAGCACACATTTACCACCAAGAAATCTCTTTTTCAGAAGCTTGAAAATCAAGCCTGGGCTCCTCTGCTCTGCCTTAGGGGCTGTGGTTGCCTGGACCGTTTCTGTTTCGTCAGGATTTATTATACCACAATTGCCCTCATTGATCATCTGAGTAGACACACATTTACCATAATGCAGTTTTTGTGGAGACGAGATATTTGATAGCACTAGAAGCATCAGGCATTGCCTACATTTTAAATTAAATCTAGACAAATATTATAAATGTATTGGCTCAATCATTTATATTAATACTATCAGAGCCACATAATATATGAGAATCTCAGTTTTCCTATCTACAAATCTTACCACGGGAATACAGCAAGGAAAAATATTGTACAACTTCACACTACAAAAGAAAATTTTTTCTCTACTTATTACCTTTATATACATGCATAAAACGGTGCGGTTGATATTGGCTTTCTACATGAAAAAAAAAACCTAATAAAAGAAGTTAATAAATATTGGTATCAAAATTTGAATTCATATAAAAATCTAACAATTGCTGCAAAATTGTACCTTGAGATTCAAAGCTTTATTTAAAATCAGTTCCCCCACACAGATTTATTATTAGATGCATTATAATGTCTCAGATGACATGTCCCCTGCATGTAAATTCTCAAGTTGTTTTTGTAAAGTAAGTAAGTGGAAAAAACATCTTTGCAATATTTTCCCCATTTCAAATCCCTTTATTTTCATTTCACTAACTTATGGGTTAAAAAAATTCAGCAACTACATATTTTTACATAATCCAATTGGAATCTTTGATGGTAAGGGATTTTTCTTCTCTTTCAGAAAGCAACGCATTCTCTTGGAACTATGATTAAATAAGTAGGATGGAATTAAGATAAATATCTTGAAGGGCAAAGAAAACCCATAAAGCATAATATCCTATAACCACTATGCGAGCAGCATCACATAAAGAGCCGCAGCTGACAAAGCGCAGCTGTCTCTATAAGATACACTGCAATTCCATCCCTCTATGTTTACTTACCACCTGAAACATCCTATTCCTTCCAACAACATTTCAACAAAGTCCACTGTGCCTAGAAAATTTACATTCAGTCAAAACATCTGTATTCATTTGAATCAAATCATAAATTAAAATCTGAATATTCAAATCTATTTTTTAGCTTATGTTACTCAACAGAAGTTAGTATCATTCCCCAAATTATTTTCAGAAAAGAAAATTGTTTCACAGCTTAGGCAGGAGGTGAGCTCAAGGCCAGCCTGAAGTACCAGGGAGACCTGTCTTAAAAAACCAAAAAGCAACAGAAATTAATTAATTAGTCCTTGTTGTGGTTTATCATTTGCATTATATGGTCTGATGACTGTACTTAGTGCTGAGAAGGTATTTATAAATACATCTTTATTTTCACACTGATATGTGAAGAACTTATATGACCATATTTAATAAAATATCTTTTCTCATGTAATAATGCTGGGAAGGTAGAGAAACCTCATTTCTGATGTACCACACCCGTACACTTGCCCATTGCCAAGAATTACACATGGGATTTGATACCTGCAATACTATTGCTGAAACAGGACCAAAGTTTTAGTCTTATTCCTACTCAGACATTAAATACTTTTAGAAATATTGTTTTGGGCAATCACTTCGCTATTGCTTTTTTATTCTATCCTTGCACAACTTGCATGGTTTGCATATGACGATGTTTTGTGACTCATATATAACTTCTGTTTTCCACATTCTCAGAACACCAGGTTTGTGACAGACATTTACTAAGTGTTTATTTACCAAGTTAAGTTAGAAGTTTCAGTTATCTGGGAGATACTAAAATAATTTGCTACAGTGCAGAGTTCTCCAAATTCTCAAAGTTTTTGAAAATATGGTGCTATTTTGTAGGAAAAAAAAAAAACACATATGGGACAATTAAATGACACTTCCAGGTTTCAGAAGATTAGCAACATTTTAGGCTTTTCTGTAGACCTAGAATCTATTTTATGTTGTTATACATTGTAAAAAAATATTCATTTTTGTAGCAAAGTTCTACAGAAGGGTATAAATAGACTTTAACTCCAGCTAACCTATGGTAACTTTGGGACTGCCCAATAACAGAGAAAATTTCAGTAATATTTTACTAATAAAATAGACTCTAAGTGTGTGTCAACAAAAGTTGTCTGGTTTCACAAACAAATCTATAATCCATGCTGACAAGAAAAAAGAAAAAGTGTGCTGATAATAATCCAGAATATTTCCTTCTTCCACCCCCTATTTCATTTGCTTTCATAGGTAAAGTAAAACTCTTTGATTTTTTTTCTTTGCTTTTTCTTTGCTTTTTCCAATGTTTCTGCATTGGAACTTTAAGAATAACAGATATATAGGTATAGATATAGATATAGATATAGATGTAGATATAGATATAGATGGATAGATAGATAGATAGATATTTCCTATGCTAATAGAACCCTTAGAAACCACACCCACACACTGTTACTGAGTATAAAAAATTAAGAGTGAAGTATTTATTATTCATATATTATACTCTATTAAAACATCCTACAAACCAATTTTGCTTTCATTCTATCAAATTGATTGTAAGTATTGCATGTTTTACTTAATGGGTTGTAGGTCATCAGATCCTTAAGTTATCCAACTTCGTATCGAAAGCCATCAACATCTTTTCTAATACTCCTACCAAAATAAATGCTACAGCAAAACACGTGCTTCAAGCCCCTTCAATTTGGAGCTCACAATTCATGCTTTTATTGGAAAATAATAAATACTATGCATTAATGTGACCAGAAAGCTGTAAACACCATACAGACTCAAGATATATTTACTCTAAGAAAGTAGTTTATTTAAATGATAGTTCGCAGTTTGTGGTAATGTGGTTTCCCAAAATAAGGATGAATATAAGTGGTACATATTAACATATTTCAAATTACTCACAACTGATGGTGTACAATATCCTGTTGAGGTGTCTGTTATGCTCACGTTAGCTAGGCAGATGTATCTAATGAAACAATTTAATATGGTAAACTTTCATACCTTGTATTTAGCAAGTGAATGCTGTCCAACATGCATTACTTGATAAACATAGATTGTTTCTAGTAATTCAGATGTGATTTTGTTCCCTAAGCAAAAAAATTTAGTTCTTCCTTCAAGTTATTTTGATATTTTGTGCTCTATGTTTTAAATTAATACTTGCTTCATATGTAAATATTTAGTACTTAGTGTTGGCAAAGTCAGGCATGATTCTCATTCTTCTCCATGATAAATTAACTGGATGTAGAAATAATCCAACTGCATTCAAATTTGTATGCTGAGTTGTAATTCTTTATAAGTGAAATAATTTAGAATTTGTTCTAAGTGACTGATGTGTATCAATTCTACGTCTGATCCTTGTCCTGTCTTGTAAAGGACTCTGGTGCATAGAAAATACATTTAATGAATACTTTTCCAGCTCACCACACAAAGAATATTCAAAACCCTTACACTGCTTAGCCATTTTCAGCCTCATTAGATGCCAGTTTGGTTTCTATGTGAAAAAATCTGTTCTTAGGAATCCTTAAGAAAATTTATAACAGGGTACTTAATTTATATTGTGGGATCAATGTAGTCATTTCGGGGAAGAGGCAACATTTCAAAAAGCAGCATTCAGCAAAGGTTGTTCAGGAAGGAGAAGTGGGTAGTAAGTTTCCAAGTTCCAAGGTAAAAGAGTAGCATGTTTTAAATACAACCTGAAAGCTGGATGCAGTTTCTAGAAATAGGTAAGCTATGCTAACATCCCCTGAAGGTTGAGGAGTGGGTAAGAGCTGAATCATTCTGGATGGTGTTAGAGATGTGGACTGAATTCTAATGGAAAGAAAAACCCAAAAGATATTGATCATGCAACATGAAGATACAAAATTGTGGAATAATTTGAAATTGCATATATAGCTATGAAATTAATGCTATGTGTGCAGATCAAGGCCAATAATGTCTCTATAAGCTTCAGACCATGCTTAACCTTAATTTATAATCTCCATGAAAGCTCTATGGATAAATTTTTCATGGTCTATACGATAACTTCATTGTACATGCAGGGAAAATATTTTGCTATTAGCTCAACTATACTAATATTTCTATTTGTTTGCTCAAGTTCCTGTGTTTATGTAATACTAAATGACGTCTCAATAACATTATTTGTCATCTCTTTCTACTCTTGCATTTTCACTTTATTGAATAAATAAATAACAATGCTCTATTAGGCCAAAATATATAGAAAAAATTGAATTTTAATAAGTTATGACAAAATACTTTCCAAGTAATTTACTTGGTAATACTTTCTGCAGTAATTTACAGAACTTTCGACAGTTCATAATATAGCCATATGCCTATGCACTTGATAATATTAGATGCAACCCAATGTTTTGAAATTTTCCCAATCTCACAGGTGAACTTTGAGTTTTACTGTGATTATTGCTATTGTTGTGGTTGTTATTTCATTCCCATGACAGCTACTTATGTTATGGGTGCCTTTCCATCTTTGGCCATTGCAATGATTTCTATAAATTGACTGTTTTATGGAATTATTTCTATGGTTCTCTTGTAGTATGGCATTATTTTTATGATTTCCTTGGACAGTGGAGAAATTACCCTTTTCCTTATTATATTCAAAAAATCATTTGTTTTCATTTTTACTAACATAATTTTCAGTAAAGATGCTTCAAATTCCCATATACTAAAACTGTCAAAACAACCTTTTTCCATTTTGTAGAAAGTATTTTGAGAGTCATCAAAGTTTATCAGCATTTGAAAGCACACAGCTGATTTCCTGGTCAATTTCAGCACAGTGCTGATGGTCTTATGCCAGCAACGATCTGCCTGGACATTGTCCCACTTGCCATGCTGTGTTCTTCAGTCTGTCTTCCTATTTTCTATTTCTCTAGGTTTGCTAAAACCCACTGAAAGTAATGCTTAACTGATGCAAAACTAAGCACAGTGCCAATAATTCTTCTTTAAGAAACCTTAAATGACATGTTTCTACAAGAAATGCAAATGAATTCTATAAGATAATCCAAGAGTTGGTGTTTATTGTCTTCTATGATAATAAGTTCTTTCATGCATTTTGCTAGATTTATTTCTGTATTTCTTTGATGGATCAACATGTTTGAATTTTCTTGGAATCATTACAGCTATTTTATTCCTTAATTAATTGAGTTGAGTGGTATCTTTGAAGAAACTTCATTTGACATTTCAACCAAGTTAGTTTTTACCATTCCTTTTCCTTGTACATCTACTTTAATAGTCATTTGCTATACAAGATACTTTGGTGATCTCAAATACAATGCTTAAAGGAGGAAAGAGTATATTTTGAAGGGAAAAAAAAAAAAACCAGAATCTAAATGTGCTCATCAATTTGGAGCAGTGTTGAAGAGGAGGGAGAAAGAGCGTAGTTAATAATTGATGGGTGAGGACACAAAAGATGAGGTTCCCCAGATGTCACCAGGCACTTCTCTGTCAACATCAGAAAGAAGAGAGGGTTTACACAGGAGTAGGCAGAGCTGAATTTAATGTATTATTTTCTTCTCAGCATTTCTACATGAAACATAGGCTATGCTTATCTGAAAGTTGGTGTAAAAAGATAATGGCAGAAGTTTCAAGAAGGATAGAGAAGTTCAACATCATTTAGATAAAATAAAGACCTACTTTTCAGAAAAAAAAATACATGAAATGGTTAGCATAAGGTGTTTGGCTATAATGATGAACGTATAAAGATTATTTTGAAGTATAATGCCTCTTCCCACTTGCTTTTGACTAACTTCTCTCTATTAAGAAAGGCTTCTGTCACTTTTCATTCTGAATTGAGTCCCCTTCTAAACAAACTCTGTTTTTGCTTCCTGTGTATAACACATTAAAATCTTAAGTCCCCTTAAAATCCATGCGACTGTCAAGTTTTCACAATATTATGTTACAATGGGGGAAGAAAGCTTATCATGGAATGACCATAGCTTCCACTTTTCTGTTGTACAAGGCAGCCTGAAAGCTGTAACTAAACAGAAAGCCACGTCAGACTGACCTTCTCCCTTACCTTAGAAAGTTTTCACATCTTTTTAAAAGATCTGTACTTATCCTGTTCCACTTTCCAAACGGAGATAAATACCTTCCCTGACAGCCCGGCTTTCTTCTGAGGCTGCCCTCCATTCATCACACTACTCCTACAGCATATTTTCCAAATCCTGACAAAACATCCCTGAAGCCTTCAGAAGGGAAAAATAAACCTTCATCTCAAGACTTTGTAAATTACCACCATGTATAGCCATGAATAAAATAAGAATCAATTCCAATTCAGACTTTAAGAACAACCTACAAAAAGAAAGAAAGAAAGAAAGAAAAGCAAAGGAAGGCAGCTCCTGCTCCTTATGAGCACCTCTGAGCAGATCTCAGACCATAAGAAATTAGGTGGGAAATAGAGAATACATTAAATATTCTCTTTGATGCCATTTTTTAAAAGAAGCCAATTATTGCAGATCTCTGAGTAGAATGATCTGAAGCTTGTCCACTACCAATTTTCCTAAAGCAGCTCCCTTCAAATTATGTAAAACTCAGGGAGGCAGGGAGATAACAAAAGCTACGGACTTAGAACACAAAAGCAGGCACAGTGCCAGAAGGGCTTAGTTAAAAATGCTTTCTGAGCTCTTGGGAGCACAAGAAAGGACATTAGCCTTGATTGGTTGAGAGGACTGCTGACCTAACATCTCCTATCCTGGAGAGAAAAGATGTGGGCCAGGTAACACCACATGCACTGTGCAGTCAGTGCAGGAAGGAGAAGAGAAAATCTATACAAGTGCTGAAGGAACTGCCGGGCTGCATTGAAACCGTTCATTCACAAGTAATGTGAAAACCACAAATGCACACAAATAAACTCTCCATCCATGTCGACTATTACAGGCATAAAACAGTGAGCACTCTATTGAAACAAGACCTGGCGATCATTTGCATATTTTCAAAGGCTGAGAAATTGCAAATCTACCTTGAACTGTACATATAGAAAGCTAAATATGTACAAAGGGCTAGTAAGGTATTTTATCAAGCTATGCACATGCAATAGAACATAAACTGTATTGGGAACAGAAGAAGGAGCAGAAGAGAAAAGGATATTTCCTAGAGATGCTGTTCTGGAATGGAGCAGAAAGGTGAGACAGAGTGAAGTGGTGCCAGAAGAGTCTGCCAAGAGAGGAAGACAAAGATTCTTGGCAGAAGAATGCAGGTAATAGGATATGGAAAGGCACGGAGAGACATGCACAGGAAGTAGGCAGGTGTGCCAGCGCTCATGGCTGGGGCACAGTGCAGACAAACAGCATCATGGAGTAACAGACAGTGTGTCACTAAACTTCATTTTGTGCCACAAATGATCCTGTGGAGATCCTATAAATTTGGGTCAAAAAGTAGCAATACAAAAAATTGTTTCAATTGAGTCTATTAAAAAATAGAAAATTATGATGAAATAGCTCAACTAACTTGGCCAAAGTGGTAAGGCCAAGAATTTAAATGAGATGTTTCATATCATTGTGCCGAAAAATATAGTAAGCTAAGGGGGATCGACAGATGTCTTGTTTGTTATTGTCTAAATGCCCCATCAAAGCTGTGCTACAGCTTATTTAGAAGGGAAGTGGAACTATGTGAGGAAGGAGGAAATAGGAAAGATGCTGGTCTTATTTACTTTCTTGTACTGAGACACACTACACAAAGCTTGCAAATTAAAGGAGGTGAGGTTTATTTGGCTCACAATTTGTAGATGTTGCAGTCAGCAGTGCACTAGCTCCAAGGTAGAATGCCATAAGAGAAGGGTCTGGGGAAGGAGCAAGCTGCTCACCTCATGGCATCCAGGAGGCAGAGAGCAAAGGGATCAGAAAGGGAGGACATCCCTGGCCACAACACAACTGATTCAGCTCTTCAAACCAGAGCCCTGACCCTATCAGCAAGGCAGCAATAAGCAGTCACTGTGCAAAAGCCCCCTTTTAGCCTATGAGGCCTGGGGAGGGGTGAAATATAAATCATGACAATGCTAGAGGAAAATCCATAGTGAAGATCAGAAAAGGATCAAGCAAGAATGGATCAAAAAGAGACCAGAAATAAAGAAGTGAATGGGTGTAATTAGAGCTGAGTGAAATTCAAAAGTTTGAAAGTACCTAGAAGAGGCAAAAATGGAAAAGAAAGGGAAAGAGAGAAGCCAAGGGAGCAGAGTTCAACTGGTGGAATTTGAGTCAGCTAAAATGAAAGCCAGGGGGTTGGAGAGATGGCTCAGTGGTCTAAAGCACCTACTTGGAACAAGCTTGGCAAAGCACAGGGACCGCGGTTCGATCCTCCAGCATCACATGCCAGCCAGCCCCGCCCCCTGGTGGGCTGAGCTGGCCACACACACACACACACACACACACAC
>NW_004524591.1:4297695-4299680 GCF_000260255.1 Octodon degus
AGCCAGCCCCGCCCCCTGGTGGGCTGAGCTGGCCACACACACACACACACACACACACACACACACACACACACACACAATAAATAAATGTTAAAAAAAAAAGATAAAATGAAAGCCAGGGGGAGAAGCAGAGGAGAATTCCAATGTGATGAAGGTCTGAATATAGGAAGGAGAGCTTAGAGAGATGCTAATGAGCAGCCCAGCTCAGTGAGAAAGTGTTTTGTAGCTATGATATGAATGTACACAGCGGAGTCTAGTGGGCTTAGGAGAATAGCTCAAAGTCTGTAATGTTTCACTTTAAACTGTACACTTTAGCTTCACAGAAATAATAGAAAGTCAAAGGGATTCCACCCTAGTTCTCTCCATTGGTACAAAACTATCTTCTCTTCTGTAAATGTAGATATTTCCAGGTCTTTCCAGGCTCCTCCAATCATTTACCAAGACAATCACATTCATTCTGTCACAAGCACTTGATAAGTATCACTAAAATCCCTCTTTCCTACCAGTTATACCATTGCTAGCATAACCCAGGCTCAAAGAGCCCCTCATCTTATTACAAGGCATCCAGATTCCATAACAGCTTCCATGCGGCTGGACTACAATTTGTCCTGCACACTGCAGGTAGTGGAATCTCATCAAATGCACCTTGCATTGTTGCAAGTTGCTATGCTATTAAAATCCCATAATTTCCAGTGCTCTGAGGTAAAAGACAAAGCAGTCTTGCACAATATTACTCCCACTTAATCTACTCCATCCAGAATGGAATTCTAGCTTCCAAGTTTCTCTTTGGTTAGACTCCTTAAACATACCTCTTACCCTCATTATACATGTAGTTAACACTAATGCAACCCTCACACTTCTTCACTTATAATCACGTCTTTGAAAACCCAAATAAGTCTTCTGGACTATATCAAATGATGTGAAATTATAATATATAATTCATAATGTATAATATAATATAATATTAATCATAATATTTCACCTAGGAATTTCAATTTATTTATTTTTATTAAATTTGGGTTTTGGACAGTGGAGATAACTTCAGCCTGAGCACCTGCCTGGCAGGTGCAAAGGCCCGGTTTGATCCCCAGTACCACATGCCATGCTGGCCACTGAAACCAGGCATGGTGGTGCACATGTGTAATCCCAGCGCTGGAGAGGCTGAGACAGGAGGGTCACTACACAGCCAAACTGCATAGTGAGACCCTCTACCAAAAAAGAATTAAAAAATAAAATAAAAAATTGTTTTCCCTCTCATTTTCAATACCAAAAATACACACACGTTAGTCTGCTTTGGTCAGGCTTTTATTTCAGCCACTCAAATGAAGCTTCCCTCTTCAGGATGAGCAAACACAATTCTTTCCCTCCTCTGTCAAACCAGGGTCCTCATGTTGATCCTAAGAAACAACTGGCATACAACTTTTTGGCTCTAGCCTTCCAAGGTCAATTAAGACTCAGGATATATGAGAACTTGTACTGTAACATCATGTAACTTAGTAGTGTCCCAAATTTTCTGATCAAGGAGATTATGGGGCCAAAGGGGAAAGTGATCAATGATGTAGAGTGTGACTAAGGAGAGTCATATGGAGAGAAAACATTCTCTCAGGCATTCACAGAGAGCACATTGGCCAAGCAATGGCCATGACTCATCCACATGGATGACACTGACAAGGGTTCTACAATCTGAGGTACAGGATCTCAGCATAAATCCTGAGGTGACCTTATCAGTCACCTTATCAGACCCAAAAGCTACAACTATTGTTGCATAGGTCCTGCTTTACCTTGGTCTTAACCATCCAGCAGAAAAGTATAGAAATGAAATATAAGAAGAAAAGTCATGCTGCTATGTTCAGCTGTAGGGGACTCAGGTCAACAATTTCTGACATTGCCAGTCAAGTGGAAGACCCAATACTATTATGGGCTACTGGACTCTTTTAGAATATTTTGCTGAGTTTACACACCTATAATATTCAAATAACGGAACT
>NW_004524591.1:4299780-4323489 GCF_000260255.1 Octodon degus
ATTCTCTTAATGAATAGAATGATTTGTTCTAATGGTGTTTGTAAATAGGATATCATGTCCACATCTTGTACAGCAATTAACCACTAGGAAGAATGTATGAAATGTGTTAATTGTTGAAACTGTCCTACTGATTTGATTTGAAACTGTCTCATTGCTATTTGTTTCTTAATAAAATTATGGAAAAAAAGAGAAACAGCTGGCATAGTTTAGTTCCCCTTTCTCTCTGATACCCTTGGCTACTTGCCATCATTGGTAGCGTCCTTCTAGCTTTCTGCTACTGCTCATTCAGTTATTGTTGCAGGATTATCTACTTATTCTGTAGCGTAAAACATTGGTTTGTGCCAAGGCTCAATATTGAATCTTTTTACACACATACACACACACACACACACACACAATGCTTAGGATATCTCTGCACCTGCTAGGTCTGCATACACTTTCCACATTTATCTGCAACAAATCTCTTTAATTCCAGATTCATATATACACCTCTGTATTTAATATGATCACTTGAATATCTTGGAAGCATTCTATATTTAAGTTTACTTTAGTTTGCCATTTATTGTGATATAACAATTTGACTTGGGTAAGAACAACCCAGGAGATTAGTGAAGCAGTTCTTGGTGTATGTGTGGGTGACTGATATATAGCCCAGGAAATGGAGGTATCATCCAGTAGGCTTGTTTGCTGGCTTTCTGGGGGGCGGTGGTGCTGCAAAGTTACTGGATCCTCTAGTCTCCCTCGCACAAATGGCCATCGTGTATTCTTCAATCTCTGATCTCAGACACAGCAATGGTGAACTCTCATCTATGATACTATAAGTCACCCTAACAAGTCTATTCCATGATTATGCATATATATTCAATTCATTATTTGCATGATCATACATATTTATAGATATACATACATATATTATTTTGATTTTGTACAATTGCACATATATATCTGATTGCATACTTATAACTACATATTTTACTGATTTTGTTGTGCTTAGGAAATACAAGCAATACAAAGAATAAGATATTCTAACAAAAAGTTTAAAAACAGCATATTATTTAAATAGCACCCTCCCTCCCTCCATCATTTTTCCTTCTTGCTCTTATTTTTTTAAGTAAAAGTACATTAAACATTTAACTGTTTTTTCTGTCTCTTCTACAAAAACATGAGTCTTTGAATATAATATTGAACATTGAATTTCCCATGCTCAGAACTTGATATCAAGGAGATGCTTAAAATGTGCTTGTTAAATTAGATAATAAGTAAGTAATTAATGACAATCACTCTCATGAAACTGAAAAACTCACTGCGGATGAAAATTGTTTACCTGTTTGACTAACATTGTTTTCCCAGAGCCTGTCAATTTGTTTCAGTTACTTTTGACTGTTTGAACAAATAAAATGTTCTTAGTGTTGTGCAGTTTTATTACTGACAAAAGAGAATAAAGTAGTGGCAAAGAGTAAAGATACCCAAACTAGTAAAGAGAGAGGCTGAAAAGAATTGCTAGTGGGTAAACACGATTCATAACTGGGAAATTACTAATATATTCAAGGACAATTTAAGTGCAGTCCATAATGACAGAAGACTATAATTAGCTAACTAAATAGTGAAAAACAGAAACAAAGGGACTGTAGTTGAGTATGATGTAGGATTATTTCTATCACGAAGGTTCCTTTTAGTCCATGTACCAGTGTTATAATTCCCCATGTCTTTGCACCAACCCCCTCACTTCTCTGATTAAACGAGATGCTTATTCTCTGTCTCAAAATCTAAAAGGCTAGCTCTCACCATTTTTTATCCTGCTGTGAAGCCACACATCTTAAAATAGGAAGGTTAGATTATTGCTTCAAATATATTACATTGTGTGCATGAGTAAGGGTCAAGGGGCTGGGGAGATAGCTTGGGGATCTAAACACCTGCTTGGCAAGTGCAAGGATCTGGGTTAGATCCCAGGTACCACATGCCAGGCCAATCACCAAAACTGGGTGTGCTGGTGGACAGGTGTAATCCCAGAGTTGGGGAAGCTGGGACAGGAAGATCTCTACAAATTTTAGCTTTTAGCCAGACCATTTACCAAATAAATGAAAGATTTGATGTTTTTAAAGATTAAGGGTTAAAATATAAGGAAAATTAATTAATTAATACAAGACAAATAAGAAATAAAGTCATTGGTAGTCCTAAATGCAAACTAAAACTTGAATGGATACAAGAGAATGAGTAATCTAAAGATAAGCCTTGTTGATTCTTCAAGATTCGTGCTGTTGGTCATTTTCCTTCATCTTCACTTGTGTACAAAGGATTAATATGCCAAAAAAGTGTGGAAGGGGAAGGAAGATAGCTGTGAATTTAGATTTTACAGTTCACTACCTGTATATAGTGGTTGAACCTTCTTATTTAAACATCGAAATTGAGAGGTTAAAATGGACAACAGTGAGGTAATTCTTCTGGCCTGCTAGAATTGTTTAAAGCCTAATGACTTTGACAACATTACCAAGATTCTATCTCTTGTTCCTCGATGAGTATAGCATAGAAAAAGAGAAACTACAGAATTGTAACAAGCCTGAAAATGTTCACCATATTATGCATAAAGCAGTAATATATTCTATAAACCAGTCCAGTAAGGGTGCTTTAATCATGAACCCTAAACTACTCAAAATAGAAAAGCTCCTACAGGTTCTAGCACTGCCAAGGATGAAGACCATGACTCAGTTATGCTTGGTGTTCCCTTTGATTTACTGTCATACGATCAAATAATCCTTGCAAAGAATAAACACAAGATCAAACATGCAAGTGAGGAGATCCTCCCCGAGGCTTTGTTTTATTCCACACAAAGGAATTTCCAAAGTGCAGCACCGCCAGCGTCTGTGCAGGGTAAGGAATCTTCCCAGTCAGCAAAGTGCAGAGCGCAACACCAGGGTTTGAATATTTTGTGTCTGTCAGGGTCGGAAGCCCCGGCAGCCATAAGGGGCCAGCCCTCATCATGTTGGGGAACTATGCTTCTGTAAAGAATCATGGCTCTGCACCTTATTCCTCCAGGACAACAGGCCTGGCCATGACCAACCTGGGAGCAGACAGGAGCGTACAATCATCTCAGAAGTCTGTGCTTCACTTAAGAAACTAGAACTGCCCAGGTCACCACAGAGAATGAGTACTAACCCTAGGACACTGAAAAGCCAGCAATGGTTGCTCACTGAAACACAAACACAAATTCTGTAATGGATAAATGAATGGTTTCTACACAATGTTTTTAGCAAACAAAGTAGAACTAAAAACATCATATATGCATACCCATGTCTCTAGCAGCCAGTTTGTAACAGGTAGGTGTTGGAAGCAACCTAAATACCCACTGACCAACAATTGGATTAAAAATCCATATAGTTCTTATATGGAAGGGAGTATTACTCAGCCAGAAAGAAGGATGACACATTTGTATTTAAATAGATGGAATGTAGGCCATACCCTTATGTAGGCAAAATCACACACAGATGTGTAAATAGTGCATTGTCTTTCTAGCGTGAAAAAGTGAAAGTATGAATAAGAACCAAAGTGTATATAGTAAATGTTGTGAAATAGGAAGCAATTATTAAAGGGAAGGGAAAATAGGGGAAACAAAAATTTCAAAAAGGATGAAATGGAAATCAAGTTTTGTTCATAAGGAGAAGAGGTGTTGAGGAGTGGGCATAGCGGTGGAAAAAAGAGGAATTCACATATATCATGTAGAGACACAAATTCCTTACAATCAATGTCATTATGCATATCTAAGTTGCACTAATAAATTTAAGTAGTAAAACAACCAATATTGATAAACAGTATATGGTACTTCAGACAAACTGAATAGGTCTACATTTTAGGTCGTAACCTTACTCATATTTCTTATTTTCCTGGAAGAAATCATAGATTTAGAAGTTATTCCAGGTACAACCTCAGTCTATGACTTCTTGAAGCTCTGTAGCTTTAAATGAGTAATGTGCACTTACAAAATAGTGTCCCTCTGCTACAGTAACTGCTACGCATGAAGGCAGTTGGAGATAATTTTTGATATTGACCATGCTGTCCGTCTGCAATGTCTTTGTTTACATCATTAGGCAATGTGCTTTTAAGAATGAGAGTCGTGGAAACAGCGTTAGAAGAAACCAAGAACCTGACCGAACAAGGGACTTCATCCTCCTAAAGTGAACCTGCAATCATGATTCAAAGCAGCCACATGGGGCCAGTGAGATAGCTCAGTGGTCTGAAACGCCTGCTTGAGCAAGCTTAGGCAGGCACAAGCAACTGCTGTGATTCCCAGTAACACATACTGTAGCCCCACCCTCAGGGAGGGCTGAGCCGGCAAAACAAACCAACAAACCAACCATCAAATGAAAAGCAGCCTTATGAACACTTCGCACACTTCATACAGTAAGGATTTGACATGGCTGGGAAAAAAAAATAATGTTTTCTGTTACTATTTCACTTCATCGTTTAGAGACCTGAGAAAGGACATACTACGGGGAAAGCAAAGCCAGTAAACTTCTATTCTGTCCACAAGAGATCTCTTAGCCCTCTGATTACTTATTGTGAGTCCTCCACGTCTTTATGTTTGTTTTTGGCAAATATTGAAAAGAACCCTCATCCTTCTTCTCGAGGTCCAGATTCCCAATATGAACACCAGTAATCGATTCATAAAATGCTGCAATCAAAACAAATGGCTGGATCTAGCTTAGGCTTCTATAACTGTTGAAACAAAGCTACAATTTTTATACTTGGTCAAATGAAGAACATTCACATTCTCTCAACCATGGGAAATTTAATATCATTTCTGGGGAGGGCAAATATTTCCTACTCAGTACTTGGGAGGTTTGCTCAGCAGCAGCCCTTGAGAAAGTGTGAATAATACTGATAAATAGAAAAAGAAGAGATGAGTGTATTTTAGTGATTGCAGAAAATGGTCATGAATCCTTTTAAGAGAGTATACTGAAGGGAAAAATGTATGGATGAGCCAGACACATTTTGTGAAATAGCACATTGTTTTCAATTTAAAGTTGGTCATTATCAGAATTAAGTCATTGATTCAATGCTTTTTACACATCTGTTTTTTGTCAGGTACTCATTTGAGAAATGAAAACAAAATAAAAATTCAAGACACATGGAGGGTACACATAAGGGGAGAAAGCAGACTGCAGTTAGGGTGCTTTAAGCAGCTTGAGGTCAGAGGAGCACAAGATTGAGGAATAGGGCGGCAACAGACATTTGTAAAGCTAGAAAGAAGGTGTGCACTATGAGTTTTTGGAAACGAGATATATAAAAGTTGAGCATTGCTGGGAAGGAAAGTTGAAATATGCTGGCTATTAATATTAAAATTAAGATCCATGTGTAATTCAGGGCAAAAAAATGTCAGAACCAAAATTTAAAATAAATGACACAAAGAGGAAAAGATTAAAATATTCAACTCCCTTTTTTCTTTTTCTTTTTTATGTACTTGGTATAGGGTCTCATTCTGCAGTTGTTTGGACTTATAGTGATACTCCTGCTTTCAGCCTCCCCAGTGTGGAGTTACAGGGGTGCACCATCACGCTGCATCTCAGTGGCCGGCTCAGCATGCCTGGGGGTGCAGCTGGTGTGGCCTGTGGTGCGGGGGATTGAACCCTGGTCCCTGCCATTGCCTAAGCAGGTGTTTAGTCAGCTGAGCTATCTCAGTAGCCCTCAACTCCCTTTTTCTTAAGGAACTATGACGTGGGGTTGGTTTGCAAGCCTTTATAAGAAGGCTGCTGTGGAGAATGAGACTGAAGAGACAGTATGAATCCTTAGAAACATTTCCCTGGTCACAGTGAGATGGAAGGTCACAAATTTGTAATGACACTCATTTCATGGCTTCCTGATTTTCAATAGCACTCAATATTACAAGTGAGAAAGGAAGGTGAGATTTCTCTGTGGAAAAGAAGATTTTTGTAGATATATATTTTTTTTAAAAAAATGAAGAGCTGGCCAAATAGCTCAGCAGATTAAAGCACCTGCAAGCAGGCACTGGGGCCAGGGGTTCAATCCTTGGGCCTACTCTGCTGCCCCTGCCCCCAGGGCGCACTGAGACAGCAAATAAGATTGGGCATGGTGGTATACGTGCCTGTAATCCCAACTCTTAGGAGGCTGTAAACAGGTGGATCACTATGAGTCCGGTCTAGTAGTGAGACCCTAAACACCCTGTAGACCCTTACCTAAAATACAAAACAAGAAAGAAAGAAGGAAGGAAGGAAAGAAAGAAAGAAAGAAAGAAAGAAAGAAAGAAAGAAAGAAAGAAAGAAAGAAAGAAAGAAAGACAGACAAGATATGAGTATGTTGGATTATAAGGAAATAGAGCAAGGACTCACTGGAATAAAGGAGGTATACCAGGTGTTGGAGCTCAGTGGGAAGGAAGGAAAGCAGTGTGAGTGCTGCATCGTGAGGCTAAAAGTGAGAGTTTTAGGAATGCCAGGATGGGTAAGGGAGCTACTAGCCACTGCTGAACACCAATGGAGAAGAACGACCATGCAGGTGAGATGTCTGAGGGATTCTGCCAAAGACACTTGAATTGCCAACTCATATTCTTAGCCAGACCTGATGATGACAGGAGATATTAGATCAGGGAAGATTGCCTTCCAGATTGCAAATGTATAGCTGAGTAACAAAAGAGGCTTGAAATGACACTTAGGTAGAAGACTATAGTATTTTAAAAATCAAGCATATGGAAACAATGCAACTCTATTCTTGTTTTTCAATTGTACATCTGTGCTACCACTCTTGGCTTCCTATTGGGCTTTTCTATTCCACATCCCAAGCAAGAGAATAGTTTTACATTGAGATAAACAGTTATCATTGACAGTTTGAGATTATCACTCAAATAGAGTCCCTGCTCCAAATATTGCCCACTTAAAATTACAGATTCTGTTAAGTAAAAGAATGGTACAAACTTTTAAACTTTCTACACTTTGCTCAAACTATTAAGAAAATTTAAATCTCTGAAATATTTGCACCTTAGTGCTACAAGACCTGCACTCCTGTGTGGAGTGTTCCTTTCTCCCCAGCTTCCTTAAAGAGCATATTCCTCCTTGTTAAAATGAACCCCTGCCCCACACGCATGACTTAGATTTTACCCTCCCTCCTTCTTACATATACATCCAACAGCCCTTTTGTTCTCTAAGACATTATTACTCTCCAAAAAATTACCATCTCAGAAATTCAATGTCTTCTTCATGCCTCTCTTATCCTCCAGGAACAGCTCAGTCGTTCGTTAAAACCCTCCTAGATAAAACTTTCTGAGTGAGTCATTCTGCCGCGCTTTCCTGAACTCCTACTCACTTAACACATTTTCCTCTGGGCTTCGCCCCCTCCCCGTGACTTCACCAACACATTTCTAGCTAAGCAAACCAATCCTTGCCCAGTGTTTCAATGCAATGGATGTTTTCAGTCCTCATCTCAATTAACCTCCCAACAACTGCCAGCAGAAACAATTACTTTGTCATTTTTATAGGACATTCTTTCCTGCCCTTTAGAACACCATAAGCTTTTGTTGCTGTGGTTTTTCACTCTATGACAATACATATTAATTCTTTGCAAGCTTGTCTACTTCAATATACTCCAAAACTATGAGGATGCATGAAATTTTTTTCCTAAAATTATCTTCTGTTTTTCACTCTAGCTCTTCTTTCAGGGTTCTGACCTGTTCTGGAGGAGAGGATTACTGCCTACACAGCTGCATCTTTCCTAGCCTGTTGTTCTCACTTCCTTCATGTAACTAATTGTTCACTCAAGAGTATGTTTGGATAAATGAATGGAATATTGATTTTCAAGGGGTAATAAAAGAGTAATTATTTCTAGATACACCTTAGAGATCCTGTTTTCAATGAATTCCTGGTCTTATTTCAAGTCAATGCCAAAACTATCTGTCTAATACATGAATCTTTTGTTCTCATCTTCTGCAGCAGCATGTGCCTACTTCTATGCTTGTATAGAGACTATAGTGCTAACATCTATATTGATGTGCTTTCAGTCAACTCCCAAGTCAAGAGTTCCATAGGGTTGTAGTCAGATTCTATTCCTAATTTTCTTTCCAGAAAATCACGTTGTGATCTCTGACTAATAGAATTTAAATGACAAATAGAACACTACTTTCTAAACTACACTGTGGGGTTTTCAAAAAAGAAAAAAAACAGTTGATGTCCGATCACAGAAAAATAAATTCTGCAATTAAAGAAGCTCTGGGAAGTTTGTGCTTCAACCTGATCAGAGATTTCAACATCCACAGAGCTAAGGAGTTCCTAAATTAAAAAAAATTAAATGCTATTTAACTGAATACTTAAATTTAAAAATAATCTTATGCTTGCCTTCTTTTAACACATATATCCATGTTCTACAAACAGTTTCTCTTTTATTCTTAACATAGTTTGCATTTTAACTCATTAATTTCACCAAAACAAATGCAAACGAAGCAGAGGGTGCGGAACTTCTGCTTTTTCCTGGATACTTCATGATTACAAGATACAAGTGTTAAAGCCTTTGATATAGCAAAACATTTGGTCAATGCAGCATTGCTAAATTACAGAGAAAAACAAGTTCAAGTCTGAAAGACTTTTTCTTTTATAAGATGTTACTAATATTAAGAATATAAGTCTATTTTATCCAACTATATAAGTAACTGTATCACAGCCACGTTCATGCCATTCTTTTATTTTTAAGTGCTCTGAAAAAAAAAAAACTGTATAGTTATCCCTAAGCACCAGGCACACCACTTTGTAGTTACCTGCAAGTAACTGGTAGCTTGGATAGCAGAAGCATCAGTTGGTCCAAAACTGAATTTCTGCCTGAAGCTCAAAACTCTACCATGTCATTTCAGACTATGAAGTCTAGTAGAGTTTGTGCAAACCATATCCAGAAGTAGAAAGCCCAGACAGAATAAGAGTCCTACCCCTACCCTAAATGTTTTTGCCATATGCTTTCTTTAAGGTATAGCAGGGAAGGAACATCTATTGCCAAATAGAAAGTTCTAACAAATTCTGTGGCAAGCAGCGTTATGTAACAATAGAATGCTCATCTTGGTAACCAGAACTCTTATTAAGAGCAACACGATAGCAAAGTGACTCATCAGCTTGTGTGCTCTTTCTCAATTCTAGTAATTTGGGACAAGTGTGGGGAAGTTACAAGTCGTTGACGTGCAGCACAAAATGACAAGCAAGAGAAGTTACTAAGCAACATTAAGTGCCTGCATTTTTCTAATCTTTAAAGGCTGCCCAAAGCTGAATAATCCTGCAATATAAAGGGAAAGGGAAAAGCAATGTGGGAGTCATGCTTTTGACTGAATGGAAATGTTTTGCTCGATAATTCTGAAATTCTGATTCACCATGAACTCATCTGTCCTGGTCTTAAGCATTACTTGAGGTGTGGAGTTCCTTAAACTCACTATTATCCTCACACTCACCACTGTCACTCATATATACCAGGTACAATGGCAACCGTGAGTTGAGTTGGGAGAGTGGTGATACTGAGGCTGGAAATGAGCCCGCTCCCAGAAAGTGTTAGCTTTTTGCTTTTTTCTCAACAGTCACAAACCCAGAGACAGCACCGACAAGAAATCATGTGGCTGTTTTCTTGATAAGGTGCATTTGCTTTGCTCGCTCTCTTTCACTGAAGGGCAGAAATTAGTGCTGCAGGATGTTGCCTGTTATCATTACTCAGCCTTCCCCAGTCATGGCCCCAAGATCTACACAGTAGCTGGTCCAGGGATGAAACAAGATGCAGGGCCTTTCTGTAAGCAGTGCTATCTCTTAAGAGATAGCCTCAATATCTCCACTTGCACTTACTTTACGCTTCCCACAAACAGCTGAATATCACATATGATTTCCACAACATACACCAGGACAAGTATGACAGGCAAAAATTCCTCCATCTTATTTTGTTTTCCTTAACCAGCAAAGGAATCCCTTGGTGAAAAGCCAAGGAAGAAACACTGCCTTTATATTCCTGTATCAGCAAAACAAGTTGCTGAGTAAACTACAAGCTCATCTTTTCAGCTTGAAGCTGTTTTCAGGTCAAGGAGCCAGTAATTCTTTCCCATAGCTCTTCTATTTCTTCCTCCTCTCTGGCTCATGTAACTCAATGGAACCTGATCGGGGTAATAACAGGGTTCCTCATAAGAGGCCACACTTTCCTAGCATGCTTAGCTACCAAGAGCAGAGCAGTGAATATAAACCAAAGCAGAATATGATTCGATATACCAAATGGGTGACTAATCTATGTTTTAAGAATGCAAAGGGAATGAAAAAGAACTCTCATCATGGCTTTAGGTAATGGGAGTGGAATAAAATTTTCTGAGGATTAATAGTGTACTAGCCATTCCCTTGGACAGCCTATCTATTTCCTAACTTATCCATGTTAAGAGGTACCTCTTCATGGTGGCTCAGTAAAAAGCTTTTGGGCAAAAATGGTAAGTAACAGACACTGTAAGAAGAGAGCTTATAATGGTATTTATTACATTTTGTGAGTCTTGTCAGTTGTTTCTGTTTATATAAAACTAAATTATAGACTTTCAACTTTTAGATTTTGTCTAAAGCATGTTTTTATTACTGATACTTTATCTGAGACATTCCAAGTAGGCTGGAAAGAATAAGCAACAAATATTTTCAGTGTTTGTTATGTTCATTTTGTACTGAGGCTCTTAGACACATGATTCAAGCATGTAATTCTATGAAATGGATTCTACTTTCATTAGCTCCGCTTCACAGGAAAAAATCTAAACCACAGAATTTAAATCCCTTGCTCAAAGTCAAACAAGTAGTCATAAGTAGTCACGATTTGAACCCCAGAAATTTTAGTACGAAGACCAAATTTTCACTCTCTTATCATTATCCAAGAAGTGAATTATGAAATTCCAATAAGCCTCCTTGCCTATTAGGGCAGGCCTAAGAACTCAATGGATTAAAGCACCTGCAAGCAGGCACAAGGGCAAGACGTTCAATCCCCAGGCCTGCTGTGCTGGCCCCACCCCAGGGGCAACCTGAGACTGCGATTGACACTGGGTATGGTGGTGCACACCTATTATCCCAGCTCTAGAGAGGCTGAAACCAGACAGATTACTATTAGTCCAATCTAGTAGTGAGACCCTGAACACCCTGTAGGCCTTTCTCTAAAATACAAAATAAAAAAAGGGAAATTGTTTGTACAAGTGATTTCTCCACACCATTTTCCTCAAATTAATCTCCTCCTGAACATTCAAATCATATGACTCTTTAAAGGAAGAGAAACTATAAAATGAGTTCCAGGTGCTTTTCCAGGGTTATACTACCCTCGTATTACTTTGCTGGTGGGAATCTAAATCTATCTTAAGCAGCTCCCACATTTTTCTGCCCATCATTTCTCCTCCCATTATAATTCTTTCATAACTAAATCGTGTAGATTATGAAGAATAAAATATAATCATTTGAGCTAAACTATTACTCTTTGACATATATGGTATTTGGAAATTTGTATTTCATGTTCAGTCTCTACTGTTACAACAGTCAAATATTTACTGAAAAAATTATGAAATCATTCCAAATAAAACTCAAATAAGTTCAATAAATAGAACATGAAAGACTGGGCATGGCGACGCTCCTGTAATCCCAGCACTTGGGAGGCTGAAAACAGGAGGATCACTATGAGTCCAATCTACGTAGTGAGACCCTGTAGACCCTGCACTAGATACATAAAGAAGAGAACATGCAACTTTGGGGAAATGAGACTAGGGACTTCTCCCCACACTGGTAATTATTACTCTAATCCTCTTTGGTAGTACTGAAGTATCTCAAGTCTGTTGTCAGAAATGATGGGGCTGGGGAGATGGCTCAGTAGAATAAGCGCTTCCCTGGCAAGCGCAAGAGTCTGAGTTCAATCCCTGGTTCCGAAAAAAAGAGAAAAAAATCAGTGTCCATTTGTTAGCTATGATTGAATTCAATTTTCTAAGCTATTTTTGCTGAAATGAAGAGTTCAAGAAACAGCTAAAAGCATTGTATCACAACTTTATACTACTGTACCATGAGAATGCAACATTTTTGATGAATTTCTTATCCTAATATTTGTTTTTATTTTATCTCTAAAGATATTTTAATTACTTAATGCAGAATTTAAAAATAAAATAAATGTCTATTTTGTCACTTGGAAATAAACCCCATGTGTCATAGAGCCAAATGTCTTTTAAATATTTGACACTGGTTGACAGGTACTAACTGATCAGAAACTTAATGAGTGTGGATATGAATATATGACACCTCACCCCTGACCTTGTGTGACAGACACACTAATTGACTATTTAATATTACCTTTAGGCTACTTACATAAAGTACATATGAAAAAAAATGAACTTTATATATAGACTTGGGTCTCATCCCCAAGCTAGCATACTAAGAATATACATTTTGAATAAAGTATAGTTAACCACAACTACATAGGCTACTTAGTGACTTTTGAGTAATTTATACTAAATTAAAATACACTCTCATTCTTACCTTACAGATTCAAAGGAAATACTATAGTTTTTTTAGGGTGGAGGCTAAATATTGAGACAGTGATCTTCCTTTCTCTTTCAAGGATAAATTTAGAGTTTTAATCCAATTAGTTAAGAGTATTTACTTATACTCTTTAAGAGCCTTAATTCTGTATTAGACGATATGGTAAGCACTAAAGTTCTATACATAATCAAATCTTCATTCTCTTCTTCTGTGCAAAAGCCAGATGATTTCAAGGATCTGTAACATATTCAAAAATAAAGATAAATACAGAAGTTTCAGTGTGGAACCACAGCAGATGGACCAATAGTAGAAGCCAAGTAGAATCTTCAAAGTGCTGTGACACATTAGTATGGAGTGACAACAGAGGAGTTTGGATGTTTAGAAGTGAATTGTAGAAATGAAAGTCTAAGGAGAGACAGAGGAGATGCAAAATATCATAAGCTATAGAGGCTTATGAGCCAGTGAGAGGGAACAGTGGACTTACAGCATTTTTGTTAAAAGTGTGGTTTATAGAACCAGACTGTTGGATTGATGCCCCAGCTCTACTCCTGTGAGTTTACAACTAGGAAATAAAAATGCTTAATACAGTTGCTGTTTCTTCAATTTGCTCTTTATAAATTGGAAAGAAAATACTAAGAAGATAACCTGTAAGGATACTGTTAAGACTAAATGCACAAGATGATTACAAGAGCACAGGCATATAGCACACAGGCTCAATAAACCTACTGCCATCATTTTAAACTGGAAGACGATGGGAGCCAATGGACAAGAAAGTCAATTTCATTACAGCATTTAAAATTAGCTTTCAGAATTCTGTGACCAACCCCAATGTGAAATGTCAAAAAGACAAGAGAGTGAATCAGGCCAACAGGTGAAAGTTCCAAGCCCATGTCTGCATCTGACTGTACCTGGGTAGTGTTAGCTTTGGTTGTGGGCCATATTTATTGATTTTCTGAGTTTGAAGATAACAGCTGTTGAGTCCCTTGCATCGGCAGTGGTTGGCCTATTGCCAATCAGCAAGAACTGAGGCAAGGACATTGTGTTTCAAATTTACAGTGCAACACTCGCTCCCTATTAAAGACAAATTCTTCATTTCAAATTGTTGACTCAGATAATCCTTATAAAGGAATTTTGGCTGTTTAAATTTAGCATGCTGAGAAAGGCCAATCCTAAAATATTACTTGGATCTGTGCCTGTAACATTTTCCCTTTATTCCATCTTGGTGTTTGTTGTCATTTGTGACAAGGAGACAAATGGCAATAATCACATTGGACTCCCTTACTCTTCACTCTTTTCCTACATGGACCATTTGAGTTAATTCTCACTAAGTATGGTTTTTGCTTCCTGACAATTTTCTAGGTGACAAACGTGCAAGAACCAGCGGTCTTTCCAGCACTGTTATATCTCCTTGGTCACTACCTGGACTCCTCCCCAACCTATTTTCTTTGAATCACTTTTTTTTCTGCTTTGCAAAAATATGTAAGGGTAATCTGAAGATAAACCTCACGTGGATGATAAGAATTTAGGGCTGTTTGAAGAGGCCTTCAGCACTACTGAAAGAGATCTAAATGTCTTCATCCTACTTATAGCCTAAATCATTTGTTCTTTAAGAAATAAAAAAGATGCCCCTCAGAATGAATTCTGAAGTATCTCTAATACTGCCTCCTATGATATCATGTTTTTAATTTTACTTTTACCACTCCACCCCTTCATTTTAAGATCTTCCAAATTCTTTCTTTGTTTCTTTTCTTTTTTTTGGGGGGGGGGGCAGAATCGGGGATTGAACTCAGGTCCTTGCGCTTGCCAGGGAAGCACTTATTCCACTGAGCCATCTCCCCGGCCCCTCTTTCTTTTTTTTATTAACTCTATCATCTTCCTTCCTGGCAATATTCCAAGTTTCATTTCCACAGTTTCTGAAGTCATAATGGAAAAGAAGTAAAAACACTAAGTGTGCCAAGTTTAAAGGTGGTGGTCAATTTAAGTTCCAAATTTAGTTGTTGAAGCCTTGCACCTGGAAGAACAGGAAAATCTCTGTTACCTGGTATGGTTTCTCAAGGACTCAATACCTACTGCAAACAGTGAACGATTTGCTTCCTCCCCCAACCCACAGCAGGGTGCCATTTTGATAAAATGGACAGAATATGGATTAGGGGAGTTGGTCACACTGGGATTTAGTTGTAACCCATTAAAAACCAAAGAGGTTGCTTTCTGCAGCTTTTCAAGCCTCGGTAAGATTGAGTTTCCTACCAATGGGAGAGAACACAGTCTCCTAAAGTTGATATACAAAAAAGTACTACTTATACCACTTGACCAACTACCTGTGATTACTGTGCCCATAGTACTTGCCAAATACATAACATCCATTGTATGACCAAATTATACACAAGAGGAATCCAAGAAGCTTGTGAGGAGTTGCGCCTACTTCACAGTTACTGCCAAATGGTGAGCAAGGGCATGCACTCTTACTTGATGTTATTCTCTGTCAATGTTTTATACAAGAGGAGAAAATGCTAAGGCATGAAGAGAGGCAACAGAAAGAGGCTTATTCACAGTGTTGCCTGAAGCGTGCTCTGGGCCAGTGCTCCTGGGAAAAGGGTATTAGAGAATTCTGTAACAGTGTCGGGCATATACATAACTACAGCTCTGGTCCTAAGGACAACCAGAATCAGAAACATCCAGGCAAGCAAAATCTTAAATATTATTTCAAGTCTGGATATCACATCACAGTCATTATTGATGGACAAAATTATACCGAGGGACTAACAGCTACCTCACGTTTGTCAAGCCATAGTTCCTTTGACAATGTATGAGGAAAGCCCTGAGACATAGGATACTTTCCCAGATCAGAGACTGCCCCAACAAACCTCACCAGGGGTTTAATTATGAAAATAGTCATTTGATTTAAAAATTGTTTCTGTCAGTCTCTTTTTCAGCCACAGTATGAGCTCTGTTTACTAACAGAGAAAGGAAAATATTACACAAAAGAGGGTTTATAGCTCAACTCCACTTGCACAAATTTCAATATTTAAAGAAATTTTAATAAACTGCTCTCAGTACACTTAGCCTGATTTTCCTTCTCCAAGATGAAATATCCAGAGTCCAAGTTATGGTCCACTTTGGAGTAACATAAAAATTCTTGAAAACGCATTCCAACTTATACTCTTTTAGTTTGCATGTAAATGTTTCTTTTTCTTTTTGTCATTAAAATTCATAGCTACCCCCACATACGCACTATCATAACGTTCTCCTAATTATTTTAAGCAGTAATTCCTAAAGTCACCTGTAGACATTATAGAAAGAGAAATTTGGCCCATGGAAGAGATGGCCTATACCAAATTAAGTATTACAACAACAATGCCAAAACTTCTAAGTAAGTCTTTGTATCTTAAAGGAATGAAAGAGAAGGAGTAAATTAGGTAAAACAATTCAAATTATGTCCTGAACATGTTTTATTTTTAGTAACATAATGAAGATTAGATAAATTAGAGAAAGAGAAATAGAATGTAAACTGAAATAACAAGATGAAATGACCCTTAATTTCCTCACAGTTCATGAAGGAGGACATCAGAATTGCTTAACATCTCATAATGTTCATTTCAAAAGTTTCAGATTCCCTCTTCCTATAGGGTTAAGCCAGCCTGCGAAAGTGCCCACTTAGAAACCCAGATCCTGTTTTAAGTAACCTCTGCTCCCACAATAATCTTTTTGGACAAAAGTGTAATCATACAGAGCTTTCTCCAATGGTTTTCCAACTAAGTCTAGCATTTTTTGTGTCCATACGTTTTGTACTGTTACTTTCTTTTTTCATTAAAAACGAACAAAACAAAGCAAGACAAGACAAAAACACAAAGCAACCACCAAAAACCTTGGTCTGTGTGAAAAGACCTGGCTAGATAACCTAACACCTTCAGATTACTTATTTCTACTTTCTATTTTAGGAAAAGACCTTTTGCATTCTTCCCACGTTTCTGTGTATTTGGCCATTTATTTGACCTCAGGCTGGGCCTTTGCTGATTTTTAGAAGAGCTGGGTCTCTTCCATTTGAGCAACCGGTTGTAGTTGTCTTTGAAAAGTTTGTTAAGCCAGCAAACACAGCACTGCTTGGTTTCCAAGTACCAAGACATCTATGTAAAAATCACCGATTTGAAATTGTAAGAAGACACTGTTGGGCAAGTGGAGGACATCATTGCCTCAGTGGGAAACTCCATCCTACCCACTAGAGAGTAGTTGCACATTTATCAGAACCTCAGCGTCGCCTCAGCTGTTGCCTAGTAGCTGTCTAGAGACGGAGTTCCCATTTTATCTGACTTCAATAACGTAAATTAATGACATTTTGTTTTGTCTCTGCTAGTTTATTTTGCAGATTAGGAAACAAATTTGAAGTGGAACTTGTAAAAACATTAGGTAGGACATTTGAAACACTAAAGCAGCCTGTTAGGATTTTTTTTTAAAGAAAAAATAAGCAAGCAGCCATCTCAGCAGTAACTTTCAGGAGACCAGGCTGGCAATCAATTTAGCACGCATTTACCGCTATTTTGGCCTAAAATCGCCAGGGACTGGGTAGTTTCGGCAAACCTAGGTAACCAAAGATAGCCAGCAGCAAAAAAAGGCAAGAGGGTACCAGGGTTGTAGCAGAACCAGCACAGGAGTCCTGCGAGCCGAGCCGATTTCACATTTCACGGAAAATCCGAAGCGAGGCTCTGCTAACTTTCTTGGCCCTGCCTCGCAGCCCCCGGCCCCGCACACGCAGCCCGAGGCCGCGGGATCTGAACTCACTGCAGTGCGCTGCGGCGGCGGCGCGGTCCGAGGGAGCCGGAGCGAGCGCCTGCTGCCGGGGGACGCCGCGCTCCGACCTGGGCTCTCGCAGCCGCCCGCTGCCCGCCGCCGCTCGCCGCTCGCCGCTCGGCCGGGCTCCACGCAGCCCAGCCCGGCTTCCCGGGAGCGCAGCCTCGCCAGCTCCGCTCACGGCATCTGCTGCCCACGGCCGCCCGCTTCCCTCCCCGAGGCTCAGGGAGGTGGAGACGACTTCCAGGAGACGCCCGCAGCCCCCAGCCCCCGGATCATTTGCAACTCAGAAACAGCGGAGGCTGCAAGTCCGTTCTGGCGTCTCCCACTTCCCCACGCCCCTGCACCTCCTCCTCCCGCACCGCGGCCGCCTCCGGTGCTCCGGGCCGCCCCTCCGGGCTCCCACTCGAGCTCCGTACCACAGACGAGCTGCGCGCTCCATGCAGTAAACGCCCGGGAGCGACTGGATTGCCCACAGACGCCAGTACCTGTTGTCCATGACGACCCTTCTGCTTTCACCTCTCTGAGTCCTTGATTTGCATGGAGACGCGCGGAGATTGAAGTCGGTGCAGTGCGTGCGTGTGTGTGTGTGTGTGTGTGTGTGTGTGTGTGTGTCGAGGAGACAAGCTGCGCGGCTGCAAGCAACAGCCCTGCCTGGTTCTGGCTGCCGCCGTTGTTGCTACTATTTGCTGCTGGAGCGCAGGGGAAAATGAGCCCGGGAGACTGGGCTGGCTTCACAGCTGCTCAGCTGCTGGCTGAGTTATGAGGGTGGGGAGACGGTGCAGGTATGCGAGGCTGCGAATGTGACTTCAGGCTGCGTTCACCGCCAGGGCTACCGCTGGGGTGCGTGTCCCCTCCACCAGGACAGCGCGCGCCCCTCTCCCCTCTGCCTAACTCTGCGGTCCCTAGCGGTCATTCATTGTTCCGCCACCACCTGCCTCACTCACTTGTGCCCACTGCAGCAGCTGCACACTCTGTTGCAGGAATACTGGTGGCCTGGGAGCAGGTAACTGGAGGATGCGGAGGGGTGAGGTAGAAGGCAGTTGAGCATAGGGAGGGAAACTGTGTGCGCTTGCATCCAATCAGGGCGCAGGTGGAAGTGCTGGCCTCTGGCCCACGTGTGCAAATGAACGCGCTGGGTGGTGGAAGGGCTCCTAGTCAAAGACCTGATTATCTTATAGAACGCTCTGGAGGACAGTGTCTGCGGGCCTGGGGGCAGGGTGTCATCGCATATAAGCTCCTTAGCAGTTCTCAGTTTGCCCAGGATATGCTCTGCGATTTCAGTGTTTTAAAACCACTAGCACTCTGTAAGGTAACATGGACTTACCTTCCCTCTGCTTGTTAGGGACCCATTCTCTGCCCTCATTTATCTCCGAATTAATCTCAGGAAAGGTGATGTTCGCCAGAATTTAGAAGTTAAAGACAGTCTCAAACCACTCCCCAAAGGCACTTAATGACTAATGATTTAGTCCAGATTTGTCTTCATGTTCTTGTTCTGTAATAAAAATGAGTAAACAAACAACCCCTACACACACACACACATACACGCACACACACACCCCATTTAACAGTACTTTTAATCTACTTTTCAGCCTTTGCCTTTTCTGAACTAAAAATAAACATGTCTTTTTGATATTCTTTGTAATTTATACCTTTAATTAGTTCAGACTCACTCTGAATACTTTTCGCATTTGTTATGTGGTGAGGGTGTAAGTAGGGATAAACATGAAGGGGATGCAGAAAGAAGAAAGCCCCTAGCCAATAACAAGGCCCAGAATGAAGCCAAGAGCCCAAAAGGAATAAATGAAACTTCCTTGCTGATTTATTTTTATAAAAATTACTTCCTTTAGCTAATCAAAGATCAGTAATGAACAAAGTGTTACCAAATATCCAAAACATACTTAATTACCAAAATCAACTTAACTATAATTGTAAGAGAAAATATTATCAATTGATACTATACTTTGAGGATCAGGCAGCGGAATAAGTGCAAAGCTTGTTCAGTAAATTTGAAAATGTCAAAATGCTCATAAAACATGACACCATGTTATTTTCACATTTTCATGTTTTGTGTATTAAATAACTACTATCTAAAATACAGCAGGTCTAAAAATTTGAAGGGTAAGTTTCTGTGTTGATCTGTGTATGCATGCCAACATAGAGAAGCGGCCCTCAAGTAGGCGCAGATTCTAATCTGGAAGGCCAACTTAATCCACAGATAGATTAAATTTATTCCACCCCTCAAATGTATCACTTAATGTTTCCTCCAGAATCTGATATTCCATAGCTAGTATTCTTTCCTCCTAAGTGGTAGTCTTAATATTTTGTATTTCAAACAGATTTAGGAAGAACACTTAAACATTCTTCAGAGATTTAATTTATTAGGTCTTTTAAAAAAATTACAAATAGGCAGGAGTCTAAGAGTCTGGTCTGGACCGCAAGATATTGCAATGTTTGGTAATAAGTAACACAAATTAGGAGGACTTTTAAATTACTTATATCATTCATGAGACTTAAGGGGAAACTGTTTTCTTGAGAAAATCATAGGATTTGGTAACAGAGAAAGAAAAATAGTTGAGGAGTGATGAGCAGTTCTTAGTTTCTGACCCTTGCAATTCAGGAATTTTAACTTGTAAGAAATTTTACAAATCACTGCTTTACAATGCCCTGTTTATGTCTCTAAAATATTCCTCTGGATGTTATAAGCTTCATGGGAATCTTTGTGTAATTAATCTCAAGAGTGATGGGAAATGAACATGTTTTATACATATGCATTAATAAAATAAATCAGTTTTGATGAAAATATAGAAATCATCATATTAATTTTCATAAAAATTACGTTCCTAATGAAAATATGTATTCCTAAAGTAATTTATTTAGTAATACTCATCTACAGAAGGAAGCATGCGAGATCTACCGTGACATAAGCTACGTCTGTTGAGTTCAGTCAGGTAGCTCTAGCCTCTTCCAAAGGGCTGAGAACATGCCATGCGCACAGGGGATAGTTTTTGAAGAAAAGAGTGAGTGAAGGAAATCATGTATGGGTCCCAGAAATTGAGAAGATAAATTATCCGGGATTAAAAGTGTATAAATCCTTCCTATCTTTTCTCTGATGTTAAATAACGGTGGCACATTAGGGAAGTGACTCACTTCTCATGGTCTCTAAGTATCCTTTCTGGTCTATCACTCGTAAACCTCATGGAACTGCATAATAAATATCCATGCCCAATGTTAGGCCAAAATGGGGTTTTATTCTCCAAATGCAATCAATAAAATTCTCGAATTTCATTTCCTGACCATTTTACAAACCAGAAACAGAAAGGATTTATTTAATCCTTGAGCAATGTAGAGCTCCCTCTCCTTCTTTTACCTTTCAAGTCTGAACCTAATCCTATGGACACTAGACTACAATCTTAAAGAAAATAGGATTAGTACACATTTTTGTATGTGTTTGAGTTCCTAACATGTTCGAGATTGTCACCGATGCATTTTCCTCTTAGTAAGATAGCCGTTCAATAAACAAACTGAATATGAAAAGAATGACTTATGTCATGAACTAAAATTACTTATTTTTACCAGATAGGCTTCTATTTTGGTCATACCCTTTGATGTAAACTGATGCTTACAATTTCTTGTCATATTAATTATATCCAAAACATTTACTAAGCATCAATCGTATGCAAAGTAGTGGAGACAGAAACATGTTTCAGTTAGTCCTAGAACCTCCTTCTTTAAAGAAAATATTGCCTCAAATACAAATTAATTCTTACCTTTTATTTGAAATGCCTAGAATTTAACGTTTTACCACAATCGAGTCATGCAAATGTATACACACATGACATAAACCAATCAATCTCGACTTAAGTGATGGAGGCTACTTTCGACATGAGACTGACTGTCATAGAGGAACATTCCCATTCCCCCAGGATTGAAATCTATGCATCGCTAGTCACACGTTGGAAGGTTATGGGAGACTCAGAGAAGTCATGATTTTATTGAACTCCCTTTACAAAAAAGATCATAAAATATTGCATTAGGATAGGCCCTTAGACCTCACATAATTCAATTCTTACATTTGCAGAAGAGGGAACTAACCAGAGAGATCGCTGTGGCTTGTTGCTGAGAAGGACATTTTAGCATCATTTTCCACTGTACTCTGGAATGGCAGGGAGCAGACTCATTTTAGTCCCCAGCTCTCTGAATGACTTGCTGCATGACCTTGGATGGATTCTCTCACCTATAAATGAAGGCTAATTATACAGCAGTTGAGAGAACCAAGGACGAAGAGACGCATGAAGCACACAGCAGTGTACCTAGTAGCCCTCCTCATATGCCTACTCTCTCTCTCTCTCTCTCTCTCTCTCTCTCTCTCTCTCTCTCACACACACACACACACACACACACACACATTTATGCACACATACACATGGGAAGAGCAGATTTTATAACTACAGGCTTCTTTTCATTGAAACCATAATTTCTGAAGTTAATAAGTATATAGTTTATGACTTAATATCCAATTACTTACCTGTAAGTGAAGTTATATCTCAATGTAGATGGCAGAATATTATGGTCTATTTAGGGGTAGCAAGCATATCTCTGAACCAGGAGGCAATTGTTAAATTGTTAAGGGCATGGAAATCCTTACACTACTTCAGAACAGGTAACTGGTGATGTAAAACAGTGTGAGCAATGATACATCATAGTGAGAAAGCTATTTGCTCCTTTCTCAAGCACCTAACACGTGAGTTCCCAAGCCAGGTACATAATTAAAGAAAAAGGAACAAAAGAAGATTAAAAGCACAAAATAGAAATTGTGGATTTTGCAATTGAAGTTTTATGTGGGAAATTAGCCGACTGTACTAGAGCCCAGCCATTTATTTGGCTGTCTCGGTGATGGATGTAGGACATAGAGTAATTGATTTAGCAGTGGTATTCCACACAGAGTTCCTGAGAGTGCCCACATTTTATATTACATGGCCTCACTTTGTTATTTAGACCAATGGTTTACAAAAAGACAGGGCACACATGGTTCATGGTGAATTTTTTCTTGTCTGAAAATCAAGAGAGGTATACTTAACAAGGACCTCTTCTATGCCTGCTCTAACTCTTGAAAGGGATCCCTCAGCTTCCCCTCGCACACCAGAGGCCATTTCTTTGTTTGTCTCTTTTCTCAACTTACAAACTATATTCAAATGTGCACAGAACTCTACAAAAAGATTTCAATTCTATCGACATGGAATAGGCTCAAATCATCATACTAAATCACAGCTTTAGATAGGAAAGATAATATCTATTCAATCCCTAAATCTTTAAAAGACCAATTTCAAGAAAATTGATACAAAATGTTTAAGTCACCAAATGATTAAATTTAGTTAATATTTGATAGTACAAGAATACTTGAAGATAAAATGGAAATAGAAAGGGGCTTGAATAGATTTTGTTGTTCTTGCTGCTGTTGCTTTATTTGATATATGTGATTCAAGCTTAAGGTGAAATGGTACTAAATTGCTATTTGGATTTCTACAACTTCTAGAAATGCCAGTAACCTGGAAAATAGTCTCACGAAATTTCAAATTTAATGGTAGCTACATGCACTGCCCATTTAAAATGGAAATATATATAGGTTACCTTTAAGGCTGGATTTAATAGAGAATTTTTGTGAATAGACATGAAGATAAAGCGAAACTGCAGAAATCGGAGAAAAAATTAGCTCTCCTTAGCCTCGTTGTGGTAAAATCAGCCCCTGCATGATATTTGTCTTTGAGTACAGTTTATGAAGCTGAAGATGCATTTCTCAAATAATTCTTACAGTCTGTATTGGCTGACAGATAAATATAAACATGAATTATAAAATGTGTCTGTGAGGTAGAAAAACTAATTATAACCATTATAATCCCCAATAAGTGTAGTAAAATTAAACACTGTCGAATGTTCTTTGTTCTGGCTCTCTATTATGCAATTTATTTGCCTCCAGCTGGAAAAGAAGAGGAAAACCCCAGTCACATTTGTGACGCACACAGCCCCAACAGCTGTGACTTTAAGGCCAATTCATTTCATCAGACAGGGAATGACTGCTTGTCTGCAGATGGTAGCCATACTTTTAATGTCAGATGTTTAAAAATCTTAGTATGCAGAAAGGTAACCCGAAAGAGGGGCATTTTTAAAATGAATTTAAGACAAGGTCTACAGGATCTACAGGGTCTCACTACACAGATCAGATTCATAGTGATCCTCCTGTTCTCAGCCTCCCAAGCCCTGGGATTGCAGGTGAGTGCCACCAAGCCCAGTATCATGTGTCCCCGGGGGCAGGGCTAGCAAGGAATTCCAGGTATCGAACTCTTGCCACTGCACTCTGCCAAGCAGGCGCTTTAGTCCACTGAGGTATTTGGCTATTAGGTTAGCCCATTTTTTAAAAAAGATGTATTTTGTTAAT
>NW_004524591.1:4323589-4325966 GCF_000260255.1 Octodon degus
TATATATATATATTCCATATATATATGGAATTCCTCTTTATACTCTTCTTGGAGTCGCCTGACAGGATATTGAAACGCTCTTTAATTGTAAATATGGAAATAAAGACAATTGATTTGAGGTTAATTTGAAGTTTATAGATAAATACAGTGACTTAAAACTAAGATTTTTCTGGCTAATATTCAAAATTTAAATATCACATGGTCTTCTTTACATGTTATCTTACAGATAAGAATAAATTAGACAATTAAAACAATGAATTTTTACTTTTAAAAACCAGTTACTCTTTAGTCAACTTGCATGATCTGAATTCAGAGATAATTTACCCTGGAAATATTTGAATATCAATAGGACATAAAAATTATGGGGCATGGGCTGGTGAGATGGCTCAGTGGTCTAAAGCACCCACTTAGAACAAGCTAAGCCAAGCAAAGCACAGGGACCGCGGTTTAATCCCCCAGCACCACATGCCAGCCAGCCCCGCCCCCGGTGGGCTGAGCTGGCCACACAAAAAATAAATAAATTAATTTAAAAAAAAAAAGAAAAAAAATTATGGGGCAGGCTGGCCAGTTAGCTCAGGAGAACTAAAGAGCCTGCTTAAGCAGGCCCAGGAACCAGGATGGTTCAATCTCCAGCATGCCATGCCGGCCCTGACCCTGGAGTGTGCTGAGACAGAGGTTGAGATTGGGTGTGGAGGCACTGGCCTGTAATCCTAGGGCTTGGGAGGCTAAAACTAGAAGGATCACTGTGAGTCTGATCTATGTAGTGAGACCCTGTAGACCCTAGCCTACATACAGAAAAAATAAAAAATAAAAAGCGATGGGGGAAAGCTGTCAGTCCTTGTATGTAATAATCATGGAAGGTTTCGATGTCACGGTGCTTTACACAAGAAAATATGCTATAAAATACCATCAAATCTAGCACTCATAAATAACTTGCTTTCTTTTTGGGGTGGGGAAGGATTGAACTCAGAACCCTGTGCTTGCCAGGCAAGCACTTATCCTACTGAGCTATTTCCCCAGACCCACCAATAGTTTACTTTTATTTAAATTTTCTTTCAAAATGTTTTTAAAAACTGAAATAACATTTTATGCTTATTTTTTTCTCTTTTCTTCACCCAAATCTGTTCATTTTAAAGAGCAAATATTTATGGTAGTTTCTAAGAGATATATAATAAACAAATGTCACCTCAATTCATTATTACCCCTGTCTTATGAGATAGATGCTATTGTCACTTTCAATTTTCATGTGAAGAAACTGAAATACAAAGAGGTGAAATTCATCTGAGAACCTACAGTCTAGGGGAAAACCGAAGCCAATAAACCAGAATCTGGCTCCAGAGAAGGCTATAACAGCTTTGGCATTTTGTTTTTCTATTTCGACCAAGAAAATGCTGTGTAAATTTGAATTATGATGTCTCAGGCAGGAGAACAGGTGGTTGATTAATCTATGCTTCATCAGCATAGAATGTAGTGAATACTTGAAGTTCCAGTGATTTATATGAGTTTGCATCAACTGGAAGTACTGTGCTTCACACACCCTGTCTCACCATGTAGTGCCACTCAGTAGATCACCTACTCTCTGTGTAGAATATATGACATGAGATGATGTAGGAAGCTTCAAATCCCAAGTTTCTTATGCTATAGTGCTCTTATAACCACTTGGTCATTTACTGTCATTTCTATTTTGCACAAGAAATGACTATTGCAGCCATTAATCCATAATGATCTTATAATACAAATACACAGTGAAACAGGTCATGTCATGATATTCATCTGTGGTTTTGTCTGTCTGTCTGTCTGTCTGTCTGTCTGTCTGTCTGTCTGTCCTGTTCGGCATCTGATTCGCAGCCAGTGCATGCTATCCAAGTACTCTGGGCTGAACCAGGTCAGTAGCCTTAGTTTTAAGTTTTTTTGTGACTCTCTCTAATTACCTTGTAAACTCATAGTCAGAAGGGTAAAATCTTATTTTAGTTTATATTTTATTTTTTTGTAAAATGTAAAAGATAGGAAATTTGCAAAAAAAATACTTTGCAAAAATTATTTAAATGTTTTTATAAGGATCTGTCCAAATGCTGAAATTATTTTATTTTTTAAATTTTTTAATGGATTGCAATTGAAAATAAATTATTTACAAACATAAATGAATATAACAATAAAAGCTCTCCAAAATAAAAATGAAGAATTTACAGATCAGTCATGATAGTTCACTGTGTCAAAACCAAGAAACTTATATTCATATAATTAGAATTCTCAAACTAGAAAGGAGTAGGCAATAAATATTTGAAGATTTAAAATTTCTGAATTTAGTTCAACTTATAATGCCCATTTCCAAGAAAAATGAACCTTTTGCAAAGACATTTAAATAAAATCATACCAA
>NW_004524591.1:4326156-4330563 GCF_000260255.1 Octodon degus
TTTTTTTTGCAGAACCAGGGATTGAACTCAGGCCCTCGTGCTTGTCAGGCAAGCACTTATTCTACTGAGCCATCTTCCCGGCCTGAAATTATTTTAAATGTATGGTATTGTAAATTTATCCCAAGGAGAGAATTATAAATTTTGTAGTCCAGTATTAGAGGACTGTACATTATATATTCTTATTTTTTTCTTTCATGCTACTTAGGATAGTAACTTTTACATAAAGTATTTGTTGTGTATTACTTAATAATTGTTGATTTTGTCCAGTATCACAAATATCCCTCTATCTGGCACACCTTCACTGAAGTTCAATTATCAAAGTCCATTCAGAGCATGGAGGTCAATACCTTTAATCCCAGCTCTCTAGGAAGTTCAGGCAGGAGAATCACAAGTTTGAATACAGTCTAGGCAACTTGCTAGGTGTATAAGATCCTATCTCAAAATAACAAAGAAAAATAAAGAGTTCTAGCAATGAATGTCAGGGTTAGGCTCTGGCTTCAATTCCCAGTAACACATACACCACACAGATACACACTCAGACATGCAATCCAAGTCTAAATTGAACTAATGAATTCAGGAATAGTTGGGTAATCTACTCCTTTGCTTGTTTGTTCCTTGGTAGTTTTTTCTCAATATGCAGACTGTGTTTTCCAACTGTGTGCTCTTGTCCACTCAGGATTTTTATGAGTGTCATCATCAATAAGAACTTCACTTTGGCTCAAGCTTTGGGTCAACCTCTGGGTACCATGGCTCGGAGCAGCCAAATTCATACAACGCTATGTTTCCTTGAACTTTAGCAAAGAAATCAAAGATGAAACACTAAAAACAAGGAAAATCAGTTAATTTAATGGACCATTCTTTTACACACATTTTATCCCTGTGCTTACACAATACCATATTAAAAGATTGCATGTCACTAAATCAGTACCTAAATGCCAAATAAAAGGAGAGGGTGGCAAACAGCCGCATTCATGGACTGTGTTCAAAATACATCTGAGTTCTGATTGTTCTGTATTTGTTTTAATTTCTCTTTGCTTATATACAGTAAGAGGGTCTTCAGATAACAAACTCTGAGCTTGGTGGAATATCATTTTAGTGGAATGTAAATCAAGGTACCTATACTACCAAGGCTAAAGAGATCTATTTAAACCACAGTTCCGAGTATCCCAAACCATGTGAAGTTGTTGGAGCCAGTATATTTCCAGCAGGGGCACCCTCAGACAGCTCATGTCTTAAGTTCTAATATTGCTGTGTTAATTTTTTTAGTTTCTCCACTACTTGTTGAATGACATAATCTTGCACCAAGTAACCAGAGTATGTTTAACTTGAGTTCATTGAAAAGATTAGCAGATAGAGGAAGTAACACCTCAACATGTACAGTTTACCACAAAGGAATGAGTTTATCAGATGAATGTTGAGAATAGTCTGTCCACTGGTGATACATAAATTGTGTTACAATGGAGAGAGCCAGGTACCAGGTGCATCATGGTATAGGCTGCTGAGCAGTCTACATGAGAATCCAGATCTCTCTTAATGATGGTAATATAAAAAGTATTTAGTTTTTTGTACTGTATCCACAAAATTCATCATTATTTCTTCCTTTAGTTATAATCAACTAGGATTAGGTAGACATCAATTAAAAAGGTGCCTGCTTTATCACCTCTGTCATATTCATGATGTCAATGGTAGCTTCAGCCTCCATTTCTCTGGTAGAGTGCTCAGGATCCTGGACATCTGTCTACTCACATCCATACTCACTTCTGAACCACCTAAGGACCAGCTTTCCTGTCAGACTTTGTTATGGAAACTCTGCTCTGTTCTTAAGTTGTCCCTCTCTAAGACACTGGCTCTTATTTATCTTGTCAAAGGAAATCGTTCTCTTATTTCCATCACCTTTATGCAAGATGTTCTCTTCACGGCTCCCACATTGTTCAACCTTCTTGCTCAGAGCAGATGACCTTGTTTGCACTTCATAAAGAGATGAGAGCTTGTCACGCATTCTGCTCAGCTTCGTTAGCCTTACACAGAGCATTTCTGCACCACGGATCTGCGCCGTGGAGTCTTTCTGCTGCTAGCCTGCTACTTTCTGTCACCCCCTGACTCAGATACCTTTTTTGCCCTGCAAGACTGAGGCTTCTGTGGACAATGCTTCCACTGCAGCTCTTTGTTGAATCCTAAAGATTCTTTTCTCCTGTTTTCAAGCATACGTTTTGAACGTCCTCTCAATTCCTATATCACTTATATGTTCAGAAATTATAATTTTTTCACACTTATTGTCACTTTACATCTCCTCTAAAATCTGTATTTCTGTCCCCAGTACACTGGTGGAAATGGGTTAAATTTAGGGTAGCCACCATGGCTGCCATCATATTCATTATCCTTGTTAAAAAAGTGGGTCCTATTTTGTGTCTGTATAGGCAAAATAGTTAAGATAGATATTCTCATAATTTCTCTTAATTCAATGAGAAGAAAGATTTGTACTAATAATGTTTGGACTGGATATCATGTCTGCATCTTGTACTATGAATTACCACTATAAACACAACAATATGTGACATATTAATTATTGAAACTGGCCTACTAATCAGTTTTGAAACTATCTCATTCCTATTTATTTCTCAATAAAATTAACTTTAAAAAAAGAATTTATGAGAAAGAAAAAAAGGACATGTTTAGAGTTCTGGATGAAAAAAAATGTGGGACCTATACATTAATATGATGTTAGACACAGAAGATTCAAACACAAGTACACACATATTTTTCCTAGACCATGGTTGTTAAATGAATCACAGCCTGAAAAATCCATTCTAAGGTCACAGGACAGTACAGCAACAGTAACAGCAAGAGTGTTAGGAAAGAAAAGAGAAGAAGCTAAATTGAATAGAAAAAACAAGGAAATTGTAGAGAAGCTTGCTTTGTAGTAGTTGATATTTGAGAAGAATGGTCAAAGGTGACGATAGATTTTAAAAAGCAGTAAATTCTCTTGACTTTCTAGTTTTAATTCCACATCCAACAGGTTTGGAAGTCATCACTCCCATTTTCAGCTCAAGAACAAACTGGAGATCAGTAGTCTTAGATCTGTCAGAGAATCGAAGTCACAGAGCAGCGTGTCATTCCAAGCTGAAGAGAGAAGCAAATCCACACTGCCAAGCACAGCTGAGACTGGCTTTCCGACAGAAACCCACGGAGGTAGTGAATGGTGTGACATTTAAGCCTAGTTCTTCAAGTTCTCACAGAGAAGGCAGGAGGAAATATCCTTGGCCTTGCACTTAGAGGTAAGGGGAGGAGAGGAGAGGAGAGGAGAGGAGAGGGTAACTGTTTTGAAATATGATGGGGGAAAGAATCCATTTTGAAGCAAGTTCAGCACACTCACTCTGATGAAAGAGAGCTCTCAATGAAAATACTTTGCCACTGCATTCTCCAACCTGGGAAAAGCCAGCTAGCATTGTCTAGCTGCATCTTCTCTTCTAATTTTATATGAAGAAATGAAAAGCAAAGGCTAATATATTTATCTAAGGACATTGCCAATAAATTCAGCTACACTAAAAATACCAATATTTACCGTTAGGATTGCATGAATTTCCTTTCTCTACCATGTACCACTTCACCAACAAGGGCTACCACTGAGAATGTGCAAGATGCAGAAAATGATTTACAATGGGTTCTCTGAGAACATAACAAGAAAAAAATGAGGAGGAAAAGAAACTAGAGGAAATTTAATCCTCTCTGCCTCACGTAAAATACAGCAAGTATTGAATAATATCTTACTTAAATTAATGTAAATCACAATGCTAAAGCATAATTACTTAGCTTTATTAGAAGACACAACATGTTTGGCTTACAACAAGAATTAATTCACTGCGTAGGCAAGGGCAGGGACTGAGGTTCAATCCCTGGCATCACATGCCATACGGGCCTGCCCCAGGCTTGCTGAGCTGGCCACCTAGAATGGGTGTGGGTGCACATGCCTATAATTCCAGTGCTGGGGAGGCTGAAAACAGGAGGATCACTAAGAATCCAAGCTGTGTAGTGAGACCCTTTGCCATGTACCAAACACACAATAAGATTTAATTCAGTAGAAGTATAATAATAATTAATATTCATCTTTAATATATACAATATTCAAGAAGAGATGGGTAATATTGTGAGACAAACACTTGATGAAAAAAATCAAAAGGAATGCAAGAAAGCAAAATAAACTCCAGGACAGTAATAAAAATATTCATTTTAAGATGACATCACTACAGACAGATAGCTCAGCATCATAAGTGCCTGCCTGTCAAGCACAAGATCCTCAGTTCAATCCCTAGTCAAAACAGAGAGAGAGAGAGAGAGAGAAAGAGAGAGAGAGAGAGAGAGAGAGAGAGAGAGAGAGAGAGAGAGAGACAGAGAGAGAGACAGAGAGAG
>NW_004524591.1:4330663-4345902 GCF_000260255.1 Octodon degus
AGAGAGAGAGAGAGAGAGACAGAGACAGAGAGAGAGAGAGACAGAGAGAGACAGAGAGAGACAGAGAGAGACAGAGAGAGACAGAGAGAGACAGAGAGAGACAGAGAGAGAAGGAAAAAGATGGCTTCACTACAAAGCTGAACAGAACTGGGAACATAATCCAGGCTTAGCAATATAAAAGTAGAATTTCCTAGAGGTAAAATGGAAAAGGAAATAGAAAGTAAAACAGGACTTACAAGAATGTGGAGTGATTACAAATAGGTATAATACAAACAATATGGTGGAGATTATCTTAAGGAGAAGAAAGACTAAAAAAGAACAAGAACAAATATTGACCAGCTGAGAATTTTCCAAAATTAATAAAATCTACCTAAACATTGATTGAGGAAACTCAGAGCACACAAGGAAGCAAGAGTGACAAATTCCCAGTGAAAACAACAAAAGGAATAAGACCCATGCCTGTAATATTCACATTGAAGAAAAGCAAAGTAAGACAGAAAATTTTCAGAGAAGCCGAATGTCTGGCCTCTGGAAGTAAAAGAGTAAGAATATGGAGCATAATTAAGTGCCTAAAACAGTTTACTAACCTAAGATTTTATATGCAAAGAAGCTATCCTTCAAATGTAAAGGAGAAATGACTTTTCATAAAAGAAAAACACTAAGAATCTATCACCCTTATAATAATCCCACCTTGAATAATCTTAAATAAATTATTTAGGTGAAATAAAAAATATATAACTCAGAAACTCAGATTTATCAAAGCAAAGAAGAATATCAGAAAAGTGAAAAATGAAGGTAAATTCTTTATAGTGTTTTTTAATCATATATTATTTTTTATTTGTATAGATTTATGGCACACTATGTGACAATTTGAAACATCTACACCATGCATAATGGTCGATTTAAGATAGGTAATATTTCCATGCCTCAAGCTCTGTTTTATTTTACCAGTGAGTGTTAGTAATATAGAATAATACAATCGGTGTTGTTATATTTGTATGTCCGTATAACTTATTTTGAATAGTTTCATCCTTACTTCCCTCCTCTTCCTTTCCCCTATCCACTCCAACATTTCAAATATTGTACCTTCTATATTCCTGTCACATTTTGTTCTAGATTTCTCATCTGAGAGAACATGTGATATTCAACTTGGTGACTGGCTTATTTTCAACTAACAATATAGTCTCCACTTTCATCCATTTTTTTCCTGTTAATAATATGGCTACATTCTTCTTTATGGTGGGATAATATATGGTACCACACTTTATCTCTCCATTTTTTTTCTCTTGGTAGGGATCTAAGTTTTCACAGCTTAACTTTAATGAATTATGTTGCAGTACACATATTCAGGCAGGGATCCTTACAATAGGACAGTTTGAAGATTCGGGGGAAATTGTAATCATTTATATCTCATTGTGATTCATGAACCTCAAATGTTCCTAAGCACGGCGCTGGAGGGCACATCTCAGTCTGTAGCTCCTCCTTAAGCCCTTAACTGCCTGTTCACCATGTGATGAGCACCTCTCTTCTGCTGGGTGCTTCCGCAACACTGTCCTGCCCTGGAGCCAGCCCACAATGGACTGAAACATGAATCAAATTTACCTTTCTCCTCTTTTAAACTGTAACACAGTAGGTACTGTGTCTAAGTTAGGAGATAGTCACTGAGACACAACTATACCGAAGAACGATGTAGCAACTTCAAATAATATCTTCAACTTGATATTTTTCAGCAAACTCCATACTGATTGGTTTAATCATTGTACTAATTTATATTTGTGCTGATTGTGGAGAATAATTCTTTTTCTTATCCCGCCTTGTATACTTTCCAGTTTTTTTTTTTTTTTTTTTTTTTTGTATTCTGTATGCTAGCCATGCTGACTTGGGTGAGATGGAATTTTAATGTTGTTTTGATTTGCACTTTCCTAATTGCTAAATATTATGAACATGTTTTCACATATATTTGGCCATTTTAACTTCCTTTAGCATATTTTTAATCAATTTGTTTACATATTTAGTGATTGGTTATTTGTTTCTTCGGAATTAATTTTTTTCTATTACTCTATGTGTTCTAGATATTAAACCACACCAAGAGTAACTAGCAAATATTTTCTCCCAATCTCAAGAACTGTCTCCTTACTTCATTATTTTTGTTGCTTGGTGGTTTTTCAATTTCCTGATTCTTGATAATACGGCCTGTGCTAATTTGTATCCTTTTCATGAAGTACTTGCCTGTGTCTTCAAGGGATTCTATGTTTTCTTCTAGCAATTCCAAAGTGTTTTCTTTTTTTCAACCACAGTTTTTGGTTGATATTCATTGGAGATTACTACACTGAGAGATGCTGTCTGTTTTCATCTTCCATGTGCTCATGTCCACGTTTCATGGCACTGTCTGTGAATGAGGCTCTTTTATCTTCAATGTGTGTTTTAGCCCCTTTGCCGAAAATCAGGCGGTTGTGTATGCATGGCTTTGAGTCTGTGTCTGCTCTGTATTGGTCTACATCTCTCTTTTGTTCCAGAGCATGCTCTGGAATACTTTTTAGAGTCCTCTAAAAAGAGTTCTATCATCTGAATATAGGGATAATTCAACCTCTTTTCTCATTGGTACCTCTTGTACCTCTATCTCCTGCCTATTTTCTCTGCCTAATGTTGGAATTACTATATAAACAAGTCATGAAAGAAAATGCCATTTTATCATTTCTGACTTTGCAGAAAACACTTTCATTGTTTTCATCTGTTCATGGTGATGTTGGCCAAAGGTTGTTGTACATGGATCTTATTACTTTGGGGAAAGGGAATTGTTTTACTGTTTTTCTCAGGTTTATGATTAGAATATGTTGTATTTGTGAGAATATTCTTTGAATCTGTTGGTAAGACTTTGTCATTTTATCTTCCATTATACTTATGTGGTATATTAACTTATTTGTTTACATATATTGAGCCATCCTTGAATTCCTTTGCTATGATTTTAATACTGTGTTCGAATTCTGTTTGAGAGAAACTTATTGGAGATTTTTGTAAATAAGTTTGTCAAAGATATTGGGCTGTCATTTTCTTTTGGTGTTATTGGGTCCTTGTATACTTTTGAAATCAGCATACTATTGACTTCACAGAATTAATTTAGATGTATTACTACTTTTGGTTTCATGAAAAAGTTTAAGGAACACTAGTTGTAATTCTACAAAGTCTGGCAAAATTTAGCTGCGAATCCATCAATTCCTGGATTTATCCTTTTTTTATTACTCTTTTAGTTCTTTTGCTTGTTACTAATCTACTTAGATTTTTATATTATTTCTGTTTATTTTTAATAGGTACCATGTTCATACAAATGTATCAGTTTCCTTCAGACACTATTCTTCAATTGGCTGCAGTATTAGTTTTCAAAATAGTTTCAAATGACCTTCAGGGCCTCAACAAAAGAATCAGTGAGTGGAGTGAGGAGACAACCTACAGAATGGAAAAGAACTATTTTGCAGTTATGATGAAAGACTAATATCTAGAATATATGAAGAACTCAAGAAAATTATACAATCTACAATGAAAGACCCAGTTAAGAAATGGGCAAATAAAATGAACAGACATTTCTTGGAAGAAGTACTAATGGCCAAGAAATATATAAAGGTTTTCCCCATATCTGGCTGTCAGAAAAGTGCAAATTGAAACAACACTTAGCTTCCATCTTGAGCATGTAAAGAATTTCAATTATGAAGAAGTCATGGTATGGTGTGGCTGTGGTGATAAAAGAACTCTTCTACTTTGCTGGTAGAAATGCAAACTAGGGCCAGATATAGAAATCAGTATGGGGCTGGGAAGATAGCCTGGTCGTCTAAGTTTCTGCCTGGAAAGCTCAAGGATCCGGGTTCTATCGCTAGTACTGCTTGCCATGCAGATCTGAAACCCTGGAAGTGCTGTGCTGGCCCCTGAAATGAGGTGTGGTTGCACAAGCCAGTAATCCCAGTGCTGGGGAATTTGAGAAAGGAGGATCGCTATGTGTCCAGCTGCAGAGTGAGACTCTACCAATTAATTAATTAATTAACTAAAAGAAAAGGAAAGAAATCAGTATGGAGATTTCTGAAAAAGTAAAATAAGAAATTCTAGATAATCTAGCTGAATCCTGAAAACATCCAGTACATGTATCAACAAATGAATAGATAAAAATATAATATCCATAAATAATGGAATGCAACCTGGGTATAAACGAGGGTACATTGGAGACATTTGTAGGAAAATTGACACTTCTGGAAAACATAATATTAACTGAAATAAATCAGTCACATAAGCTTAAATATATTATTGTATCCACCATTTGAGTAAGGTGAAGTACAAGCCAAGATTATACTAAAGGATGAATAGAGGGAAAACAAAGAGAGTGCTGGGTATTTTGTTTTGTTTTTGAGTTAGAGTCTCATTATATAGTTCTCATGCCTTCAAATTCATGGTGATCCTCCTGCTAGGATTGCATGTACTACCATGAAGGGCAGGATTGAACTCTTTTTTATGTTAAAGGGTCCAAGAGACCTAAGGTAAGGGCAGAAAGGGCAGGGAGGTGCAACAGCAAAAAGAAAAACTGAGACCTCATCCAGGATCTGGAGGCAGGTATACTGAACATCAATGGGTCCTGACCTCAAGAAAATATGTCAGACCTGGAAGGCTGAGGGAGGGAGAATTGCATGGACTTTGGGAGCAAGAAGCAGAGTCCTTGGCTATCTTTGTTTGGTTCTTACAATGTGCATCACAGTGACCAGCTGTTTCTAAGAAACAGAACTGATTGGAACTGGAGTAAACTGGAGGTTTCCCGGGTGACTCACAGAAACTCAAGTATACTGGCTGGGGGAGGGGCCTTTCTGATCCAGAAGGAGATGTAGAATTAAGACATCCATGCGCAGAAGCAGAATAACCTCACTATGTGTAAACATTATGCATCATAAACATGAGCTAAGGATAAAGATGAGGAAAGGGACTTAGAGGCTTGGGGGGAGTGAGGTGGAAGGGGACAGGAACTAAGGCAAGGAACGAGCTGTTTTATGACTATGTGCCTGCTCCCCAAGACGAATGAAAGCATCCTGTACTGCAAACACATCCTAATAAAAGAGAGAGTGCAAAAACTTATCTCATGATATAAATGGGTACATGAAATGAAGCCTTTTGTAGATTCCATAGGACAATACAGCACAGAGTGAACTTTAATTTAAACCTAGGACTTTAACCACAATGATGTCAACTAATACTGGCCCATTACTGGTAAGAAATATATGCCATTCTTGCAAGATGTGGGCTGGGAAAACGGGGAGCAAATTCATTGTGTGGGTACAGTCTGCGGTGTTGGCTCATTTTTCTGTAAAATGTATACTGTTCTAAAATAGTGACAGAAAAAAAAAAGCTGATGTCTATATCAAAATGGGAACTGAACTTGGAAATAACAGGGCTCTCGTGGGAAATGCAGGCCCGCAATGTTGTTTTATCCCCCAGAGATATAGGCATGCTCTTAATGAATTAATGGGATACAGTTTTAGAAGAAAGATCAAAATGGAAGTGCATTTACAACTGTATTCTTAATTTATCTATTTACTTAAGAATTTAGGACAGGGTCTACAGGGTGTACAAGGTCTCACTACAGGTCAGACTCATAGTGATCCTTCTGTTTTCAGCCTCCCAAGCGCTGAGATTACAAGCGTGCATGACCACGCCTAGTCTCAGTCACCCTCTCAGCTTGCCCCAGGGGCGGGACCTGTACGACATACAGGGCATCAAAAACCCGCCTCTGCACTCTACCAAAGCAGGCTATATCCTTAGTTTTATTTATGTATTTATTTATCTCTTTTTACTGTACTGGAGATTGAAATCAAAGACATTCTATCACAGTGCTAAATTTTCAGCCATTTTCAATTGAGTTTGTAATGGCTCACAATAAACCAGCCCTGCTGCTTTGGGTTTCTAAATCTCCAGCTTCAAGCTTCTTGTGTTGCTGGGATCACAGGCATGTGCCACCACACCCAGCCAAACTTTCCCTTTTATAGTAAATATTTTCTTTTGTTAGGGCACTTATAAGTGATATCATGTATTTAATTTCAATTTTTTTGTTTGTTCATTGTTAGTACAAACAAAATCAAAGTATGCTTAATCTTGGGCAAGTGTGCAAAATCTATTCTAGGAGGTTTTGTTTATATTTTTAGATTGTATCACATTTACTATGTTGACGGGCATGTCTTCTATAAGAGGGACAACTTCTCCCCTCTCCCATTTTCACCTATTTTGCTTTTGCTTGCTTTATAAAGTGGCTATAATTTTGGTATTGGATTGAGCATGAGTTAAGAGAACAGAAACCTTTTCATGACTCTTCATCAACCAGTCATTGAACATGAGCTATATTGTTTACTGCAGGGGCTTTGCCCTTTATTAAATTCTGTTCTATTTGCTGCCCTCCACACCCATATTTCTAATTTGACAAGAATTTTTATGAGGAATGCACATAAACAGTTTCTTAACACTTCTCCTTACATCCACTGAGATAATCGTATGGCTATTTCTCTAACTTGTTGATATAACAGATTATATTCTATGTAAGTTTTTCCTCACTGTAAGAAACTTTGTAATTGCTATTTGAAGATATTTTTAGCATGGTTCCTTAACATCCTTGTCTGAAATCTACACCAATTGGTGCCTCTTACTATTAGCATTTGTTGACATTTTTTCACTAATTTATTTATTGAATACTTCTAGTGGAATATTCTAGAATGTTGGAATAACTGAAATTTTGTATTATAGTTTAATGTCCATGTCCAGAAAGTCTGTTTTCTTTTTCTATCTCCCAAATCCTCCCTCTTTTAAAATTATTTTGAAATTATGTAGAGAATGTATTTTTTAATTATTAAGTAGTAGATTCTGTGAAAATAAAATTCTGTTGCCATGAAAGTACAAGTCTCATTTTTCTAGTTTTACAAGAAAAAAATATTTATTTTGTTTTCAGAAATTTTAGGAATCATTTTTTACATGTCAGCTCCTATCTCAATATTTTATTTATTTCTAATTTATTTCATATATGCACTTTCTCTTTCATGTTTGTCATACTCAATACTTAACATGTCGTTGTCTGAATCTGATATTGGTGATTTCTACTGGCTTTGTTGTTAGTCTGCATTCTTTCTTGTGTATATTTTGAGCATTGTAGCAATCTGTTTCTTCCCCCTTACAACTCACCATGAAAAATGTAAGATATGCTTCCTGTGTATCATTCTCCCCTGGAGACAGGCAACTGCCTCTGTCTGGAGATTCCTGGTGAGCCTACCAACATCACACACTTTGATCAAACATCCCAAGACAGACGAATCGTGAATTTTAGCCTAGCCTGAGCAATTCGGTGACTTTGAGAGATCCTGTCTCAATATTTTTAAAAAATTTATTTATCTGTCTATTTGGTGCAGAATCTCACAACACAGCGTGGACTCATGGTGATTCTCCTGTTTCAGCCTCTCCAGAGCTGGGATTACAGGCATGTGCCACCATGCCCTGTTTTGATGGCCTGCATGGAGGGGCTGGCACAGCATGTGATACTGGGGAATTGGGCCTACCTCCTTGTGCTTGCTGGGCAGATGCTTAGATCGCCAAGCTATCTTTGCAGAATATATATATATATATATATATATATATATATATATATATTCTGCCCTATCAGGGTGCTAACTAGGTTTTACTTTGTTTTGCTTCAACATTCTAACTGGCAGTTCTTAAACCACAACTTCAGTGAAACCTTCTCCACAAAAACTGCAGTATTAAATACAGACATTATGATCAAGAAATACAAAAGTAAATAGCTAAAGATAAGATTATACTTATTTTTTAAAAGGTGTACTGGCTTCTTGCTTACTATGAAGGGAAATAATACCTCTTTCAATGATAATTGTCCCATTTTTCTCCTCCAGCTCTATTTATGTTTATAAATTCAAAGAACATACTCAGAAAATTCAAAGTAAGTTTTCAAAACTACAAACCAGTTTGCATCTTCCCTTTCATAAATATTTATATGTGTATTGTGACTCACAATCCTTGATTTTGAGATTCAAGCACATATTCCTTTTATAAGAATTGACATTATTGACTAGTTTGTTTGGAGGCAATTATAGATGAATTTTGAGCCAGTCTCCTAAAAACAAGATTGCGCCAACAAATTATCCCCTTATAATGCTACGTCTACATGGTAATAACTGGAACACCTTGGGAATTCAATAATCTGATTATGCAAAATTTTCTTGCAGACTTACCTCCGACTTGGTAACAAGAATCAACTTAAAATCACATTTATGTATAGCAGTTAATAAAATGAGTACACTAATACCTAGACTAATGTTTCAACAAATACATAGCGAGCAACTATTATTTGGAAAGCCCTGGTGTGTTAAGACATACAGATCTGAAGTAATAGAGATGACATCACAGTAGGTGATTTTATGGAAAATTATTTAATAGAAATTATACAAGTTCATAATTATTCAAAACATTAGCCACTGAAATACCTACCATCCTACCGTACTAGCTTTCCTACTACAGTACTGAAACATTGTGTCCGCTGCAGTCAGGAACGGGCAATTGATTGAATCAGCATTGTTCTGTGTGGCTGAAGGGACTTACTGAAGGCAGAAGATGCTCCCGGGTCTGTGAGTGGCACCAACAAACAGGCTTGTCCCTGAATATAATAAACGGAGAGAAGGCGTGCTTCCGTTTCTTCCGAGGCACTGCAGTCTTTGCCTATGCCGTGGATGCCGCCTCCTGGCTTCCAGTGCAGTTCCTGCAGCCTTATGATACTCACCCTGCACTCCACCATGAGGTCGAGGCCTTTGACCTGTGACTGGGTCCTTAAGTCCTCTTGTGTGCAGACACATCTTCCTACTCTCTTCCACACCTGACTCTACAAGTGCCCCTTCCTAAGCCTACCTTGTAAATCCTTATATATTTATGCATCTTACATCCAATGCTTCTCTATTCAGCACAGATGGATACACTTACTGATACTCTAAATAATCAAAATTTTGTCATAATTTTAGTTAAACCATTAGCATCTCAAAATAATAACCACATACATTCTTTTCTCTGTAACATTTAGATAAATCTCACTAATGACAAGTAGTTCTTTTATGCTATAGAATTTTTTTGTTCAGTCTCTTGGTGCTGAGGAATGAATCCAGCCCCTCAAACTTGCTACAAAAGCGTTCTCTCATACGCTACATTCCAACTTTCTCTGCTCTTTCTAAGCTACTTTTTCTCAGTGGTAACATACACATGCTGGGTTAGCTTCCTCGTGCTGCACTCAGTTCCTCGCTGCTGCCTGTATTCTATTCAGTATTGTTGATGTCACCAGTGACCTCTCTGTTGTTAAAACCAAGGTGCCCTAATCCCGGTTCCTGAAGTAACAGTCCTTCAAAATAACATTATTCTTTCTATCATATATTTTATTAACCCCCACAAACCACAAAAACTACATTTGCTGAACATAGAAACATATCACTTTTAACTATTCCCATGGACAAACTCCCTTAGGTTTAAATATAGAAAACAAATCAAGATTTCCAAGTATAGGTTATTTAACAGATGTATAGATAATTAACATTAGAAAGGTAATGAAACAATAAGATCTGCAAAAATTGGGTATGATCCCTGAGGCTTTTGAAGGAGAAACAACACTAGAATATAGGAATTCATCAACGCTACCGTGCACACTGCTAAGGGCTTTCTCCCTGCTGTCATCGCCATCCACGTACAAGACACGAGCAAAGAAGCCATGGGGCGTGGGTGGTTAGAACTTTGAGTGTTCTTCTTGGGTTCTTCGGGAAATGCTGTGTGTGTGTGTGTGTGTGTGTGTGTGCGCGCGCGCTTGTGCTCAAAGAACCCAGTGTCACTAGAGCTCTGATTGCTTGCTTACGCCGAAAGGGCACTGACAAAGCTGGAAGCTAGAGAAGTCCCTTCCTTCCCCTCACTTTTAGATCTTGAGCCACATAATGAAGAAAGGATCGAGATAGAGTCTGCAGACTTCCATCCCCAATATTGCAGAGTGCGTCAGGGAGATATGAGCTTGGCACAGAGAGAGAGCTATCCCAAACGTCCAGCCCTTTTAGGATAAACCTTTGCTTCTTCAGTCTTCCTCTGCTGAGACACCAACACTTACTTCTCTTGGCTCCTCTGCTATGTTCAGAACACATTTCAACTTTCCCATTATGCTCATTGTACCATACTAAGTCTGTATCCTGGAATACTGTCCTGTTCCTTTTCCATTACCGACAGTTATCTTTCAATCCTTCAGCCCCTCTCTTAAATTTGATTACCTGGGGAGGTTTTCCATATCCCCTTAGTTAAACTCATTCTCTGCATAGTGCTTGGCACATTGTCTATGGAAACTACACACGGAGTGGGGTAAAGCAGAGCTTTCATCTAACTTTGTACCTACCCCAAGATTACCATTTTCTGCCTTTTACTTCAACTAATTATTGTTGTGCTAAATATATCACTCTACACTTTCCTGCAGGGTACAAATGAAGTCCTAGTCTTGTCTGTGGCACACAGACATTAAGTGCTCACTAATTGACACAATTTCCACAGTGGAAATACACAAAGGCAGAAAAGCAGAAGAGGTCCTCTGAATATATGAACTCTAATTTTAGGAAGGCCAGAAGTTGAGCTTCTGCAGAATACGAATTTCCTGCTCTTTGTGCTTTGTATTCTGCTGCTCTTCACTGATGATTCATCCTGAAGAGATAAAAATTTCTCATTTTCCACAGCCTCAGTCATTTCTCTATTCAACTCTTTGAAAATTACAAGGAATTACTGCATCCATCTGTCCCCCTCCCTCTCTCTCTTGTCTTAACCAGTTATTACACATCATCAATTATTGAACATAAACTAATACCTATGAATGTTTGTTTCCATCTCTGACACCCCAGCGTGTTCTCTTGAGTCAACCCCCTGGATCCGTACAAAAAGCACATCCCGTCTGCACTACTTTATTTTCCTATAATGGCAAAACATGAAGGCCTTACCAATTTTAACTGTTTTGTATCTGCAGAGGATCGGTTTCCTCTGAAGAATGAGTTCTAATCATCTTGTCACTCTGCATTCAATAAACAATGAATGTTTCAAACTCCTAAATAAATTAACTTCTATTTGATGAATAGAAAATTCAATTATTTTCCCTCTGCTATCACCAATATTTAAACTTTCTTATAAAACATGTTGCTCATAGAAAATTTACTTTTAAGAAAAATTTAATAAGCCAAAGGCAATAGCTCACACCTGTAATCCCAGGTATGGGGGAAACTGAGGCAGGAGTCACTTTGTCTTAAAATAAATAAAAAGGGCTAGGGATGCAAAAAAAAATCACAGTAACACACACACAAATTAAGCTAAAAGTTATTTGTGTGATGATACTTCTAGTAAGCATTTGAAATATAAATTTAAAATATGCTATAAATAAGGACAAGCCATTACTTGATAATCAACTGCATATTTGAGCTGGTGAGGGGAGGAAATTTTGTAAACTATACATCACCAATCCATGATGTCACTGAATTAAAAAGTAGTAATCACCTATTAATTCAATTTTCAGTTTGTGATTCATCTAATTTTTGAATGTGATGGTAGAATACATTATTAAAGAAGATTTGAATAAGAAGCAATTAAGTGTAAATTATCAGAATGTTAAGTAATAGGGCTTGCCAAATAGCTCAGTGCAAAAAAAGCAGTCAAGCTCAGGATTCTGTGGTTCGATCCCCAGATCCTCATGCTTTACCAGACCAGCTCTTAAAGCGTCATGAGCCAGCAAAACAAAACAAAACAAAACAAAAATCCTTCTGAACTTTTGGGCCCAGGGAGATAGCTCAGTAGAAAAAGCGCTTGCCTGGCAAGCTCAGGGTCCTGAGTTCAATCCCCAGTACCGTACAAAATAAATAAATAAATAAATAAAATTAAAAAAAATAAGCTCAGCGGACTAAAGCACCTGCTTAGGCAGAACACAGTGGACAGGGTTTAATTCCTGGCTTGCCATGCCGGCCCCATCCCTGGGTGCACTGAGATGACAGTTGAGACTGGGCATGGTGGCACACACCTGCAATCCTGGCACTTGGGAGGCTGAAAACAGGAGACTCACTACAAGTCTGATCTGTGAGTAGTGAGACACACTAGACCTTGTCCTAAATACATTTGAAAAAGTCAAGTAAATATTTTCTATGGATCCCTCCAATGTCCTGTGTAAATCTGTAAAATAATATTCTGCCTCATATAATAAATTCCATCACATAAAATTAATATGCAAAGAGTGGTGCACGCCTGTAATCCCAGCACTGGGGAGGCTAAGACAAGAGGAACAATATGAGTCTGAACTGTGTGGTGAGACCCTGTATCTAATAAATAAATAATAATTAAAAAATAATATGCAAAGAGATATATTTAGTCATTAATATTTAAGCAGATGAAAAACAGTCAAAGCCAGGCAATTACAATGAGGAAGATCTGTTTCAATCAATCTCTTAACCTGCTTTAAAACTCCATGTGACATATTTATTTCTATTTGACATATGCCCAACTTTTTAAATTCAATAATCTTTTCATCAGTGAGTGAAGCAATCTCAAGTAAATCCATGTAACTGGGTTTCTTTACGGTCATAATTTTACCTCCAGCCTAATGTTACATTTGGAGCCTTGCGAATCGAAAAGCACATTAACAACACTGTGCTAAGCCTTAGAGCCAGCGTGAGCATTATTGGACAGGAAAGCATTCAAGTGTCTGCTTCTTTCTGAAAATATCAGCTGACAAATCAGTGATGCGAGTCCGATCTCTTTGTGTGTGCTAATGAGCCTGCAAATGGCATCCACGTTTCAAGTCCCTTTGGCAGCATTTATCGATCTGCAAGCTGGATAGCTCTAAAGAGAATTGCCAACAACAGAGACAGCATTTATGGTGAAAACGTGTAAAAGACGTGGGTGTGTCACCTGGAGGCATTTATTGAAGAGAATCAAAATCTATTTCACAGCAATAGCAAGACTTTAGATTTTGAAGGCATCAGAAGACTCTGAGCAAGGTTCAGTAACATATCACAATCATTACAAGGTCAACCATGACTATTCTTTCTTTGAAAACTATGCTGCCAGGCAACTTCTGATGGGAAGTTAACATAAAGACAATTTAATGAAATTATTACATGCACTTTTGAGTAAAACCATTCTAAAGCAAAATTTCCATTCTCTCTCTCTCTCTCTCTCTCTCTCTCTCTCTCTCTCTCTCTCTCTCTCTCCCCTCTTTTTTCTCCATAATATGTAACTCATATTCTACACACAAGTGTTTTTCAAAATTGCTTCCTGAAAGTCATCCTGATTCTACAGAGCCTGGGAATTTTTCCAAAAATTTCCCTGGAGGACCCTGTGTTGCTGGTTTGTTAGTCACATGTGGAGTAGTAATATCACAGAGTTTAGTTGGCGGAATGTTAATCTGGATAAAAAATGATGGGAAGCTAATCTGGAGATTTTGCCCATGAGTCTGAGAAAGAAAAAAAAAAAAGAATGTATTTTTTCAAAGTTATGTGTATGGGTTCTTAACCTGGCTAAAAAAGAAAACTGAATTATTGGCTAAAATAAAGATGTTAGTATTCTGGTTACATAGGGAAAATGAATTCCATTTCTGCTTGTTATTAGGCGAAGGTCTATAACCCATTACTGTGAACAGTGTCCCACACACTCTTCTATTTTGAGTTCATCTCGTGCTAAAGAGTAGCAGGAAATGTGAATGTCAGAGGAACAGAGGAGGGAAACGCACTATTTTGGAGGTAGACAAAAAAATGACATAGACATGATAGAAAGATGCATTAGAAGAAAGCTGATCAGATATCAAGTACTTGAATAATTAGAGAGAAGCGGTTGTCATAAAATACAGCTAATATAAGAGTATAAGGCCATAAATAAAATTATGGTACCTATTAACTATGAAATGTTTTCTCAAAATTTATAGAATTTGTATACCGGGTGTGGTGGCGTACACCTGTAATCCCTGTGCTGGGGAGGCTGAGACCAGGAGGATCACCACAAGTCTGAGCTGCATAGTGAGACCCTATACCAAATACATATAAAAATAATAAATAAATAAATGGAATTTGCAAAATATAAGTAATACATAGGGAAGAGAAAATGAATGCGGTGTACATTGATTTTTTTTTAATAAAAAGCAACAAGGAGAAATAGAGACAGTCTGGTTGAGACAATAAAAATGTTGATTTATTTTGTCTTGTTTTTCCCTGAAAGAGGCAAGCTGGGATGTGTTCTAGGAGGCAGGTGAGGTCACCAGACAGGAAGAGACTGAGTGTACGAACAAGAATGGACACAATTGATGGAAAACAGTCTGGGACAAAAATAGACTAAATTGGATCAAAATCATCAGTGAAAGTATCAGGTTTGAATGAATATGAGTCTTCTTTTCAGGATGAAAATAGAAGGAAGATGAAGATAAAGATTATGGAAGTTTCTAGAAGTATAGAGCGGAAGCAAATCCTTCCCATACTCCAACTTTTTCTTTCTTTTCTCATGCTTAAGTGACTTGCTTACATTTCACTTGCCTATAAAGAGCTTTCATATGTTTCCAAGGGAAACAGAAAAGAGAAAAAGAACTGGGAAAATGGAAGAGAATTGCACTTGCCTGCTCAATAGCTTTCTATCTAGTTTTCCAGAAAAGTTGTTTATGACTTGGTAACTGATCTGTCTTCCTTCCCATGTGATCCTAGCACAACTGTTACTCTGATCTTTACATTTCTGTGTCAAATAGTGATTGTTTTTCTAACTTGCTCAGTATTACCCAAGAAAGCCTGGGACTAATTCCTATGCTCCTATAATTCACATCAAGGCCACTGCCTCTTCCTTTGTTTCCTCTTGTGGCGTGAATCTTCAGCTTTGGTTTGCCTAATTTACTTCATCTTTTTCATCAAAGTACAATAAAATCAGTTTATAATCAAAAGAATCTTAGACAGCACAGTATCAACTCTCAGAAGTGATAGTTTGACTCATGGCTGGGTAGTTTGTTATAAGCAACAATCTGAGATACACTTAATATATAGAAATTTATTTCTGCTATACTTTCTAAGAACAGAAATTCAAATTTTCAGACAAAAATAATGCTTTGCATTCTGTGTGGACATGTTGTAACTAGATAGATAGATAGATAGATAGATAGATAGATAGATAGATAGATAGATAGATAGATAGATAGAACTATGAAG
>NW_004524591.1:4346002-4364679 GCF_000260255.1 Octodon degus
ATATATGGAACTTCTCAGAGCCAAACTATGCCTAAATATTGATAGTTAATGTATTTTATTCTGTGCTAATCAACAAGTATGGACACAATAAACATGTATTTTTCCATAGCATTAAATATATAGTAAAATATCATAATTTTTCTGTATATTCTGAAAACTATCTCAATATTAGAATCATCACTTGTACATAGTTTTCATATTTAAGTATTCTGTGGTCTATGAAACAATAAGAATGCTCCTACTGTGTTTCATCCTTAACCTTGGTAGCAAGAAATTCTTTTCTGCACTCAAAATCTTCTGCTTGTAATATTCAAATTCTGCAAAGCAAAGATCCCTATAAGTGACAGAATTAACGTTGTGAGGATTTTCAAGGATATTTTAGCCTACTCTACATTTATGTGTCATAGAATTCTTTTTTTTTTAATTGTTATTAAAGAAAAGAAAGACAGGATGCCTGGCTTACTTAATATGTAAAATTAGGGACTGTGTTCAGGACAGAAGAGAAAATGATGGGCCACTACATTAGTTTCTCCCCATGATCAGTATTGTCTTTGTGGTATTTTAAGGGGGTCACTAATGTAACATTTCACGTTTACAGAAGTTCATATTTAAAGCCGCACACACCAGTAGAGCGTGCCCTTATGGTGACCTTTCCTCATGAGTTTTATTTTATTTATTTTTGTAAGTGTTTTGTGCAGGGTCTTGCTGCACACTTGGACTCTAATTGATTCTCCTGCTTTTAGTCTCCCCAGTGCTGGGATTACAAGTATGCACCACCACACCTGGTCTTGGTGGCCAATTCAGCACTCCTGGGTATGGAGCAGGAGCTGCACGTGGTGCCGGGGATCGAACCCTGGTCCCTGCACTTGCTTAAGCAGGCGCTTAGTCTGCAGAGCTATCTCATTGCCACCCTTAGGAGTTTTCAAGCCAATTCTTGGTCTAGTAGTCTCACATGTGCTACACAGCTCCACACACATGCACACGTGCTCACACATAAATATTTATACCTTTTTATTATCTAGATAACATGCATATTCATGAATTTTGCAATGAGCCTATTAGCAATGCTGGTAGAGTTTAAATAAAATTGTTTTATTTGTATGTTTAAATATAGTTTAATTTTCAAATTATGTCCAAATTCTGATTAGACATAAAGTTCATATGGCAGATAGCCTATGTAAAGACGTTCACCTTTGAAAGGCAAGCAAATATAGTGCATATGTAAATTACAACAATCCAGCTAGGCAAATAAATCACAGCTTATCTATCTATCTATCTATCTATCTATCTATCTATCTATCTATCCATCTAGATATGTTTTAAACTTCAAGTTCATTGTCCATCCTTTTATAATATAACTTTGTAAGCATATATAATTGAGAAAATGAGATGATTAATATTTGTGTCAAAGCATTTGTACAAACATTAAGTTATAAATTGTGTATATATATACATATATATATATATGTATATATATACAACCTTCTGACCTCTTTATTTTTATGGTGTCCTCCATTCCTGCTTTTATATGGGCTTGCATATAAAAGCACAGAAGTACTCAAATAGACACATACATTTTTTGAGACATTTATATAAAACTGAGCTATTCAACTGTGACCATTCTGCATGTGATCTCTAAATCTTTAGAATACACAAAATATCAGATTGCTTTAAAATGTGCATATGTTTTCTATTTTCACAAGACCTTGAAAGAGCTCCTGAATACAATTTTAAGAAATAGTATCTAGGAGATAACAGCAATGAAAAAGAGTGTTAGCATGGTCATTAGTAGGCATGGGAGACGTGCTGATTATAATAGGCAAGCCATGGGTAGCTTTATAAGTTTTCCGCACAATCAAAATAAAGACATTTTTCAGTTGTATTTCCATACAAAAGCAAATATATAAATGCATCTGTTGAGAAAAATATTTTTGAATCTATGAAAATATTCTTTATACATACAGCTGCCATTACATTTTGCTCAGAACATAAAATCATTATACAAAATCTAATAATCTGTATGTTGTTAGTGTGTACATAGTAAAACATGGACAAAACCTATTTAAATTTAGATGAACAGATACAAACATTAAGTTAAGCTGCTAGATGTTTACCTGTTGGCTTGTTTTTGAGATGGGGTCTTATTGTGTAGCTCAGGCTGGCTTTGAATTTGTAGCAACCATCCAGCTTCAGCCTCCTGAGTGCTGGAATTACAAGTTTGCACTACCATGCCCGGCTAGAGATTCTACATTTTTATTTTATTTTATTTTAGGACAAGATAGCATGTGAGATGGCTTGTGTCTACATGCCCTCCCCAAGCCTCAAGCAGTCATAAGTGGGACTTTTTCAGAAGGGGCTGGAATTGAGCCAGAGATACATCTCAGCGGCATTGTGGCTGCCTGGCAAGTGTAAAGTCCTGAGTTCTGTTCCTGGGATCAAAAAGCAGAACAAAACAAAATTAAAGAAATGACCGTGCCTGAAGTGTGTGAGGGTGCAAGGAGTTCGTTGTGCAATGTCGGGCCCAAGGACGCTGCTCTTCAGGGTGTGAGTGCTGTCCACCCTAAGTAGACTGCGCAGGATGTAAGGGTTAGCAAGAGATATGGCTGTCCCTTGCTTGCTCTTTCCTGACTGCCCCTGTGCCACGCCAACCTGTCCTAGAGCCAGCAGACTATGAATTGAACTGTGAGCCAGCAGACTCTGTGAATTGTGAGCTAAGCCTTGAGAGAAGGGACTAAGAAATGCTAGCTGATTTTTAGCAGTGCCTTGGTTTCTTTTAGGTAACATGTCTCAAATAGCATTTGGGAATATAAATGTATGTATGGCTGAAGGTTGAGTTACAAATTGCAGTCTTTTTTAAAAAAGAAGAAAGATTTAAACACTAGAGGTAAGGAAAACAATCTCATGAGCATTGATAAGGTGAATTTCTTATTCTTGCCCTAAGCCAAGGCCATCTAATTTTAGTAGGTCATGAATATAAAGAACAATTACAAACCAAAAAGTGGCATGTGAAAACTACTTTTATTTTGCTCTAGGGAGATAGCTCAGCAGCATAAGTGCCTACCTGGCAAGCAACCTACTGGTTTAATCCCTGGCACTGCATGGGGTGCCAGCCCTGGACCTGGCATGGTGGCACATGCCTGTAACTCAACACTGGGGAGGCTGAGACAGGAAGATCACTATAAGTCTGAGCTGCATAGGGAGACTCTGCATCAAATTTTTTTTTAAATTGCAGTTTTTTAAGAATTTGCAGCATATTTATATAGATAGTACTATTCTGTTCAATGAAAAATAACCCTACTCTGAGAATTGCGAAACCAGCTTTTGTGAAGAGGTAATATCCATAAAAGTATTTGATATGGAATTTTATATAGCTCTCTATCATTACAGGATATAACTAATTAAAATTAGTTGAATAACCTGAGTAGGAGTTTATATTTATGAGCGCTATTTTAAAACAGAATTTCTGCTGTATGTTCCTCGCCATTTGCGATTCTTGAATGGATTTCACGGAGAATGAATATTTACAGCAGAAAAGTTCTGCATAATTTTAAACGTATAAAGTCATCTGTACAAATGAATGCTTTTAGTTTATATAAATCCTGGAATAATAATGATGATTTAAATATTGAAAAACAACAGCAAACTTGAAAACTCACGTTTTATTCAGTTTGCTACTTTTTCAGAGAAACACGCTGGTCCGCAGCGAAAGGGTTCGATTATCACACAGACAAATTCTAAAATCACAAATTTTAGGACTGAGAAGAATGTAAACAAGGCAAAAGGGTGAGACAACGAATAGGAAATAGATTAATAAAAATAATAGTATAGGCCGGGGAGATGGCTCAGTGGAATAAGTGCTTCCCTGGCAAGCACAAGGGCCTGAGTTCAATCCCCGGTTCCACCAAAAAAAAAAAGAAAATCACTCTTCATTGGGTCTGGTGAGATGGCTCAGTGGTCTAAAGCACCTACTTAGAACAAGCTTAGCAAAGCACGCGGTTCAATCCCCAGCACTACATGCCAGCCAGCCCCGCCCCCTGGTGGGCTGAGCTGGCCACACACACACACACACACACACACACACACACACATAAATAAATAAATAAAAATTAAAAAAAAATAATAGTATAAATATCAAGACAGACAGTTTTCAAACCCTTGTAATCAATACATATAACTCTGATCTTAGAGAAATATCTGTTATTTACTTATTTATTCCAAGGGACTGAAGCCAGGGCTTTCACACTATGCTATATCCCAGCTCTTTTCACTTATTTATTTTTGTAACTTCAAAACCCTTGGGATCCTCCTGCTTCAGCCTCCCAGGGTTGAGCTCACAAGTGTGGGGCACCAGGCCTCAGCAGCAAGAGTTACTTTTTGAATTAAATCAAGCTGTCCTTTGCATGCAGCCGCACTCATTTGCGTGTATTTTTTCATACGGTGATCTTCATTAGTGATGGAGAGACTCATTCAGACAGACTGAGCAATAGAAAGTGACAGTTAATATCATTTTTCCCACTCAGTAGCTACTGTATCTTATCTCTGTTTCCTTGTTAAGAGAACTGTAGCCTTTAATTCCAAAAAATTAGATTTGGTAAAGTAATTTTTTTACGTTTTTTTCCCCCTGAATCAGAGATATCTAAATGGGTAATCCTGTTACCAAAATGCTACTGGACACAAATAGAAGTCTTTTTCTCTCTCAAAAAGAAAAAAAAACAGGCAGAAAGACTCTTTAGAAAGATGATATATATGTAACAAAATGCACCAAGAGCAATGCCCTGCCCCAGAGAAGAGATGAGCATCGCGTTGACGTCGTTCCAGAGCTTTCCTGTAGGCTAGGACTGTGCAGCACATTTAGACCTGCCTCCCTCCTAGCTCTGTGCTACAGGGGGTGGAGAAAGAATAGGACTGTTGTTCTCAAGATAAGATCAGGCGGGGTGTGTGTGTGTGTGTGTGTGTGTGTGTGTGTGTGTGTGTTTTCCTTTCAGGAAAGAGTTTCCAAACTGAGCGCCTTGCACCCTCAGGTGGGCTCATGGGGAAACAAGATTCGGCCATACAATCTCAAACATAGGTGAGCAGTACCTCACTCTGGCCATTCTATTTATTATTTCAACCAGGAATACACAAGCATCTGCAGTCATCATGGATGTTCTAAATATCACAGACAGTATTAAAAAGAGTTTCACATTAAAACGATAGTTTCAAGGGCTGGCCAAGTAGCACAGAGGATTAAAGCACCTGAAAGCAGGTGCAGGGGTCAGGGGTGCAATCCCCTCCCCCCACCCCCGGGGCGCGCTGAGACTGCAACTGAGACTGGGCGTGGTGGCGCTCGCCTGTAATCCCAGCACTTGGGAGGCTGTAGACAGGCGGATCTCTATGAGTGCGATCTAGCAGTGAGACCCTGAGCACTCCGTAGATCCTTCCCTAAAATACAAATATAAGAAAGAAAAAGATAATTTCAAAGTACATTAAGGGGCTAGACTGTCAGGTGAATATAAAAGCACCTGTATTAGATATCAAGATAAATTTAAAAGCAAGGGAGTGTCAAATACCAGCGACTCCTTTGCCAATGCTTATTTACTGTGCTTTTTGTCACCATTTAGAATTAATACCATTCTTATTCTTTGATGCCTCATCAATATCACATGCAATAATACCTCGATATAAGATACATAATTACAATAGTGAACTAATAACTTTTCCTTTCAGATTTATGTCTATGACTACCAGAAAAAGAAAATTTGAATTTTAAGTTGAAATCATTTTAGAACTGATATTGTATTGCTATGTTGCTGTACAATGAAATACTTTGCATCTATCTATCTATCTATCTATCTATCTATATAGATATTCATAAGCATTTGATATGATTGTACTGATAATTAAATTTTCACATGAATATTCGTTTTTGAATTTTGATACATTAATAATTTACATACTATCTAATATTTTGTTTTTATGTGCTCTATGTTCACTTTTCCACTCAATTTAATACTGCAGCTCTGCCTAAGACAGATAGCATTTGTATTTTTTTTCCTTATCTAAGTAGTGCCTCAAATGAAATTTAGCCTTGACTTTCGACACACGGCATTTTGAGAAAAAAATAAGAGCAACGACTTCAGAGAAAAGCCGATGGGCACCGGATTTCTTTCCCTGATACCTTGTGTAGGGTAAGAGCCCACTTGCTTTCACACTGGCTTACTGTATTTCTCTGCATCCTGATCATGCTAATCTTCAGTTCGGACTGAACTCCTGGATGTCCGTCTTATATGCATATGCATTGCATATAGAATACAATAAAATTCACATTTTGCAGATGGCATTTTGACCTGCACATTTTTATACGGTATTGCTCTATAACATCCTCCTTAGCACGTCAGAATTCCACAGATACAAAGAGACAAACATCGGCTCTTCGTATTTCTAAATGTAATCCCCTGCAACACAGAGGAATCATCTTGTGTATGTAAGTGGCGAAAGTAAGAGTTCTCCAGAATGGCGAACTTGCCCCAAAGCACCAAGGTACCAAATCCTCAAAGTGGTAGCATTGTGGAGGTATTTGTACAGCCCATTTCTAAGCTTGCTTACCTTTCTAGTATTATTTGTCAAGGATCTTCCACTATTTGGCAGGTTCCCTGTAACACTTGAATCATGTTTCTTAAATCAAATTTAATTTGTATTATACTTCAGTGATTGTATAATTCAACAAGATGTTCTATCTATACCACCTGATGGACATATGTGAAACATATTTCAAAATAAAACTATATATTTTAACAAGTTGAGGTAATAAGTTATATTGTAAGTAATATTCTAAGGTGTTTTGTTTTATTTTGGTTTTTCTGGAGACAAGGTTCTGCCGTGCAGTTTACCCTGGCCTTAAACTTACTAAGGAGCTCAGACTGGCCTCAAAATTACAGAGATCCCCTTATGTCAGCCTCCAGAGAACTGAGATAACAGGCATGTGCAGCCACACTTGGTATTCAGTGGTTATGCTTTAAAAGCGATTTAGCAACATTGGTAGGCTTTTGTTACTTAAAAGGAGTAAAAGGAAAAGAAATCTGAGAAAAAAAAAAAACATGTTTCTTATACACTATATCAAGGACTCCTACTAGAAAAGAGAAAATAAAATATTTGTAATTAGTCATCTTTTATTTTATTAAGCATCTTTATAATGTTTCAGTTTGTTATGTTTAAACCTAAAAAGTATAAGTTCTGTTTAGGTATCTAAGAGCCTAGCAACGAGAGGATTGTTTTAAGCCATTTGTTACATTGCTTGTAAAACAAACTCCTTTATATAGAAATGGAAAAACAAAACTGTTCTCTTATGAATCTTTTAATTTATGTTTCTGGCATTTCACTTGTTTCTGGTTGAATTATTGTTAGCATGTGAACTTTTACTTGAGATGATTTATTCTTGCATCCTAAGCTTTGTGAAACCTATATGGAAAGTATGCATGTATTAAACTGAACTCTTGTGTTAAAGTAATGAGATTAAACTAAGCACTCAATTTAATGTAATTATAAAATCATGAAATAGTATACACCGAATAATGCCATACAAGAACAGCATTCTTCCAGATTTGAAGCACATTGAAAACAAACAAAATTGAAAAAATGTGTGTGTGTGTGCGTGCGTGTGTGTGTGTGTGTAGTTTTCCAATATTTCTCTTTTATTGTGAGTATATTTTAAGATCCCCATAGATGACTGAAACGAAGAATAGCACCAACCCCTATATTCACCATATTTTCCCATGCAGGCATATCTATAATAAAATTTAATTTATAAATTAGTCACAATAAGAGACTTACATCCAGGTCCCTTGGTATGTGGATATAATCTCAGCACTCAGGAGGCTGAGACAGGAGCATTCCCAGGAATTTAAGGCCATCATGAGACACACACAATGAGTTCAAGGCCAGCCTGAACTACACAGCAAGGCTCTGCCTCAAAATAATAAAATAAGACTAACAATAATTATAGATTTTATTGGCTGCAGCATAAGTTGTCTTTTCTTTACTAAGGTGAGAACTCCTATCTTTTAATAGGAAAGAACTGTGCAGCTCCTCTTTGGCATAAATGATGGCAGGCACTGGATCCTCATGCTTTGAGAGAAGCAAGTAAATAGGGGCTATTTAAATACAAGTGCTCTAATGGCAGATTAGTCCCCCTAATAACCAGGTGAGCACTAAGTGACTGATGGGTGAGTAGCACAGGCAGAGTGGATATATGGGAGGAGTCCTTCATCCCTAAGTGGGATGGAGGGGAATAGCACAGGAGTGTGCCGTGCTACACAGCTGACATGACAGTTAATAGCACATAAATTGCTACATTCTCGATTATTTGCAGTTAGCACTTTCACACCATAGATGACAAGAAGTCACTACAAGTATGGGAAGTAAAACCCCAATGGTAGCAGTGACTGCTATATAATATGCATCTTAATATGAATGAAGAGAAGCCAGTGAAAGGGGAATGCAGAACATACTAGAAAGGCTGGTATCTTAGCTGCTTTTCTTTCATTGCTGAGAGAAAATACCCAACACCCAAAGTTAAAGGGGAAAAGTTTATTTAACCCATAATTTGTAGAAGCTTCAGTCCATAATCAGTCAGTTCCAAAACATGGTGGCTTGGCAGAGATAACAGTACCTGGTGGGAAGACTGTAGCAAAGCAATAAGCAAAAGAAACAATTCCTCTATTTCTGTCCCTTATATTGTATCCAGTCTACTAAGATTGGGACAAGGCCTATCTAATCAGTATCTTTGTATCAAGGCTGATATAGCAATAATCTCAGCAACCCTAATACCTTAAACAAACACATGAGACTTGGTAAGGACATCTAGACAAAAAGCATAACATTCCATCCTAGTGCCCCAAAGACTGATGTGTGTCCTTTATGTAAAAGGAAGTGAGTCAATTTCCAAGAGTTGCCAAAGGTTTCACAGCTGAAGCATTGCAGAAAAGTACAAGTTCCAATTCTCCTCTGAGTTGTAAGGCCAACTCTTAGCTGCGAGGCCCTCTACAAATTAAGAGAAATTTAAACACTTTCAACATTGAGTGCCACAAGATACATACTTAAATTCCAAAAGTTAAAAACAGGGATAGCAAGAATGGAAACAAAGCAAGACCCAAATCCAGCTGGGCAAACATTTAGTCCTGTAGTTCCACATGCAGCATCTGAGGCAGTCTGTGGCAAGATATGAATTCCAAAGGGTTTTGGTGGCTCTGCCTCAAAGTTACTTCCAAGGGTTGTAGACCATGGCTTCTCTCTTGGGCCCACTCTGCTTCCTCCTGGCAGTTTTCCTCAGATGATCCATGTTCCTGGCATTTTCAACCTCATGGAGTCTTCACTGAGCCTTTGGCTTCACACACATAGCTCCGTATACTTCCCTCTCAGGCTCACTGCGTGGCCTGCAGGGCTTTCTACTGATGTCTGAATGGAATCCTTCCTTACTCCATGGCATTTCTATTCTGCATGCACCTAAAATCAGTGTCATGTGGATGATCCCATGTCAGCTACCAGCTGGAGCAGTGGCTGGGTTTTCTTTTCTCTGAGTGCGGGGTGCCTGGATTGCTGAACACACTGAATCTACTTCCTACGATCAAATCCTCTAGGCTGTCTCCATTCTGCAACATGGTACTCTGTGGCTTTTTCCTCTAAGCAACATTTTCTTTCACTTTTGCAATTTTGAGGTTGCAAAGGATGGGATCCTGCTGCTACTTATGGTGCCCTCAGGCTGTCTATCTTCCTGTTCCTTTTCAGAAAACCAGATTTCCTCTGATCTATACTTTCAATCCACAGCTTTAGTGGAGCCTCCTCCTTGTCAAACTCGCAACCTTTAAATTCATTCTACTGCATTCTGTGCTCATGATTCTCAACATAAATCTACCCAAAGTCCCCAGCAGTCACCATTACACCACCTCAACATTCAACCACCTTGAAATTTCCCCTGCCAGATTAATTAGTCTACCACCCTTCTTAGTATTAGGCCAAGTTTCTGGACATAAGTACAAAGAAGACAAACTCTATGCCATAACAAACATCGTCTTCAGTCCAACAGCCAACGCAGTCCTTCCCAGCAGGAAGTTTCTGAGACTGGTCTTTGTCAGCAGGATTTCTATCCATTTTCTGAGCTCTGTACAGAATCTCCTGTACAGAACATCTTAAGACATTCTGGCTTTACTTTTTCATCCAGATTCTCTGAACCTTTCCACATTCTTCATATAAGCCATGCTCAAAGGCTCCTGAACCACACGGGTAGGTATAGCATAGCAACAACCCTGCTCCTGGTACCAAATTCTGTCTTATTTTTCTCATCTCTTTCCTGAGATAAAATACTGGACTCCAAACATAAAGGGAAAAGAGATTTAGTTATCTCACAGTGTCAGTCAGCTCCAAGGCAGGGCGGCTTGGCAGAGGGGACAGTCTATGGTAGGCAGACTGTGGCAAACCAAGATGGGAGAGAAACCAAGCCTCTTTCTTTCCCTTACAATGTGTCTAGTCTGCTTGGATTACAGTGGTGCCAATCCAACCAGTGGACTGATAAAGTAATCACCAACTTTTCACCTGGAACCTTAATATCAGAACTGCACCACCAATCAATCACACAGTCTAGATTCAGCTACCTCCAAAGCAGCTCTATGGCCACGTGAGGTTTGGTGGGGACCTCTAGACACAAACTGCAACAGGTGACATATAGTTTTACCCCCAGGGCCTGTGGTTGAAAGCACCTATTATTCTGTCGCATAGCAATGGGTTCACTAATAGTACAAAGACCATTGTTTTTAATCTACTCCTTTGGCTGTAGAATTCCTTATTATATTTATTAATCTTCCCAATTCATGGATTTATATCTAAAAGCAAAAGGGAATAATGATTGAAAGTTGAAAGTAAGATAATCCTCCATCTATAACTCAAATTCAAAGGATAAAGGATGAAAAATGATATCTTTTAATCAACACAATTGAAGAGATACTCTTAAAGAGACTAACTGAAAGGTAACGACTATATCATCATAAATTTAGCAAAATATTTTGCCAATCATGTTCTTTCTTGTTCAAAGAGGAACTTGTCAACAGAGTTAAATAAGTTAATGACAGAAAATGGAATTCAGGAGCATCAGTGTATAGTAGCATCTCAAGTAGAAGCCCAAACTTGAGGACAAAAACATTCAAGCTTAGTGACCCAATTCTTTCCTTCCTACTTTGTGCTTTTCTAACACTGATTATAAGTTTACTCATTTCCTATGAAAATCTTAATATCTTTTCCATTTTGATGCTGCTAAAATGTATTTAATAATTTCTAAGTAACTATACAGAATTTAAATAGTGTTGTAGGAGACACAATAACACTCTCTTCATCTTGTTAGAGTTCATTGGGCCTGTGCATAAATAAAATCTACAAATTTAATTTAGTACTCATTTTAATAGAAGGAAAACAACATTTTCTATGTTTAAAATAACAAACGAGTAGAGGGTTGAAATTTTAGCAGATATAAGAGAAAAGGAAAATAAAGGGAACAAGTTTTTCACTTAAATATTTTTCAAAGACAAATGTACTAGCAACAAGTCCCCAAGGAATATAAAACAAAGATTAATTTATAATTCTTACATTCAGTGAAAAACTGTTAAAAATATTAAAATTGTGAGTCACACCTTAATAATCATCAGAAACAAAGTGAAATTGTCCCTGAAAGGGAATATTTCTAATTTAGATCATGTAATTCTTCACTCATTTCACTTATTTAAATATGCATGATGCCAACACTATTAAAATAAGTCAAAATATTTAGTACAAACACTGTTAGAAGGAGTCAAAACATGTAACATATATTGTCTTTAATATATCCTACTTTATAATAATTATATTTGATGATACAAGGTTTTATGAAATGTTTATGGGGAACTGGGGAGATAGCTCAGCAGCTTAAGTCCCTGCCTGGAAAGCACAAAGTCCTGAGTTCAAGTCCAGTACCACACACAAAAAGTTTCTGGGTAATATAATATGGAATTTTGGAATAGAAAAGGAAAATGGATTATGTGAATAGGTAACTATTAAAGGAATCAAACTTCAGGAGTTTGCCAATTTAATTAGACTAATCAGTGCATATCTCAGACAACAAAATAGACTCAGATAAGTGAAATTTATCACATTCTATAACAAATCTGAAAAAGGGTGGTGGTGAAAAGGAAACTGAAAACATGTAAATAAAACAAAATGGTAGAACTTATATTTAATTGTACTTCTCATAAGGATAACAGAAAAGATGAAAAATTTGTGAGGAGATATTTCCAGCATTAAAAACTTCAAATCACTGTGTAAAACATACAGCGATAAGGATAAGTAACATTCATACACTATCCACACATTCCAAAACTGCTGACCAAGAAAAGGCAAGGCATGTGTGATAGAGGAAATGAGCAGTATGTGACAGGCAGCTGTCAGACTTATCAATAGCAATATTGGTGTCTACAAGAGAGCAGAATGTCCACCTCAGTAAACGGTGAACATACAGAACAAAAGAAAGCAAAGGAAATAGCTCCCAATAACTGAAGTTGTATGCCTAAAAGGACAATTTTTTTTTTTCAAATTAAGGACAAAGTAAAGACTCCTCATAGATAAAACTAAAGACAAACAACATACTTATAACTAAATCAAAATGAAGACAATATATTATGCCCCAAGATGTAGCAAAATACACACAAATGAGAATTTTTGAGGTACAGAAAGAAATAGGAAGGAAACAAAAGTACAAATGGAAGCAAATGAAATTTGGGCAAAACCATACTAGCAACACAGTATATCATTACTCCATTTAAGGAAATTTTGTAAATTAAAGATATTTGAAAATCAACAAAAGTGTTAAAAATGTGTTTCACAAAATAAACATAAGCAGAAAACAAACAATCTGAAAGATATTCATTTCTAAAACAATTCCAAAATAATCTCAGAATGAAAAACAAAGTTGAAATCAAATCAAATGAACTGGAAAAAAACTTTCAAATCATATATGTGACAGAGGATTTGTACCTAGAACATGGAAAGATTGCTTAAAATTCAATAATAGATTAATCATCCAGTTTAAAAGGAGAAAATTGCCAACAGGTAGTTCTCCAAAGAATACCCACCAATAATGAATAACAACACTAAAAATTCTCAGCATCACAGAGAAATGCAAATCTAATTCACAATATGATCCACATCTGCTTTATATACTAAGATGATATAATAAAAACAATAGATAACACATTGTGCAGTTATATTATTAGGCCCTGTCTGTAGTACAGAAGGACCACATTCACTGTGAGGAGCTGGGCTGCACATAACCCACCTTGGTGCCTTTCCTGTCCTCTTTCCTGGCCCTCCCCATACTCATCCTGTCCTTCATCTCTTAATCTGCTTCTCTACTGGAAAAATCTGTCTTCCTGTGTCCTGTTACCTTTCACTGTACTCTTCAATTTATTTAACTTCCGGTTTATCACATGGGACATTTCTTGTATTTATGCCCAATGGGGTATTTCTCCAGCATAAAGAAAGGTACATCTGAGTCATTTGTAGGTAAATAGATGCATCTTGAGTCCATGATATTAAATAAAATAAACAAGACCTGCAAGATTAAATATTGCACAGTTCTTACTTGCAATGCAGACATTTTCATGAATGTGAAGGAAGCAGAAAGCTCCCACACGGCCGGGGTTGTATAACAGCACTGAGGCACGAGAGAAGACCTCGGCAGGTCCTCAGAGAGTGGAAGCTCGAGGTCCATTGGACTTAGCAGCTCTACTCTTCAAACCCTTGAAAAAGGATGCCATGTATTTAAATCTGTGCATGAATTTTCATAATGCACTATTCATGTTGAACAAAAGCTGAATACATGGGGCTGGTGAGATGGCTCAGTGGTCTAACGCACCTACTTGGAACAAGCTTAGCAAAGCACAGGGACCGCAGTTCAATTCCCCAGCACCACATGCCAGCCAGCCCCGCCCCCTGGTGGGCTGAGCTGGCCACACAAACACCCACACACACACACACACCCACACACACACACACACCCACACACACATAAATAAATAAAAATTAAAAAAAAAGCTGCATATAACCCAGATGCATTTACCACAACAAAATAAAAATATGGTTTTTCCATAAAGTAGAATATTATCCAGGCAGGAGAGGACATGAATACCAATCCATGCTACAATGTGTATTAAACTTGAAGATATTATTCTCAGTTAAAGAGATTCCCCCCAAAACTCCCAAGTTATGTAATATAATTACACTTAAGTGAAATTTCTACAGCAGGCAAATCTAAGGAAACAAAGTCAATCCATGCTTGCCAAGGCTAGATAGTGCTTGGGGAGAAATTGGGGGTGAATACTTACTAGATGTGGAGTTTCCTTTTTACATGTATTCTAAATTTCATGTCCATGATAATTAAACAGCTCTGTAAATATGCTAAAGAAATATTAAATGGTCAAAATATTTGGGAGACAATTATATCCAAATACTGCTCATTCAAAAAAAAAAAAAAATCACTGGATAGCTAAAGCCAAAGCAACCTTAACGGGAAACACGTTGATGGCTAAAATAATGTCTCAACAAGTATTTAGTATCTTAGTGAAATTCAAAAGTCAGCTAAATCCAACAATAGACCTCGTCTATGTGGCATAAGTGAATTGACTAGCTTGCTATAAGACACAAAATTAAGAATATTCCTGTCTCTGCATGAGGGAAGGGGTGGAGAAGGGACATTGGTGGGAGAGCACAGGGAGACAGTGTGAGAGAGAAGCAAACTGTTAAGGGTACTTTTTTTGTATCAAAAGCTGGTTTACTTATTGTAATATTATATTTATTATATATTTTATGTAGGGGAGAATTTATTGTATCTAATATTTACTGCATACATATCTAAAGTTATGAGAAAAGCAAGATACCTTAGCATTGCAGTGTCAGTTTCATTTTATTCACATTCTAGTCTAGTTTAGCATTGCCTACGCCTCCGACAGCTAGATTTTGCACACAGAATAATACATAGTCCTTCATCTTTTCAGAGCCAGTATTCTATTTTTGATTTTCATTCGGTTACTATAATACATTAATTATGTCTCTTTTGATACTTTCAGTTTATTTGCTACGTCTACTCTTTCCTGATCAGTGCATAGAAGAATTGAAAGAATCTAACTTCTAAAAGGAAAACTTACATCTAGTTAATATGATTATATCTGCTTACTTATTTCTCTGACTATAATTGAGCCTTAATTTTTCATCGCAGTTTTCTGCAACTGATTCAGTCAATACCCAGTAAGATGCATGCCGCCTTCATCAGTTCAGTAGTATGACTTTCTAAGGATAACGAGCACTCAATTTATGAAAGATAAGCATTTGATTTTGTGATAGCTTTTAAATGTCTCCTCCTTCACATTTCACTCTTTCCTTAAATTCTTTAAATAGATGTATCGAGTGCTTAACTTGCCTCACTAGGAAATTTGGTCATGCTGTCTGGATGTCCTGAGATTTACAACCCTGAGTTAATGACAAGCATCAAACAGCCAACAGTTCCCTAGGTAGCCACAAGTTAATGAGTCCATTGTGCAAGACTGCGTGGTATGAGAAGGGGTGAAAAGAGGCAAATCTAATTAGCATTACAGTATTACCTGTAACATGTGGCTGCTTTACAGTAGAAATGGTCTCAGGTAACCTAACAGTCACCCATGCTCAGGTCCAACACCCAGAAATTCTGATAAAATGGGGTGTATTTTTTCTTTCACATTTTTATAATAGAGAGACTATATGACATTTACATATGTGGGTCTGATTTGTTTCACTTATGAGTATGGTCTCTGCTTATATCCATTTACCTGTAAATCCTTGAGTTTATCTTTATGGCTGAATGATACTCCACTGTACGAAAATACCACATCATGTTTGCCCATTCCTCCCTTGATGGGCATTTGGGTTGTTTTGGAGATTCACTCTGCACTGTTATAAACATGGGTGCATATTTTTCACTGTGGAATGATGTTTTCAGTTCTTCTGGTAAAATACCGAGGAGGGGAACAGTTGAGTTGAATCAGACCTCTAATCCTAGTTTCTTGAGGAATCTCCACACTGGTAACTGGGACAACTGTACTACTCATTTCTCTGGTCTCTTGAAAGGAACAGTTAATGCTTATTTTTTTTTTCTGTTTTTAAATTTCTTTTACCAAATTCTCATGTTTATATTTGAACATGAAATCTGAACAACTAATTTGAAGTCAACAATATTCAATGTAACAACCATTGTTGAAATCCTATCATTTTTAGCAAAATTCTGTGTCATTTCTAATGTTTTATTACTATTTTTCTCTATAAAAATAAATAAAACTAATCAGATAGTTAAAAAACTAAAGTTGGTGTGTTGTGAGCATGAAAGGTTTTTGCTTGCTTTGTTTTGTTTTGTCACGTTACCGGGGATGGAACTCAGGAACTTGCATTTGCCAGGCAAGCACTTATGCTACTGAGCTATCTTCTCCCCATGAAGGTTTTTTTTTTTTTTTAAAAAAAATGATTCCCCCACATGATTCTACCTTGCAATCAAGACATGAGTACAAATCAGCTAATGAGGCAGAACTGATAAGAAATGGCTGTTCCAGGGTCTCTGACTAAGAGAACTGAGATCCCAACAACACGTGGACAGAGTTTGCTGCAATTACTTTATCTTTTCTACATTTCTCTTGCTTGCTTTCAATTTTCTGAATGCTAACCTTCCCCGTGTTTCTGCTCATTCTTTTGGCTCTTCTGAAAGTACCTGCCTAGCCTTCCTTTTACACCAAACCCTGTCTTCAGTGCTAATCCTTTGTATTCAACTACCTTCTTCCCAGAAGTTGCAAGCACGTGAGGGTAAAATCACTACAAAGTTGTGTCAAAGAATGTAGGCACCACTGAGAAAGAGCTCCTGCATCATGTCTTTGTTCTTCTTTAAGGACGACTTAAATTTCTTGCCTCCAGAGTGGCTGAAAGGCCCGAACCCAAATGAACACAGAGAAATCACGGAGAACATAAATGTATGAAAGGGAGAAAGGGCCAGGAATATAGCAGTCTGATATAAGCTTCTGCCTGGCAATCAAAAGGTCCTGAATTTGATTCTCAATACCAAAAACAGGAACCAAAGAATAAATGAACGAACAAATAAAAGGGACAGAAAGGAAATGATGAAGCCAGAGAAGTGTTTCCCTGAAACTATTGCTAGGGATAAGCCCACCTGCTCTCCTTCCAGAGTATTTTTGTAGAAAATGCATACTTGTAAATATGGCTTTAATAACCATAATAAGCACTTTTTATTGAACAAGTAATGTGAATAGAAGGCATATCTGAAATATGAGCGAACCATAATTTCAACTTCAGCCATTAGAATGTTAGCGTGTGGAAGGACCTTGTGGACTGGCCTGGTGAGGCAGGAATGCCACGGGTTGATCCGGAATGGAAAAGAATGTGATCCACCTACCAGAGATTGTACAAACAAGGTTGGACATGCTCAAGAGATTCTAAGAGGTATACAGGCAAATAGCAGTACAGAATATGATAAGAGCGATTAACTTTAAAATATTTTGTCAATAATAGTAAAAGCTGTGTGTAGGAGGGTTTGGGGGAACTCACTGTACCTTGTTCTTAATTTTTCTGTAAATCTAAAAATGCCTTACAATATACAGATGTTTAAAAATTAAATTTCCCCACCACGATATAGCCTTTCCTCTTACCATACGACATATTTATACTGAAATTCTGTATTTTGATTATTACCTCCTAAGTCCCCTAAATTATAAGGTCCCTAAATGATCTTTTTCTCCTTACTCCTGTGATTCCAACATAGTCTGACAAACAGTGTGCTCAATAAATATTTATTGAGTGACTAATTTCCAAAGATGAACATAGTGAGTTTCTCTATTGTTTCCTCTGTCCAAATGCACCATAGGTTTTGAATAAATATATGATCAGAGGAGAAAAGAAAGATAATAACTTTCACAGAATTATAAAGTTGAATATAGATGGAGTGGTTAAAATGCATTTGATAATCATATTTGAATTATTTGACACATTTTAAAGAACTTTAAACACAGGGCACTATGTACTAGGTATTGCCCTAAAGATAAGCTGAGTGGTGCCAACCTGCTTCCTGTAACTAGGGGCCTGAAATGATTTACTTGTGTTGAAAACCTGGACCCTGTTACTGAGTATCCAATGCTATTCCAAAATGCTATTACTCTGAAACACTGAATAAAGCACAAGTAAGTTTTGTTCAATATTTTATAATGATTTTGGAAAGCTTTGTAAAATTCAGAACACGTTGCAGAATTATAACTTATTAACGAGGCCACATTTTTAGAGATGCAAAAATGGACCACTAAAATAGCTCCATTTACCCAACAATTAAGGCATGTTCTGTTGGCTAGAGTCTGCATGAATGAGCAAAGCAGCTTCGCAGGCTTTCAGGCCAGTATCATGGAGCACATTACCACCGTCTATTCAGGAAATGCTGCCGCATGACAGATGGATGCAGATGTTTGAACTAACACTTGAGGAAAAGCAGTAAGAGAATGAATCATACGAGCGAGAGCAATAGGGAAGATGTAAGGATCAGTATATAAGAGCGGGGTCATGGAGATGCTTCAGTGGGGCCGGGGAGATGGCTCAGCAGAATAAGC
>NW_004524591.1:4364866-4391316 GCF_000260255.1 Octodon degus
ACACACACACACACACACACACACACACACACACACACACACAGTGTAAGAGCCGTCATAGACAACTAAACATTCTAGTAGTTTTCTTTCCTGCCTCCCTCTGACTGGCTTCTACAGTATAATCCAGCTTCACGAATGCATTGGAAAGGAAATGAATGAAATATCTAACTTCAAACCTCTCAACTGTACGACATTTTTTGCAAGCTATGAAAACCTCAAATTTGACTTTTTTTTTTTTTTTTTTTTTTTTAGATTTGGTAGTTCTGTAGTTTCATGGTTGAAATTTCCTGTTTCACACCACAGGGCCAGATGCACTATTTTGCTCCATTTCATTCAGAACATAAAGGAACATAAAAACATTTCAAAAATCTTCGGTTGATTCAGTGCACCCGAATGAAGAACGCCAGATAGAATTTGAAAATTTGTAGTACTTTTTTCTTCCTAGATTACATTTGTATGGCATTTCCTGGAAATATCCCAGCAGAAAGGTTTAAAATGCAGACTTGGTCTATGGGAGAGTTATTTATTCTGTGATGTGGATGGAAGGGACGGCATAACAAGATCTAGTGTTGGAGATACTTTTTATGTCACCACGTACAGCGCAAAGTAGAACACAGTAATTGTGTCTCAAAAGAACATGAAAAGATAAGAAATAGGTCAATCCTAGTGGAGAAATTGAAGAGAGTTCATACAATACTTCTTTTCTTTTTTTTTTTTTTTGTGGAACCGGGACTTGAACTCAGACCCTTGCGCTTGCCAGGGAAGCTCTTATTCTACTGAGCCATCTCCCCAGCCCCAAAACATCTTAAAAGATAGAGCAAAATACTCATGCATGTAGTTCCTATCTATTGTCTACCTGACAGTGATTTTTAAACTTTTATTTACAATACACATTGCCACGTATCTTGTTTTATATGCACTTGTTTTTCACATAAAATTCACACAATATTTTATCGTCGCTCTTTCAGGTTACAGTACAGATCCTTCCTTACCATATTATTATATACAGTGCCTGCTGTTATACAATGTAATTACAGTGACGAGTCTCACGGAGCTTTAAATGCACAATACAAGTGAGCACAAAAAATATATAGTGCAATTGTGAAATTTAGCTCGCATTCACAACACAGTAAAACATGAGCTTCATATTGTTTTAAAATACTTCATCTGAAATATTGTAGTTAATAAATTACTTGATCAGTACTTGCACACATGCAGAATGTTACATTGTATTTGTATAATTTAAATGCATTCAATTTGATTCTCTCTTCAAAGAATTTTTAATTATTCTCAATCACCTCTGATGCCCATATTGCTTTAGAGTTCAGTATTCCATTTATTTATTTATTTATTTATTTATTTATTTATTTATTTATTTGGTACAGGGTCTTGCTATGTAGCTCAGACTTATAGTGATCCTCCTGTCTCAGCCTCCCCAGCACTGGGACTACAGGCGTGCACCACTGTGCCAGGTTTCAGTGGATGGCTCAGTGCACCAGGGGTCAGGGCTGGCAGGACATGCAGTACCAGGGCTTGAATCTTGGTCATTGGTTTTGCCAGGCAGGCACTTAGACTGCTGAGCTATCTCTACAGCCCCAGTGCTGCACATTGATGATAGTTCTTTGTTTCCCTCTGAGTACCCCTACTTTCTGGTCCGTAGCGAGAGCCTGTGGTAGTGGGTTCTCTTGGACCCATGAGGGCCAGTTCTGTGGTGAAGTGAAGTCTACATGAAGCAAGATTTTAGAGGAGTGGAAGAGATGGCAGATAGAGAATTTGTAAAACTTAATTAGTAGGTTTCCTAATTTTTAAGCCCAACTTTCCCCACCAACACACACACACACACACACACACACACACACACACACACACACCAGTAAAGGTTAATAAAAAAGGAGGGGGAAGGGAAAAAGGAGAGGGAGAGGGAGGCTGAAATCACTTTTCAGGTCATGGAGATAGCTTAGTGGTTCAATGCCTCCCTAGGCAAACTTAAAGACGGAGGTTCAATCCCCAGTACCACATGGTGTGCCAGCCCCACCCTATACAAGCCGAGCCTGCCACCAAATCCAGGCATAGTGGCACACATCTGTAATCCCAGCTCTGAGGAGGCTGAAAACAGGAGGATCACTATGGGTATGAACTGCGTGTGAGACCCTGTACCAAATACAAAAATAGCTAAAAGAATTATTTTTTTTAAGAGCTAGGGATATAATTCAACAGTATAAGTGCCTGCCTGGCAAGTGCAAGGTCCTGATCCCTAGTACCGCAAAAATAATAATAATAAATAATTAAAAATAATTTTTAAAAAACAAAAGAGGGTGGAAAGTTTGCAGTAACTATGACAGCCTGGTTCATAGAGATGACAAGCAAAAAATAACAAGAAAATAGTTTAATTAAAATTGGGGAAAGAATGCATGTTAGAAGTACATGAAAGTACAATTCAGGAAGAACAGATACACATCAGGTGATCCGATGAGAATTAGGAGTCCGACATGCGCAGTGAGGCCCTGTACCAAATACATAATACAATAGAATAGAATGAAATGAAAACAAATCACTTTCAGTACTCTAAGCCAACAATGGCGTGAATTTCTTCCCTTAATGACTAGTTCTATTGCCAACTGTGCCAAAGCTTTTTAAAAATTAATATGACCAACATTTACACTGCTTCGAATTTTCCAGCTTTTCTCATACTTCCGTAGGAGTACTATGCACATTCTTGGCCATATTTTCATCATCTTCTCAAGAACAAATCTAGCACTTTTCGTGAAGTGAGATCGCTGCTACAGGATGGGCCGAGGCCCAGAGAATTTTAGGAGCTCCCCCCACCCTGCACCGGAAGCCTCAGGTCAGAGGAACCTTTAAGTGGGTTAAAGCTCTTCATGAAGAAATGCCCAAGTTCTTCTCTGAAAAAGTGATCTAGATTTCTGTGTCAGAAATGAAGGAACAACCTAACAACATAGTTTTGCATAGTATGGTGGGCATCATTGTCGCAATTGATCTCAAGAGTTTAGTTGAAAGAAATCATTCATTTCAGTCTGGTGTTATTATTTTCCATTTTGTTTGGAGTTACATTGAATTATATAAAAATAAGAGGAAGATTGGGCATAGTGGTGCATGCATGTAATCCCAGTGCTTGGGAGGCTGAAAACAGGAGGATCACAATGAGTCCGATCTACATAGTGAGACCCTGTAGACCCTGCAGACCCTGTACAAAATGCATTAAAAAATAAGATGTAATAAGAAACATTTATTACATTACCAAAGCTTACACTGTGCTGGCATTTATCTGTAAGGGCTTCTTGGTCTTATGGAAGAAGTTGAAACCAAAAATAAATAAATAAATTAATTAATTGATTCATTGATTCACCCAAATCTCTAAGTAATTCTGGTAAAAATCTAGTGGCAATTGCTTGACAGGGATTCCTAGCCTGGTGCTGGATAGGATTTTAGAGTCTAATTTGAAATTCTTAGATACATACCTAAAAAGAGACTGTAGGCCAATTAATATTTTTGCCACACTTATGAGAATCATTAAATTAATGATGTATTCTGAAACAAATTAGGTTTACTATGATTATCTTTTGTAAAATTCTGGGTATGTATAGCCAACAATCATATCTCTCTAGAAAATTAAATTGTCTTTTTAAATATCAGATATTAGTCCTATTCATTGCAATTAAAATTTTACTACTTATAGAAAATAGAAATCAAAATAAGAGGAGAAATTGTTTGAAACTCACCATTTTTACAGAGATGGCTGCTCATTTAGCAATACTATTTTTATACTTCCTTAGATGTTTTAATGTTCCTCAGTAAAAATGGACATTTCTTCTTCCAACTAGTATACATTTGTGGATGCTTGTTCTAGGAATTTTAATTATTTTAAATTACACTTTCTCATTGATTGAAATTAGTTCATATGAAAAGCAGTGATTTTGACAGACTGATTTTGTAGTCGATCTACTGATTTTACAACTATATTTACCAATGGAGAAGAGTTTTAAATATATATTTTATTCTTTTAGAGCATTTTAAGTGGAGGATGAGTTATATATGTTAGTTCTCTCAGTCAACCTTTATGACTTATCTTTTTTTAAAACTTTATTTTCTGTTTATTTTTCTTTTCTTCTTTATTTTAAGTGTGTGTTTGTCCCAGAGCTTTATACATAGCAAGCAAATATTCTACCATGAAGATACAGCTCTAATCATAACCTTAAATTTTAACTTAATAATTTGGAATTTGGGATTTGGAAGAGGTAACTGCTTTGGGTATTCACAGTCCTAGAGTTCACTGAGGGCAACATAATTCATTTGTAACCTAGTAACCACATGTGTCACTGAATTACATATTGACCATGCTGGCTAAATAACTGCTCCAGTGTGTCAACCTAAGAGGGGTCACAGGAAAGCTCAGTAATTTAGACATTTTAGGTCTGTAGAGGTGACAATAATTCTTATAAAATAATTATCTTGGAGAAATGTGGATAGCTGCATAACATCAGAATTTTCACTGATAGGAACAAAGCAAAATGATAGTAAAGTATTTCTTCTTTGATTTAAATCAATTTACCCATAAATTTTTGTCACTTCATTGAAAATGGCTACACAAACAGGACTATGTAAATGGTTATATACACAGCCATTCATAATTATTAAATGACTTAAAATATTCATAGTTTTCTTTAAGCAAAATGACTGATACCTAATCCTGAGCAAGAACATAAACTTCCTTTCATAACTTTTCCACTAAATGGTCACATTTTACTGTATTTTAGGTGAACCTGATGTTGCTCAACAGTCATTTCAGAGGAAGGGCATTGGTTACAAACTGGAGATACCTCAATGTGTATTTCAGAGACCAATTTGTGGAGAAGAGGTGCTTTCATAGGAGAGTCTTACAGATTTTTAAAGTTCAACCAGTGAGAGCAGAGGATTCCAGTACTGAGGTGTGATAAATTCATTTGATTCACTTGATAGAATATTATGGAGTTATTGAAAATGCATGATATTGAAATAATGTATTCTAGCTTGGCACATTGCAATATCTTAAATCTAAACAAAGGACCTCAGATTCTCTGTTATTTGATTATAAAGAGAATATATTTCCTGAAAACTTTTTAAATGAACTAATTAGTATTTACACTATAGTTACTAAAGCTACAAATAATCTCTTGATTTTTCTGATGTTTCGTGAAGGTAACCTAAGAATTTCATTATTCTTACATAAAATATATTTTTAAAATATCTTCAAAAATATTACTATAGTGTTAACAGGTAAACAACAGTGGAATAATTCTAATATAGGGCTGCAGAGATAGCTTGGTGGTCTAAGTGCCTGCCTGGCAAGCACAAAGAGCTTTGTAGGCACAAAGACCCGAGTTCAATCCCTGGTACCACATGCTGTGTCAGGCTCAAAACCAAGAGTCATGGTTGATGCCTGTAATCCCAGTGCTAAGAAGGCTGAGACAGGAAGATTGCTATGAGTCGGAACTGCATAGCCAGACTCTGTTTCAAATAAATAAATAAAATTAAAAATATACATGCATATATAAATTCCTTTTACTAAATACTATTTTATACAGTAAAGTCACAACAAATTTAGTCAATCAGTAGATTAACAATGAAAATTATAATTTCTTCCTAAACCTTCATATTATCCACACCAATGTCAACCTGTGTTACTGATTTCAATGTCACCGAAGAGATAATGTCTTATCTATTCTAAAATCAATTAAATATGACTTGCTTGGTACTAGAAATATATTTATCTTCTCTTTCAGATTTTGTAATTTATAATAACAAATGCTTCTCTTGCTTTCAACCCCAGTCAAATGCAATTCATTCATCAGTGTATTATTCCCCACGCTGCCAGGCAAAAGAACTTGCAGCAAACACAGGAGAGTGTGATATCTCAATTGAAAGATATATACAGCATGTTACCGCTTTTTAAACTGTCTTGCACATGTCAGTGTTCCCATTCATTTTGCAAAATGGTATATTGTGACAGTTGGATTCACATGGTTAATTCCTCAGAGCAATTAAAAATACAGGACTTTAAAGTTAATATTGGTTAGTTTGATATGGATCTTAGATTAGAAATTATTTTTCCCACCCTTTCATTCTGTCTTTGGCGTGTGTCTGGCTGTTTTGCTTTTCTGTTTTATCCTTTCTTCCTGATACATTGAAAATACCTGAGCCCGTTTTCACATCTTTTTATAGACTTATACACATGGACCTCACCTTTCTGTTTTCTTAAGGAAGTGTGATAGAACAAAACATTGACTTTATTTGATTTTCCTCTCAGTTTTCCATGAAAGCAACTCTCTGCAGTAACGCCTAGATATTTTAGCAAGCAAAATTTTCCTAATTTCACAACCCATAATTTGGGATATTATTTGGTGATTTGGTTCCAATATATTTCTTCACCAAGTTGCTCAGCATGCAAATTGGTCCCTTGCCTTATGAATATACATGATATATTGCCTTATGAATATGCATATATATATAACCTTATGGGTATACGGATCTGGAGGCGCTTCATGCAGATTTAAGGCAGGACCCCTCAGGGCTCTGTTGAGAGTGACTGGGGAGGTGAACCCTTTCTCTTTGTGATTGCTCCTAGGACACCTCAGATTTTACCAAAGACCACTGCTCTTGAGATAGCTACAGCTCTAAAGGAACTAACCGTGGCTGGAAAGTTCAGGCCATTTTAGTGTAACAGGAATGTTGTAGGCAAACTTTCTTTTATAACTCTGTGTCAGGGTGACAGATCTCCTCAAAGCCAAAACTCAGTCTGAAAGTTTCTCCTGAAAACCCTGCCTCTTCCCCACTCTGCATTTATTTTAAAATGACGTTTCTGTGAAGTGAAGCTTCCTAACTTTGCTTTACAAAGGATCCAATATTCACATAATAGAGAAATTTTCTCCTACATAACACTAAACCACAGTACTGCAGACTGATTAACTGTAATACCTACCCACTGGGTAAAAATAGAGCCTCTTAATATTTAATATTATGTGAGATGACAGGTTTATGAGTTCCTTATAATCACAGTCTCACAAACCTTAAAACATTTACTGAGAAAAAATATAAATCTGAACAGGATGGCACAAGTCTATAATCCTCAATCATCCTCAGTATAATTTATTACTGAATGTTTAGTGGATTACAAGCTTTTATGAACCACTTCCATATCCTTAAATACAGAAAAAATATTATACATTTACAGTCCGAATGCTCTTATTTCTCTAATTTCAGACATGAATAAGTCACTTTTTAATTTTCAAATGACTTCCATCATTGGCATTCAGTACTTACACAGAAGAATTTTAGCAGCATTGAAATTTTCCTTTTCTTTGGGTAAGGATTAAAATAATAGCAGTAACAGCAAAATCATTGTTTGCCTTTTCTAAAATCAAAATCATATTTTTATGCTTTGAATGAAATGGTTGCTTCTAGGGTAGACACTACCTATTTGTGTAAATGAACAGAGCCTTTCCCTAAAGATTCTGATACACACAGTATTATGTCTTTTGTGATCACTGACAAGAAAAAGAAGCATCTAGCTGTACTGCCCTTAAAAATAGATGCAGTGCTGTGAGAGTGTTTAGAAAAGTAGAAAACGCAATAGCAGCTGAAAGACTAATGAATGAAAGATTATTTGTTTTCTTTTTATGTACTCAGTACAGGGTTCACAGGGTCTCACTACCACGACTGGATTAGTAGTGATTCTCCTGTTTCATTCTCCCAAGTGCTGGGATTACAGGCACCCGCCACAATGCCCAGTCTCCATCACCAGCTCAGCGCGCCCTGGAGGCAGGGCTGGAACAGCATGCCTGGGACGGAACCCAGTCGCTGTGCTCTGCCTAAGCAGGTGCTTTAGTCTCCTGAGCTATCTGGCAGGCCTCCTAAAGTATTTCAAACAGTATTCTATTTTCTCTTTCCATTTATTAGTCTTCACTAAACATCAAATATGAATATTCATTGGTAAACTATTATACACACTATTATTGATTACAAGTGCCAGAAACTCCACGAAAGCAACTCTGGTAAGATGTGTTCTCTATTAGCTCAACAAGCAAAGTGTAGGTCTCAGGGTTCCTAGAGCTGAGCAGGGACCCCCTTGCACGGCCTCACTCTTTCCATGTCACCTGCTCTGGCCTGCCTGCATAGTTCTCCACATTTCATCATCTTGAAAACTCTGGGACCACTGACCAAAATACGTCACAAAGTCTCAGCCTTCAGGCTCACACACTAAGAAAACAGACCCCTTTTTCCACAGCTGTAAGTTTAAAAATTCCTATGGTGACCTTGGCCTATTTTTCTTAATGCTTCTGCCTATAGTCTCAGTGGGTATTTGAGATAGAAGAATTCTAGACAGAAAATCAAGATGCCTCTGCAAAGAGAGTGTGGGGACAGAGCAATAAATACATAAATACCAATATGCTTTTCCATTTCCTAGCAAAAGATGAGAGTAAGCCAAGGAAAATCAAGTGACACTCTCTTTTGTTCCCTTAGTCTCATTCAGTGTAAGTGTCTACTAAGTATTGGTTGAAATAATCAATCAGCCTGCTACAATGCATCTTAGAGGAACAGCTGCAATATAATCTTTTTAGCCTGTAAATGAAAAACCAAAGAACATTTAAGAATTCCAAAACATCTTTAACCCTTCTATGGAAAAGTAAGAAGTCCCTAAAAATGAATTCAAATTTGAATAAGATAAAAGATGGCATGTCTTACTTTTGACAATCAACTAAAATTCAAAGATGATTTTTGGACAGCTGTCTGACATGCTAGGTGCTTATGTAGAAAGATTCTATTGCCAGGTGGGTTTCTATAAAGAACTCCTGATTGTATATACTTGCTGTATTTATATTCAAGAACTAATATTTACTGAAGTTTTGAGATCCTTTTGCAGCATGAAAATATGCGCAATGCTGAAAAGAATCTGTCATGCTTTAAGCATTGCCTGGAACTGACCATGGCTAGAGTACAGAGCTTGCTCTGCCACAGTGCATGATAAAATTGAGAGGAACAAATAATAGATAAAAATAAGGCATATCAATATATGTATACACATATTTGTTGTGATAAATTTATTCAGGAAAAAATTCAATAATAAAAGTAAAGCTTGCTTCAACTTGAGAAAAATAGAGAAATCTGGGGAGAAATTTTACATTAGTGGTGCTAGCTGGAGAATATTTGGAAGAGTTATTGTTCTTATCAGATGTCTTGAGTAATAGCAAAGCATAGATATTCCAAGACACGAAGTTTTCAAAACGTGGTATTTTAAATAGTTATAAATTTGCGGCAAACTGAGAATAAGGCACACAGAAAGTGTTACAAAGACTGTGACTGAGAACAGGAAAAGAAACAGCCTCCTTGTTATATGCAGAATGCTGAGATTTATCCCAACACAGTTGAGAGTTTGTGAACCGAGGTCGGATGAACTGAAAGAAAGGAAAAGACCAGAAAGACTTTGAGATGATGCTTTTTCACCAAGAATATGGAGGAAAGCTGTGCATGGAATTGACTTATCAACTAAAGACCGTGAAAAGTAAGAATGATGATTTCTTGAACTGGGCAGAGACCCTTAAGATCAAAATTATAGGCTTATACTGTATTCAGGACTGTGATAGTTACACATGTTAGAGACGCAACTAAACTCAATTTAAGCAACAGAGTATGCATTCACATACTAGAAGGATGTTTAGGTATTTTTGAATAGCAAAAACAAGGTATCAGAAGACACGGGCTGATTCAACCTGAGTCCTGCGAAGGGAAGGGGTAGGATGAATGTCTTCACAAATTTTTTTTCTGATCCTTGGTTTTATGATGTTCATACAAGTATGGTTTGGGAAGCTCATAATAATATAATGTGAGAGGAGAGCTGAAAGAGAATTAACTGGTTTTTAGATATGTAGCAATTAGAAACATTCTGCACACAAATAGAGATCTCTTAAATAAGTAGTTTTTAATTGGCTATTAGTTGAATAGGGTTAAGACGTTTAAATATACAAATTTAGGATGCAGTAGTATTTTGAGAACAAATATGCTGTAATACACATATAATGAAGTGTGAAAAAATTGTGAAAATCAGCACTTAATTATGAGTCAGGCAGTATCTAATATTCTAAATTAGAATTCTGGGCTTATTTTTCATCTACATGACTTATTTCAAATGAGTGATATTTGTTTTAAAAAATCCTCATAAAACCTGCTGATAGACATTTGAGCATCATTTATAGCATGGTTTCTAAGCATTCTGCATTTTACAAAAAAAATTCAATAAAGCAAAGCATTTACCTCTTTCACTGTGGATTAGTGCCAGGTTTTTGAATTTTTTTATTTTTATTTTTATTTTTATTTTTATTTTTATTTATTTTTTTTTTTTTTGGAACCAGGTATTGAACTCAGGCCCTTAAGCTTGCCAGGCAAACCATTATTCTACTGAGCCATCTCTCCAGCCCCAGTGCCAGTTTTTATTTAGCTTAGCAATTAAGTAAAAGTGAGTGATAACATATTAAAACCCTACCCATGGTCTGTTAAAATTATATAGCCCTGACAACAAAAGAATAAAAATACTCTAAGTATGTCATTTCTAAAACTACATATGACCCTGATGTATACTTATCTGACAGCAGTCCTATGTATTGGAAATTGTTTACAATTCACAGAAAAACACACACCAAATGGCCATTTCCACTCTCTTTGGGTTATATTTTTATCCTAGTCTCATGCTTTCCAAACTTCTGTCAACAAAACTATCTTCCTAATTCTGAGGTCTGGTTGGTTTTCATCCATTAAAACTTTGCTGTGATAATCCATGCTGTCCACGTAAGTTGCTTCAAAGAGGTTAAGTAAAACACAATTCAGCTTTCAGATTTGTCTCTCCAGTTAAACATAAGAGTAATTTGATGGGCAAAGTACTAAAAGTCTGCTTATTATCCCATGGCATAAAACAGAGAGAGAGGGAGGGAGAGAGATACAGAGATGATAGATAGATAGATAGATAGATAGATAGATAGATAGATAGATAGAGAGATAGAGAGAGAGGAGAAAGACAGAGATAGACATAGAGACACAGAGACAGAGAAACAGACATACAGACTGAAAGACCCAGAGATTGACAAATAAACCAAGACACAGACTTACTGAATAACTTTTAATGTTTCGTGATGTTAATCTCAGAATGGATTTTCATTAGCCCAAATATTTCTTTAAATATTTCTTGAAATATTTGAGCTAAATAAGATTGATATAAGTTTTTCAGTGGGGTCCTCAATTGATGTTGTTTACAGCTTGAGCTCTTACTGCATTTGTTGGGTCAGACTGACCAACTAAGTGACCTGTTTAGATTTCTTCTTGGCCAGATTCCACAATAACATCAGACAGTCTAATTAATGTTTGGATTTTCTTTATTTTTTCTGCTTTTATTTCTCGTATCTTTCCTATTTTTGATGACTCATGTATAGAGGCATAAACACAATCATTGTGAATGAGAGAAGAAAATATGGTCGTGCAACTATCAGGAAAATTTAGTTAAAACATAGCATATAAAATCTACATTTTAGAATGGTAAAGGGAAATGACAACAAAGTCTTACTGTCTGAAACCATTAAGGACTTTATCTTAAGGAGGTATGACACACTGCATAAATTTTACTTTTTACAATAGATTACAAAGCATTTTATTTTTTCTACATGTATTGCAAGATTTTTCAATAAAGTACAACAATTTAGTGGTATTATTATGATATATATTTATTCAGTTGAATGTTTATGTTAATTATGATGTTTTAGCCTGCAATTTCATCAGTTAGCTACAAGATTATTTTTATATAAAAATGGAAATATATAAATGAAAATATTAGTCCATATATGCTATGAAAAATCTCAGAGTTCTTTAAAACTCCTACATAAGAGGTCGGAGAGATGGCTTGGTAGAACAAGCGCTTGCCTGGCAAGTGCAAGGGTCTGAGTTCAATCCCTGATTCTGAAAAGAAAAGAAAAAGAAAAAATAAAAAAGCCTCCTACATAAGAAAGAAAAAAATAAACTCTTCATTTAATTCACAGAATATCCAAAGAACAGGTTTTTTCTGATACTAGATTTCTGTAGGTGACCTTTTTAAGAAAAATGATTGTAATAATTCTTGCACATGCCTACAATCCCAGCTTTTAGAGACTTAAGCAAGATTGTGAATTCAAGACAAGCCTGGACTACAAATCAAGACCTTTTCCCATGGGCCGGGGAGATGGCTCAGTGGAATAAGCGCTTCCCTGGCAAGCGCAAGGGCCATAGATCCTTAAGAGAACTCCTTGGAGAAAACAAAAATATTTTGTATGTTCTACTTTAGCGTCTTTTCCATTAATTTGGGGACTGGAAGGGTCTTAAGTAACATCTATCCTTTCATAAAATCTTATTGCATCATTCACCCTACAACTTCACTAAGAATGAGTTGCTCATTCTTTACTCCACTGTCTCATAAAGCAAGTCTTAGTTCCTTGCACTGGGAAAGCATAGAACAGTGGAAATGACCCTGTTCAAATGAAAATAAATTTTAATATCTCTAGAAATATAGTTCATGGTCTGCTTTATTTCAATATAAGTTTATTAAAACTATAAAATTTTATGTTTTATCATATTTACCATACTTTGCATCATATAAATGTTGATTTTTTAAATCAATATTTATACAATTATTTCATGTATTTTTATGATATATCATCAACTATTCTGTTAAATAAAAATACAAGTGGTTCTAATAATTTTTGTAAAATTCTGGCCCTTTCATTTGACCTTTCTTACAGTCCATCAAAATTACTTTGATTGCCCTCTCCAGTGTGGCACTGCTTGAAAGACAGTTAAAAAAAGCAGCAGCGACATTCAAAGCAACAGGAGAGGAGAGACCCAGGGCAAGTGGTACACAGATGCGCTTATTCATTTTCTTAAGTCTTACAGTATCATCAATTCAGTGAATATCCATTTAATTTTTTTTTTTTTTTTTTTTTTTTTTGTACCAGGGATCCAACTCAGGACCTTGTATTTGCCAGGCAGGAACTTAAGTCACTGAGCTGTCTCCCAATATGCCATGGATTCTAGCAGGCACCTTTTCTTTCTTTCTTTCTTTCTTTCTTTCTTTCTTTCTTTCTTTCTTTCTTTCTTTCTTCCTTCCTTCCTTCCTTCCATCCTTCCTTTCGTACCAAGAATTGAACTCAGGACCTTGCACATTCCCAGCAGGCACTTGTGCCACTGAGCTACATACCCAGTCCTCCATTTAATTTTTTAAGAGATAAAAAGAAATGATTCTAATTCCTAACACAAATGGGTTGGAGGGAAGGAGATAATGAAGATGAACCATTGCAGATGCCTCTGATCAAAGGCATTTGACCTCTACCAGTGACTGTTGTGTACAGTGACCTGACTTGAGTCCCAGGAGCTTCAATCCTATGTTCTTCCATTTACTGAGCAAACATAAAGACTGGGTCTCCTCATCATTGTCAGTAATGAAGATGACAGTGTTGAGGAGGACAGGAGGGTTAGTTGTCAGCATCAACATTTCCACCCTGTGCTGGAAAAAATCTACATTCAAAAATCATGAAGAATTTACTTTTCTCATTAAATCCATGCTTTCTAAGCAGCAAATAGATAAAGTAGCTGAGAAACATGATGGCTTCAAACACTGATGAATGCTGTGAAGAAATATCAAGATAATGAAAAATTGTAAAGCCTGTGGCAAGAACAAGCATGGCACATAATAAAGTAAATATAAAGAATTTATCAAGCCAGAATGCTCAGTAAAAGTGAGTTGAATGTATAAATGAAAAAATTTACAGCTCAAGGCGAAGAGGGAAAAACGATTGAATTAATGACTCAAGGGGGAGAAGACAAGTAGCAAATTAATCACCCACAAAATGCCATCATTTCACCTGTCACATGAGGAAAGCGCATCAAATCGCCCTCGCGTTCTCCTGCTCACTCTCTCTTGAACTGCCTTCGTGTGATCCTCCTCCAGCACTGTCCTTTAGGTCCCACTGGCAGCGCTCCTTACACTGCCTCCCACGCTTAGCCCCAGGCTCCTCCTGGGCTGTGGACATCACTTATGAATGGACAGCAGGAGTGAACAGTGTAGTAGGGTGCGGAGACCCAGGAGTGGGGTGAGGGTGTGCAATCCTTAAAGGGCTCATCAACTCTTTTAATGGCAGTGTTCCCAATGAAAATCTGAAAGGAAAATAATTAGTATTTCCTTTCCTTTCCCTGAGGAGTCAGGTAAAGAAAACTATTGTGTCTCAATGGAAAGGGGGCCTGCTCTCTCTTTACAGTGATTTCCACCAAGCAATATCCACAGGTGGGATTATTGTCTTAATTCTCTGCCCAACTCAAAAAACAAAAACAAAAACAAAATATTGTGCCAGATGGTGATAGCAAGTGAATGAGACCCATATGTCTCAGAGGTGGATGATGAAAAGAACAATAATCATGAATAAATATACATCAAGGTGTTCACATGTTTTCTGAACTCAAGGAGATTAGAGCCCTAATTCATGTTGCACCAAACACAGTTTCCTCCCTCCTTTCTCTATTCTTCATAGAATTAGCAAACATTTTGCATACATTCTTGGCAGAAAACTCCAGCTACAAAATATCTAACTCTTTGTGGACATTAAATATAATACCTTTCAAATGAGTAGTTAGATCAGGGTATGTAGCCAAGTAAAATTATATAGCTAACATTCTGTATTCTAACTGTAAGACAGAGGCAACTGAATTTAAACCAAAAAAAAAAAATTGTAAAGCTATTTAGGCTTTATTCAGAGAAAAGAATGAAAAAAATGTCTATTAACTCTGAAACTATGAAATGAATTATCCGTATGTAGAAAATTCTTGACTAGGTTAAACCCTTTTATTTATTTCTATTCTTAGTCACAAAAATATTTCAACTTGCTATAAAATAATATTGAGTGTATTTTTAAGGAAAATCAAGATACTATTAAAGGGCGGGACTGATAGCTCTAGTGGATTAAAGCGCCTGCTTCAGCCGAGTGCAGCGTCCAGGGTTCGATCCCCAGCCTGCTGCGCCAGTCCCGACCCCAGGCTGCACTGAGATGGCGATTGAGACTGGGTGTGGTACATGGGCCTGTAATCCCAGCCCTTGGGAGGCTGAAAAATAGGATAATTACTATGAGTCCGATGTACGTAGTGAGACCCTGTACATCCTGTAGACCCTGTAGATCCTGTACTAATACAAAAAAAAAAAAAAAAAAAAAATACTGTTACAACAGAAATCAGTGGCAGCTGTTTTTCTGAGAACCTGCAAGTCCTGGAAGTCGAAGTCTAGAAGCCCAGTTCTGTTCACAAATGCCATTTTCCCAATCTTTGAAAAACAACTCAAGTTTCATCTATTGTCTCACTATAAAAAAAAGACTAGTAAAGAGCTTCTATTTGAGATTTAATACCTTTTTGAATGTTCAGGTTCTGTATGCAGCATGAAAAATACATGGTTTAACATGCTGGTGAGTCAATCAAACTCTGTATTAAAGACTTTGCTTATCCTTCTGCCTTAAATTTATAGTGATATTATTTCATTCTAGAGCCATTAAGTTATGCGTAGGCTGTTTTCGTTTGTTTGTTTGTTTGTTTTGTGTCTTTTTGAGACAATGATTCACTGTGCATTTCAGCTCAGGTTATCCTGAACTTGCTGTGACCCTCTTGGTCATTCCACCAAATGCCAGGATGACAGCTCTGTGCCAGCCATATGGGCATTTTTAAATCCAAAAGAAAGAGAAAGAAAAGCATTATCGTGCTAACTTCTCTCTATGACTTACTGTAAAGTCACTGAACTTACCCAAATTGAAAACTGTCGTTTAAAGACGAACATTACATTAAAGTGGCAGACTTAACATTGGACAGTATTTCAATACATCTTAAAAATATGTCCTAAGATTTTGGTGCTTATTAAAAATATGATTATTGATGGTTTCATTTTCTCAAAGTGTACAAAAATATATTACTTAAATCTTCAAATGAAAAAATGTGCTCCAGGAAGGAGGTTTTATATTTATTTGCTCAAGATTATTTGAAGATAATAAAATTATGATGAAATGTATAATTAAGATTACAGAGAAGAACTGGCACATACTTAACTTACCTCTCTAAATAGAAATCATGTGTGTGGAGGTTGGGGGTCCTAGTAAGTAGGCTAGCTTTATATAGGTTGTACAGAAAATTAGCTATATAATTTTACTAGCATTATAATATATGAAAAATAAGTTATACTGATGATGCTGAACAGATTTCTTTCATTTTGTACAATATGCTCTGGTAAACTTATGTTAAAATAGAAACTATGTCTTGTAAGAGAAGTACAATTTATGAAAATAAATCTCACTGTAATCAGTGATGAAGTGTTTTGACAAAAACTCAAGACTAGAACGTTCCCCTCTAAATCTGTACATAACCTATATACTTTTGATTGTATTTCTCTATTCTGTTTATATCTACACTTATCCATATTTAACCTTTGTTTAAACTGCTAAGAAATATTCAAAAAATATTCATTGTATATTGCATATTTTTCTTCTTTGTCTATATGGTGTATAGTATAGATTGGTTAATATGATAAAATGAAGATAAATACTACTTAGTTAATGTAATAAGAATGTGTAGAGCTGACTTTTAAAACAGATATTGATGTATTGGTACAGTAAAATATTGACAGAAACCTGTTTTGTTACTCATATCATTTTCAGAAGGATTGTACGCTCCTTATTCATGTTCACTTATTTTCTCATTTGTCATAAATGGCTATTTCAACTGTGCTGAAATGTATTTGTTTTTGCATTAGGTGGTGTACTCTTAATAACAGTCTCCCACCAAAAATATTTTAGTTTTCTTTCAGCACATCTAGGACTAAATGATGCATTGCATAAAACATTAGCCTTTTCATCAGGTTTATGTATCTAAGGAGATGTAAGGGAACAAAGTGACCACTTCTATATTCATCACCCACTTATTGTATGATGCACAACAGATATATATATATATATATATGTCATCAGCCAGGGCTTATGAGGGTGGAATTCCTTGGAATAGTTTCAGATTTAGCTCGGATCAAATAAAGAGGCAAACATTACTGGGAAAATTGCCACTTGTCAACCGTTCCATTGCACATGATATGGTGATACAGTTCTCTAAACAGCAAATGCCAGGAAAGTGACACTCTACAAACTACAACAAGTACAAAATTGAGCATGGATGGTCCAAAAATATTGGCGAGGGAAATTAACACATGGGTGGTGTCTGTGCCCCCAGCATTGCTTCCTGAGGTTCTAGCAGGCCTGCATTTCTTGCCTGTGGGGTGCCCCGAGGGGTGGGGAGCAAAATCACGTGAGACTCGTGATGGTTAAGTTACGAAGAAAAGATGAGTTGCCATCATTCTAATTAAAAATGGAACAGAGTGACTCACTTCTATCTTAAAAAGCTGAAAATTAAATCTTATACAACATACTAAAAACACAAAGACCGATTCAAATGTTGCTTAACGTAATAACCTCCAAACAGATCTCAGAACTATTTAGAGAACTCTTTGTTTCTCTCACCAGGTTGTATTTTTATGAATGTAGAATACAAATAAGTAAATTATGAGAGAGGAGTTTATTCCATCAAACAGTTGCTCATATTGTAATGATAAAAAAAATTACTTTCCTTTTCATTCACCAAAAAGTTAAAGGATGCATTTTACAAATATCCAAATCTTACCTTAGGAGAAACATGAGCAGCCACTGTTCCTTCATCCCGTTGTGTTTCATCTTTTCCTACCCATCTGGGTAGTAACCTATGTACAAAAGCAGAGGTCCTATGTGCTACATTTTACTCGGAAATCCAGATGACATTTCCTTTTACTAGGTAGCTTACAGTGACTAGTTCTTGTCACAATGTTGTCATAGTGATAGTGACATCAGTGTACTTCATGGTAATCAGTGCAGCGATTTATCTGAGAAAAATATCAGCCCTGAGTCCCCTTGTGTTTTACATTTAGAGATACTGTAAAATATGTTGTTTAATATATTGCAGGTAAAGGAGATGTAGCTAAGTAAAAGCACTCAGGACTCTAGACTAATTGATAGCTGTATGAATACAAATATTTCATTACAGACAGAAACACCAGTGCCTGAATGGTGATGGACTACGGGGGAACAGAGCCAGGAGATCATTATTAACAGGCTGCTAAGGAAGGTTTTTCTATCAAGTGTCTTTGCCAAGTACTCAGGCTCCTCTAGTCAGAGGAGTTCAGTTTAATTATTTTTTAAATCCTTTTTAATTTTTTTGGACTCCAAGAGTGATATCATGGTGATAGTCCTCAATCCTGGATTCCATCCTGCTCAACCTTGGCAGAACGCTTTCAGTCATTGCCTCTCCTGCCAAAGGCTGTTAGGGAAACTTCAGATGTTCTGATCTTGCGTGGTTCAATTACCTCTGACTCCAGTGCGGTGCAGTCTGCTATCATGAACACAATGGAGCCGGCGCAGGCATAGCCTCTCAGACAGAGAGGCCCAGTACTCAGTCTGGCATGGGATCAAAAATTTAAAATGACCATTTTCATAAATTTAAAATATATTCTTTTTTTAAAAAACTAGTTGTTTAAATATTATACATAACACTGAGTTTTGCACAAAAAATAGAGGATTTTAAAAGTATTAATTCCCAAAGAACCACAAATGCCAAATATTAAGTAATTCCAAGCTGAAATCATTTTGGGGAAAATGACTTCCTCTCTCAATTCAGGACGCATGTGTCTATGGCTGATGGTGCAGCCGCGTTTTGAGAAGAATATAATGTTCTTCATGGATGTGTAAATCTGGCCAGTCATCAGTTCCTTTTCCTGCTGAGAGTAATTAATTATAATTGAAGTCAAGGACCATCAGAGTCTGTCTGGGTAAAGTACATTTTATCATGCATAGACTCCAGACTTGCAAAAGTATTTTTTTAAAACATTTGCTGACTTCTGTTCTAAAATTTAATTGATCAAATATAAACTATGGATAGTTTAGCAGAATTGCATTCCAATAGCTATTTGCTTCATTAATTTCTCTGATTTCTTTGTAGTTGGACTCTGAAAAGTAATATTGATCTTTTGCTCCCCTCTTAAGTTCAGCAAAAGGGAGTAATTTAGGTATGACCAGCCATACCAGTGAAGACTCTGGATTGGTTAAAAAGTTGGTATGTTAATTAAGGGCATCATTAATAAAGATAGTTTTCATAGAGCTGCTTTAGCTCCAGTGTTGTTAACAAAGGTGGTATTTTCACACGAAAGATTCAAACAAGTCACATGTTTGGTATTTAGTTTCAGATACTGACTTTGTGCTTTACCATCTCAGATTGGTTCAGCGTGAGCCAGTTTGGACAAAGGAGGTCAAATAGATAAGAAGGTTTGGGCTTCTATGTGTGATGGCTTTCTTAATTGTTCCCATACCCAATTGTAAATCTCTCTTTTGCTGGAGTCTGGTTATTGTACCTTAATCTTTCCTGGTGCTGCTATTGCTACTGAGGTGTGCAGCTGTGTGCTCACCCATCAGCTTTCATGGGACAGGAGTGGAGACACCCTGCCTTGCTGTCTTCAGTCTCAGCGCAGATCTCTGTAGCTGATACCCTGTATTATCAGCCCCATTGACAATGTCTGCCTAATGCAGTTAAGGAGATAGAAACAGTATCTATCTCAGATTTACATATACATTAGATTTATATATGTAAATGAATTTATGCATCAGACATATATCAGATATATATGTATCAGGCTCTACATAATAGACTTTTATATTATATATATATATATATATATATATATATATATATATATATCAGATATGTACAACATATATACCTATGAAAAGAGAATTTTAGAATACAGCATAGTAAATGAGCTGTTTACTTTATCTGTCTTTCATATAGATAAAAAAATCAAATCAACTTTTCCAGAGTACAACTTCCCCAAGAACTCTGTATTTTTTAGCTTTGGAAATCCTCACCATGCTTGAGTTAGGTATTTTGTATATTAGTCCATGATGGTACATAGATGGATGGAGTAAGATGAATTTCACAGACTCCCTGAGGATTTTCCACTTAGGAAGCTTGCAGGGCCTGCGGCTCGAGGCTTTCTGTAATTTTCTGTACTTGATCCTAGAACAATGTGAGTGTATAGGAGTCCCAGGATAATGAGTTGAGGTTGGGGAAAAAAAAAAAAAGAAAAAAGAAAAAAAAAAAGAAAAAAAAAACTTTCTCGAAAAGGAAAAATGCCTACTCTGAGAAAGGTCCCAAAAGTGGTTTGCAACATCATATATTTAGCCAGCCCATAAGCATGAGTCAGATATAGATGACCAACAAAATCTGAAAAACTGACATCTGGATGGAATTATAAAGTGTGTTCCAATTGTGAACCACACTATTTTGGTGATGATATCACAGTATACCCCTCCGGTCAAGATGCTACTCATTTTTTTGCATGCTATGAACTAATAGATTAGTGAAGTTTATAACAACAATGAAGAAAAGAGTGTTCTCTTTGTATAACCCACAGGAATAGTTGTGCTGGTCATGGTCAGATGAGTGCTGGGCATCTTGGTAGCAAGCTGAAGGGTAGGAGGAGTGGGTGACTCTGTCTCTAGATCGCCAGCTACTGGCAAAAATGTCCATTCACTTGGAGGTGGGGAATAAGGAAGGAAGGAAAGGGGAAGTGAAAAAAAAATTAAGATGAGTTATGAATTGTACCAACTCCCCATGAGGTATGTAAGTTTTATGTACTACAGCCATACTTTAATAAAAATTTAAAAGTTAGAAAGTAAATGAAGACACTCTTTATCTATTTTACAAAGAACATAACACAGACTGTAGTAACTTTCATAAAAAATTATTTTAGATATGGGGAAACACCAGGATCATAAATCAAGTAAATAGGTAGTTCAAGAAATGTGACAGTATTACTATAGTCGGAAAGAAAAAAAAATTGTGATGTCACATGTCACATTTGTCAGCACCATAGGAGAGGCAGGCTGTAGTTCTGCTGGTGTGGTGGTCCCCATGTCTGGGTCAAAGTTGACTGAGATTGAAGTTGAAATCACTCCTGCTTGTGAGGTCTTTGGATGTGATGACATTATTGGAGGGGAGTTCAACTCCAAGATCAAGCTCCTGAGCCAAAAGAAGACAGGCCGTAAGACTGAAAGCCTTTCTAAGCAGGTGACATTTGAGTTGATGTGTGTCTTGTCTGTGGATGCTGCAGAGAAGCAGAGTCTCTTCTACTTGAAGCCACAGTTGAGGCTGCAAGCTTGAGTTGTCAGTACCCTACCTATGGGCATTTCATGGATGTACATCTGAGATAGGTGATGTTGACCTTTGTCGTGTTTCTATAATTCAGCCAAAGTTCAGACCCTAAGGGACACAACCTTGAACTGGGGCCAATTGGGACCATCAAAGCTGCCATAAACACAGCTGAACCTAAAAGTTCCTAATACTCCAAGGCCCTGCTGTAAATGGGTTTTAAGCTATTCAGGGACATGCTGTGAATAGGATGTCATCCTTTTTGGTATTTATGATACCTGTGGCTGAGCTGGGAGTGTCAGCCAGCCCATCCCAAGGAGATCATGAGCCCTTTTTCAGTTCCTAGTTACCCGCTTGGTACTTTAGTTGTACTCAAACTCCCTGAAATGTCCTGCTCAGTATTTGCCATGGTCAGAGAGTGGCTCACTTGGATTTTTGAGCCTCTGAAGGGAAACCAGTGGAATGACCCAGACCAATAATAAGAAAACCAACACTCGGGAGATGGCAGACAGCTACATTTGGCTGGGCTTAGCTGTCTCATGTTAACTTTCCTCCATAACAAGTTACCAATAGGTGATGCTCCTTTAACCTTTAGTGGTTATGCTGTTGATTTTACTTTTATTTGTATTGTTTTTTATTTATACCTATTAAGTGGAGCTTTCTATCAATCTTCCTATTGTTCAAAACTAAGGGAATGGAAATGGCCCTGGCAATGCAATTTTGCTTCCTGGCAAAGGACAAGAGAGAGAAATTGATCAATAATCTTAACTTTAGAAGCTAAATATTGGAGATACCCTGTGTGTTGCTGTGTGTTGTGGTCCAGTGGCTCCCTGGTCGATGACAGTAATCTATGGTTACCAGTTCTGAGAGAAATCCTTGATTTAGATCTATCCATCTCCATTATGGATAAAAGTTGAATTGAAAATAGGGAAAATATTGAAAAACCAAAGACATAATAAATCTTCACATTTGTGGAAGTGAAACATTGTCTTCTGTTTATATATATAAGAAAAGGAAACTAGCTTTGAAGTTGGCATGTGGTTTGAGTAAGATAAAGGGCCTTGAATTGAAAAAATATTAAATGTCTAAGACAAGACATAGACCAATATAGGAATTTAGTTGTTAATATACAATTTAAATAAGGGTTCTCCTAGGAGTTCATTGGTTCTGTAAATTAAACTAGTAATCGAGGACTGTTTTGAAAATGAAAGATTCATTGAAGGAATTTTTCTTTCAAGGTCAAAGGGTTTTGGATTTTCAGAAGCGAAATGTGTGCTTTGGACTGTCCTTAATGCCTGTAACTGCAAAGACGTTAAAGAGTGTCTTAGTGAACACTTGTTTTCTGGCCTGAGTACATTTAGAAATATGTTGACTTTGATTGAGATTCTGGATATCTATATGGCAAGAGAATCTTAAGTTTCTTTATTACGAAATGACACCTCATAGACAATGACCCAAGAATTTCTACAAATGTGCTAGTGGGGTGATATTCTGGTCAGCAGACAGACAATGCTAAGTTGACTCTTGAGCTAATTCTGCTCATCCTTAGCTCCTCTCCTTTCTTACTTATGTTCTTCATTGCTAGGACAATATAATCAAACCCCCAACTGAAGGGAAGCGACCCTTATTTTGGCTCAAATTTTATTCTACAGTCAACTTGCCCCAAGGTGGGTGGCAGAGTTGGGGACATGATGGAGGAAAATCTATTCATCTCTTATAGAGAGGAAGCTGACAGCGAAGGGAACAGCTGGAGAGAGAAGAAAAACTTTCCAGGCCACCAGTATCAGCTTCTTCTGAACACCTCGTAACAAGCTAGGTATAAACTCACATAGTCCAGTCATCTTCCAACAGTTCCATTATAGAACATATGAAATTCTTGGGGAGGACACCTAGGAATAAACCATAACATGTGCATTATCAGGGCCATGATGAAGGGTAGAGAATAATCACTTATGATGCTTAGCCGTGCTATTTATACACTGTAGTCTGAAGCATGGCTGATCTTTACTCAGTTCATCCCAGATATATCCCCTAAAGTCCCAAAGCACCTGGGAAGGCTTTGTTTACTCCAGCACCATGGCATTTGTCAAGGGACAAAGGACAGTGAATGCTACCCCATTCTCTGGTTGGAATATGACAAAAGGCCCACCTTTGTCTCCATCTTACATCAGCAAGGTCTCTGTAGCCATGTTGAGCTCATAGAGTACTGATTTGAAGACACAAGGTGCAGTAGACAGCTGAGATGAAGATTCATAGGCTCAGGCTCCATGAAGGTCTCTAAATCTAGTATAACTCTGTACGTGGCCAGCATTTCTTGTTTTTGTGTTGCATAGCGCAGAACCTGAAGGTCAGCTTCTTGTATCAGGACCCCTTGGCAAGAGCCCAGAGACTCTAAAAAGCATGTCAAAAGGTGAACACAAGTTACCACAGACAGGATTTGATTGCACTAAGGGAAAGGACAGTCATTTCCCCTAAATCAATGATTTTAATAAAGAAAACTGTGCTTCTAAGAGACAATTACTGCTTGTTGTTCTGCAGTCCTTGTAGTCTGATCTTCAGCTGAAGCTAAGTATTGTGATTGCAGAGATCAAGAGAGTTCAGGGACTATTTTTAGGCAAAGATAAGCCTTATTGTGGTTTTCTATTAGGAGGAATATGTCCACTTAAGGGAGAGGCTGAACACCGTTTTTTAAGAGTTGGCTTTCTGTGGACTTTCATTCTTTTTCTGTGGAAATCACACCTTGTAAGACTATTTTATTTCAAATCTTTTGCCACAGCTGTCATGTTCACACATACATGAGTACTTTGCCTCATGAAAAGAGAACATTGCTTTGGAGATTAAACACAGCTGTGTGGGTTCTGCTACTGTCTTCTTTTAGACATTAGCACACATCGCTTTCTGAGATGTGCATTTTCATAGGTTGCTTGCAATAACTCCACATTTGCGTTTTTATGGCATCGTTCCATGGTTCTCTTTTTATGGATTTCTCTTATGGATTTTGGAAGCTCCATCCTTATTCTGCTACAAAGGCCTTCTTTCTTGACACCAGCTGTCCTGTAGACCTTACCACATCCTTCCAGTCTGCTGGGTGAGGCAAAACATCTGTCATATGCTTTAGGGTTACTCTGAAATATTGGTTAATTTTTATGTTGGCACTGATGGTTTTTCAGCTGATGGTATTTTTCATTTTCTTCCTATAGCTTTCAAAATTATTTACGTATTTCTTTCATTGACTTTTATACTCCATACAACATTTTTCTTCCCATTAAACTAGTTGTGACTTTTTAAATGTCTTCTGTGAAATGCACAAATAAAGGACATTTCCACAGTGTGCTTCAGGTAGCAAGGATTCTTTCAGCAGCCCCCAATGAAGCAATTGCCACTTTTGTCATGAAGCTAAGCAAGTGGCCTCTCAGCCGTGTGATTGCAAGAGTGTGCACTGTGGCTCAGCCCTCCCACTTAGGTGAAGAGTGTTCTGCCATGGACAGGGACAATACCAAGGCAGGCTGTTCCAGAAGTCAGGGGCACTGCATAGACCTGAGAGTCACAGTCACATGCAGTGAGATGAGGAGCCCCTTACACTAGCCAGGTGAAAGCAGCTGATGCTTTGCGCAATATCTCCCAGGCCAGCTGATTTTAATTTGCACAGATTTTTAGAGTCTTTTTGTCAGAGCAGCCACATATGCAGTAGTCTGGCTTGTAAGTAACAGTAGCACAGAGACTAAGCATAGTTAGGAAATGAGAAATACACTGATACTACAACCCAAAAGGAATAAGTGATGTTGGATAGTTATGTCCACAAGTGTGCCAAATGAATCTCCCTGAAGAGATGTGACATACCCACTTCTGGAGGAAGGTGTCTGCCATTAAGCTCTTGTCTGGAAACTCCACTGAGATAGACCCAAAGCCCAGGCCCCGTGAGTGAGATGACCTGGGGCCCGCGGGATCCTGAATAGACCAGGAGCACAGGCCTGATGTGTGAGTGAGAAAGCCCAGGGGCCCTCGGATCTGCATTTGACCCAGAGCGCAGGCCCAGCGCGGAACCCTTCAGCAGAACTCCGTGCAAAGAAGCTAGAGGCAAGACCCACCCAGATGATTCAGGAGCAGAACATCTTGCCAGAGTGACACAAAGGGTTCAACTCTTAAGGGCTACAGCAGAAAGAAGTGGAGCACAGTAGCCAGATCCAAACAACACCCACCTGGAGGAATCTGAACTTTGTAGATCCGGACCTGGTGCTAAGGTAATAACTCTATCTAAGCTCTACACCAAAGGTCAGAAGTCAGTGCTATACAAAATGACAAAGAGAAGGAACAAAATGCAGTCTCAGGCCCCGAGTCGACCCGTACAATTGCAGAAGACAGTAGCACTGAGGAAACTGGAAATCACACACCAGATATCTCAGAAATAATAGCATTGGCAGTAAAGACACAACTGCAGGAAGGTATGGAAGAAATCAGATCAGAAATAATTTCAGAACTAAAAAATTTAGTGGTAACTATAATCAAAGAAGTAATAAGTGCATCTAAAGAATACACTGATAAAAAATAGAGCACAATATAAAAATGATGAAACCCCTGAATAAATAATTTAGAAAAGAAATAGAATCTATGAAACAGGTTCAAAGTGATATACAGGAAATTAAAACCTCAGTCACAAGCTGGCAAAACCGTTTGAGGGAAAGTGAAAATAGACTTTCTGATCTTAAAGACACCATTGCAGCTAGTGAAAAAGTAAGAAAAGATCTCTTTAAAACAACTAGGATACAGGAAAAAATAATTCAGTACCTGCAAGACGGTGCAAAGATGAACAATGTGAGACTAATAGGCATCACTGAGAAGGAAGGAGTCAATACAAATGACATAAAAAGAATATGGGCAGAAGAAATAGCAGAAAACTTCCCAAATATGGGGCAACAATTTGACATTCAGTAACCAAAGCATATAGAACTCCAAACAACATCAACCCAGTGAAAACTACACCCAGATATATAATAAGCAAGATCCCAGAAATTCAGCATAGGAACAGTATACTAAAAGCTGCTAAAGAAAAGAAACAGATCACATTTAAAGGAAAACCCATCAGAATAATGACAGATTTCTCTTCACAAACCATCAAGTCAAGAAGAGCATGGAGCAAAGTA
>NW_004524591.1:4396364-4407381 GCF_000260255.1 Octodon degus
GTATTATTTGTTGAAACTGTACTTCCGATTTGATTTGAAACTGTCTCATTGCTATATGTTTATCAATAAAACTGTAGAAAAAAAATAAAAGAAAATAAAATAAAAATAAATATTTATTGCCTACACCTTTCTACTTGGAGAATTCTAATTATATGAATACAAGTTTCTTGGTTTTGACACAGTGAACTATTATGACTGATCTGTAAATTCTTCATTTTTATTTTCGACAGTTTTTATTGTTACATTCATTTATGTTTGTAAATAATTTATTACAATTTGCAATCTACTAAAACATAAAAAATAAAATAAAAAAAGAAACTGCACTGAGTGTATAGTCATGAAGCTATTGAGCTGCTTCCTTGGCAGAGGTGAGGACAGTGTACAACTCAAAAGACACTGAAACAGCCACTGGAAAAAAAACATTATCAAAATGTGTAATAGCAAACTCTTGACAGCTGTTTAGGTGAATGGAGTCACAATGTTTTTATAATACTGGCTACTGAGTCTGGGGACATGGAATAGGGCATTAAACTTTCAGTAAACCACGGAGGTGCCATTCGCTATTGTTAAATATCTTAAACATTCACGAATGGGCAAAATGATCTACTGATTGAAAAGTCCTGGGTATAATCACATCTTTATTAATAATACCTCATATAATTAGCTTTAATTCATGAATATTGTTTTACAATTTTTACTGAGCCATCTTTTTTACATGAGGGATCTATCCAGTCCCTCTTCTAAGACTAATTTTTGAATTACAATATCTGAATTTCCTTTCACAGCACATGTAGACTACTATGTCCTAAATGGGACAATTTAAGGCAATAAATACCATAGCTCTGGGAAATTGAGGAAAGATTATAGTTAAAGAGAACAATAACTGTATTTATACAAGATATTTAACACATTGTAGACACCATAATGTCTAAATTCAGTTGGATTTCACAACATAACTTAATTTAAAATTTAGTAAGATTGGGCTGGGGAGATAGCTCAGTAGAATAAGTGCTTGCCTGGCAAATGCAAGGCCCTGAGTTCAATTCCTGGTACTGAAAAAAAACCCCAAAGATTTAGTAAGATTAAATCTATGAATTGTCTATTTTAACAAATGCTAAAATTTGTTTAGAACTCATATTAGGAGGGCATAGAGGTGCAAAGTATTTACTTTTTTGCTGTTACAAAAATTATTTTTATCCGATTTTTGACCTCTTCTGAGTTTATTTTAGGAACAAATGCAATATATATTGCATATATATTGCAATATATATTATATAATATATAAATATAAAATACTGTGTTTTATATGCAGTTGTATCTAATAATTATTTTATTTGTACTATTCTCTTCCTGAATCAGATTTCTGAGCTTTCTCTATGCACACACCTGCCCCATGTTGCTGGCTCCTGACCACCTGAAGTTGCGGGTTTTAAGTCATAGTCCAGGCCCTCTAGGTAGTTCCAGGACAAGAGTGGGGACAGTTGTGGGTTACGGCTCCCAAGGAGCTTCTGTTACCCTAAGGCTTCCACATTCACCTCTGAACATATGTGCAGCACTTGACAGCTATAGCAGTCTCCTTGGAAGAGCATGGTAGCTCGCTTATCCAAAGAAGCAGTTCTTTCACATGCTGCCAGCCAGAGCCATTTATCAGGGCCTTAGAATACTGGTTAGTATTGCATTACTTAAGCAACTAGGTAAGTTTTGTTGGTGAGGAGTGCCATGGTTTAGAACTAAAATGCCCCTCAATGATTTCATGCATTCGGAGTTTTTGGAAAGTGACTGCAACTTGGGTCCTTATAGTATCCCAGGATTAATTTGTTCATGGATGAGTTCATAGCCACCTGTGCTGTTAGGAGCTGGGGTCTGGCTGGAAGGTGTGGGCCACTGTGTCTGTGGCCTACAGGAGCGGATTCTTGTTTGCAGCTCTTTTCTTCTTTCTTGGCTTCCTGGTTGCCGTGAGGAGAGCATCCTGTCTCCACAAGGTCCTTCTGCCATTCTACCCATGGGGGATTCTGGGAAGAGACATTAATTTCCCTGTCTCAGTTTCTTTGAATTAGACATTGGGCTGATTATCTCCAAGCATGGATGAATCCCATAAAATTCCTGAGTTTCTTGGGGGGTTGCAAAATTCTCCTATATCAACAACAAAATATGCAACAGGAACGATATGTTTCTATTCTACCTCAGGGCAGCTCAACGCCTGCATGGTACAAAGGGGAAATGAGGAAGAGCAGACCTGTTCTGTACTTTGGAGGAGCTCCAGTCTTTGGCTGAATCATGGATATCACCTCCTCACCTCCAGGGAAGATGTTGCACTTTCCACTGCAGATGATTCAGCCTTCTGTCATAGACCCATCAGTCTCCTTATATAGACATGGGCAATACCCTGCAGTGAGCACCAGACTTTCACCTGAATCCTTCATTCTCCAGTGTGCAGACACCTGTTTCCTCATCTAACTCTGTGGGTGACTTTTGTAAGCAGATCTTCATAAGAAATACGTGTATATATCTTGTATTATGTCTGTCTATCTGGTAAACACTGACTGACATACAATGACCTTTATTTCCAAATTAGAGTCTATCAAATCATGAGAAGATGATTTTCTGTAGATTAATTCAGCCTAGATGTGCTATTTTGCTATAGTAGCCCTAATAAATTACTTATTATTTTTTCTGTCTATCTATCTACCTCAACAAGGCATTTGTTTTTTTCTCTTAAGTTGTTGCAAAGTGCCTGTGAAAAAGGCCAAAGTTTCTAGTGACTGTCATTAACATCTACTCAATAGAAGAAAATTTGACAGTTTCTAATCACAGCTACTAAGTGCGCTAAGGCAGGAGGATCTGAAGGGCAAGGATGGCAGATACCACGTAAGCTGGATGCTATCTCAAAATAGGAGCAGTGAGTTGAGGGTGTAGCTCAGTGGTCCAGCACTTGTGTACTGACTGCACATCCAAAGTTGCATCCTAGAAGAGGAGAGAGAGAGAAAACTTTTAGAAAAAGATAATATTAATTTATTATCAAACTAGAACTACATATATATTAAAAGTCATCAACACAACAAAGAAAGTATAAATACCTGTACTTTTATGGGAGGTGATTGTTAAATTTAGATGTTGTTGCATTTGTTAGTAATTAAAATGATACAGGTATATTTCTGAATATATATATATATATATATATATATATATATATATATAACATATATATGTACATAATTTCTTAGTTCTCCAAAAGCTACCTTATATAGTTCAATAGGTTGTATTTATAACATGTTTTCTTCCTGTCTCTCATAGAAAATTTTTTTGTTTACTTTGTTTTTTATTTTTATTTTTATTTTTTGTACTGGGAATCAAACTCACAACCTTGCTTTTGCTAGGCAAGAGTTATGCCACTGAGCTATATCCCAGGTCAGGAACTAATTTTGAAAATATGTTAATACCTTCCCTACAATAATCATTTTGGAATGAAAATTGTTTTCAAAAAAACTGGAAAAACATTATTACTAATCTTGTTTTCCCTATCCTCTACTATAGATTTTTTGTTTATTATTGTTGGTCATAAATGACATCTTCACCATCTTTCTACATCTTAGCTGGAGAATGGCCGATGGTCCTTTCTGAGACTTTGAGTGATGTTCCAACCCCTTCCTCTCTCTGTCAGGCTTCACATCCCTAGCCACCATGCACCAGCAAAGGTCAGCCCCAGGAGAATTACAGTCACTCTAAAGGAAACCTAAAAGTTATCCCTGAGCCCACCACCTTGCCATACCCTATGTCTCTCAGTTTCTGCAGAAGCTGAAAGACAGAGAGGGTAGGGGAAGGATAAAGAAAAAGGAATCAAAAATAGTCAAAGCATAATAATTATGAATCATTTTTTAAATACAAATCTAATCATGTATTGCAAGCACATACCAATTTAATTATAAAAGGAAAATTGTGACACTTCCTATTAAAATATTCAATAAATCAAGAATAAATTGAAATATTTTTATATAATCTATGGATTACAATTTGATAAAATATGCTGAAGTTAGAAATGCAAATATTAGGGAGATGGCTCAGTAGAATAAGCGCCTCCCTGGCAAGCACAAGGGCCTGAGATCAATTCCTGATTCTGCCCAAAAAAAAAAAAAAAAAAAAAAAAGCAAATATCTCCAATATAGTTATCTCATTCTGAAACACTTAATTCTACAATTATCTTTAATTCCATGCCAAAATTACAGAAATAAAATGCTATATACAGAAAGAAAACAATGAAATCCAAAAATACACAAAAACTTAAACAACACACTTCCAGTCTATATTATGTGAGCATTTAAACTCCAGAGCCCTTGCTTATGGTGTGCTGTTGTGTTCTAAAAATGTTAACGCACAGTGAATAAATATGTATGTTGCTCAGTGAAATAAAGCATAGATCAGTGTTGTGAAACAGCTCTGTGCAAAAAGAGAAGCAAAATAAGAAGTACACTGGTTTGATAAGCTAAATGAATGTCTTTAAAATATGTGAAAAAAATACATCAATAGTTAATTCTAAAGGCGAATGAAGGACAGGAGAGAAAATGGGAGAGAATTATCATATGACATGTAAGGTGGGCATTTACATTAAACTGTGCAAATATGTTTGAACCTTGTGAATATATGACTTAGTAACAAATTATATAATTATGCAAATCTATATTCAGTCATAATTATGACAAGGTTTGCAAATAAAAAGAGCATTATGGTGTATACACCCTCTAAAAGCACACCGCACTCTAGTAAAATCTCAATAGACGTGTGGAATTATCATTTTTAATGAAAGAATATAAAAGCTTGGCACTAACTGCTTTATGAAGACATAAAACCTAATATTGGGTTTTGTGCTCTGTAAATATGTAAGAAGACATGAGACTTAGGAGATTTCACTGCAAAGGTATCTTGGTAATATTGTTCATGTTGCTACCGTGTTCTGTTCTAGTCTATAATTTATAATTCACTTAAGATAAGGAGAATCCAATATAAAATTTAATTCACAGCAGGACTCAGCCATAAATGCATGAAGATGGCCTTGACTGCTTGGATGAATGACTACAAGACCTTGACATCGCTGACTTCAGAATGAGGCTCCAACAAGTGACATTTCACTTGCTAATAGCGCTGCTTTAGCAGGAGATAGAAATATGAAACATTTAGCGTGTTGCCATGGAATTTATAATCAAAAGTAAGATGAAATAGCAAATATAATAGATTTGGGTACAAGGTAAAGGTTTTAAATATTTTCTTTCCTTCTTCACTGGAATTTAATTGTGCCCAAGTATACAGAAAACATTAAAGTTGCAGAAAAATAGGTGAAATAAATGAAGATTGATAATAAAAAATTCAAAGTTTAGTTGTTATAGGATTACAGTTTTTTTGTTTCATTTTGTTTTCTGAACCAGGGATCAAACTTGGGACCTTGCGCTTTCCAGGCAGTGTTTGTGCCACTGACCTATCTCCCCAGCTCTTATGATTAAATTTTTGAAGAGGAACAGTAAACTGCGCATTTTTACTTTTGAAGTAAAAGTGAAACCAGTTCTCAGGACCCCACTCTCTTACCGTAGCACTAACAGATCTGCTTAACGGTCCCCTCTTTTGGCTTTACAAATGCCAGCATCTTTGGGATCTTTTACTACCTCCCATTTCTTCCTTTTCAGATTCTTTTAGTGGGTTTCCCTCACTTGCCAACATTTTAATGTCAAATATCAAAAGACTTAGTCCCTACCTTAATTACCTGTGCTTTTTAAAAAGTGTTTACTGGGTGACTCTATCTAATAAAAACTTCCGGAGAAAAACTTTATACTAACACCTGTGAAATTTTTGTCTTTACCTTTGTCTTCCCCTAAAACTACAGATTCATATCTCTAATTATTTATTTTACCTGTGTAACTTTAAATAATAGCAAAGTTCATGTTGTGTCCTGAGTGTATCTATAACTTGACTCTTTGCCTCCTTTCCCTCCTACTTTCACATTTTGCTTACACAAATAACTCCATTTATGGGGAAACAAGGAAAGGTCATTATTCCTTGACATGCTCTTCTCCCACTCCATACCAAGACATCATCAAATTCTATTGTTCAATCTCTAACTACGTACAGAATGCCTATAATTATCCCACCTCTTTCCTTCTCCAAGCTACCAGAATCTTTCACAAAGGTTATTAAAATTGACTAGCTTACCTGTTGGAACTCATCTCTTAAAAGGTTATATTCCACAGAGCAGCCAAAATAATCCTTTACAACTAAATAAGAATATATATGTCCTCTGCTTGACCCTCATGGAATGTTTCCTCTTTAGTTGGAGTCAGAGTCCTTATCATGACTTCTAGTCTCATATGGACAGCACACCTACTGCCGCCACCTGTCTTCCACCCTGTTCCCACTCACTCTTCTCCAGTCCTGCAGGCCGCTGGATCTTCCATAAGCACAATTCAACCCTGATTCCTTTCTCTCAAAGGTCCTCATTTAATTCAACTCTTCTGTGGTTTGAATGTGATCCCTAAAATTACTAGGTTAAAAAATGATTTTGCAAATGTAGACACTAATAGTATTTGGAAGTAGGGTCTATAGGAAGTAATTAGGATAAGACCATAAGAGTGGCATTCCCATAATGGCCTTTCTAGCTTTATATTAAAAAAGATGCTCCACTTCGCATATATGCTGTCTCATGATGTGATAATTTTTAAGTCATCTAGAGTGGGGCATTTTGTTACACAAATGAAAGACAGACTAAACTCTTGTGGTGCTTTGAACAGCTAAACTTTAAATGTAGTTAGGATTTGCAAGGAATAGATTTAATACAGGACACATCACTTATAGGGTTATTTTATCATATTCATCCAAATAGTCAAATCTAGAATAGTGCAGGAAATCTGCCCACACAGTAGAGTCCCAGAGAATCCAGCTGAAGGCATGGATCCCAAGGCAATGTCCTGCATGAGTGCAGCTAAAGCCCCAGAGCCCATGGTAATATCCTCCACGAGTCCAGCAGGAAGCTGAGAGCTTATTATGGTGATTCACTCAAGTATGTATCAAAGATTTGCACAGAGAAAGCCCAGAGGTCTGTTGTGGAAGCTAGAAAGTCTATGCTAGAAGAATGAAGGATCTGTGTCGGCATTCTGAGGAATCTGCTCTAGAGCCAGGAAACAAGGCTGAAGGTAAGGACCAGGGCTCCTCTGAAGAGAATCGCAGCCATCCTCAGCTACAGGGAGAACCCAGACCTGCTTAGATGATGAGAACAGCTGAGTTTGTATCAGGAAGACCAGTGTGATGGGCTTCTCCAACAGAATCAACTGCACACCATCTTCCCCTCCAGTTCTCTTTTTATGCTGTTAGTAACAATCCTCAGGCCTTCCACAACCAGAAGTACGCAGATTCAGTTCAGCTGCGTCTTACAAACTGACCATTAGTTAATCCACCACACTGCACTTTTAAGTCTTTGGACTCAAGCACATATGGTAGCATCTCTGCAGGTTCTTGGGGATTTGGTTGTAGGCTGAGAATTACACAATTGGCTTCTCTAACTGATGACTTTGACTTGGACTGAGATGTGCTTCTGGCAACCCTGTTTCTCCAGCTAACAGATGGCCTGTTGTAAAACATCTCAGCTACAAGAAGCACATGAGCCAATTGTAAAACACCTCAGCTACAAGAAGCACATGAGCCATCTCAGCTACAAGAAGCACATGAGCCAACCCTTTCATACATTTCTATGCACATTGCTTAATTCTCTTTCACTGAAGAAACTGGAGCAATGTATTTGTTAACGTCTTTCATTAAATGTCTCCTGTCAGCGACTTTCCCTAAGTATCATGTCTAAAATAAACTCCTGGTTCTTGTTCTGCTCAATTTTTCCCATATTTTATTAGCAAATATGTAATTGTTTATTTTCTGTGTTTTTCAAGTATATTTGTTTTATGAAGATAGGGCTTTGTCTACATTTTTATTTTGTATATCAACAATCTTTAAAAATGCCTTCTATATGATGCGGAATTACATAAATATTTGTTGAATGGATATTGGACATAGAAGTACTAAAGAATACCAATTATTTATAAAATTTATGGTAACAAAGAAGATGATTCCAAGTAGAATTTAGATGTTTTAACTTTCTTCTATCAAATTAAAAATCAATGTATAATCAATGAAAATATTAATATAGCTAATCTTTAAGTATAGTCACAGAATAAAAATTCATGACCTAAAAATCAGATAATCTAAATTCAATGAGATTTAAGAATGCAAAAGTCAAACTAACGTTTAGCACAATTCCCCATAAGAATGAAATGCAATTATGCTAAATTTTAGTCTGTGTATTTTTTAACTTGTTTTATTTAATATTTTAGGGGATTACATATTAAGTTTCTTGACCACAGAAACAAGTTAAAATTATTCCAAAAGATTCATTCTGTGGAGATAGCTCAATAGTATAAGTGCCTACCTGGTAAGTGCAGGTCCTGAATTTGATCCCTGATATCAATAAATAAATAAATAAATATTCATTTACATTGATTATTTCAGGTAAAGTTACAATTCTTCTATGCTATGGTCTATAGTCTTTTTCTGTTTATTTATTTATTTATTTATTTATTTATTTATTTATTTTTATTTTGTGGTCCTGGGGATTGAACTCAGGACCTTGCGTTTGCCAGGCAAGTGCTTATGCTACTGAGCTAGCTCCCCAGCCCCCAGTAGTCTTTTTCTGGCCTTTATTAGACTTGAGGTAGTATATTAATATTAGAAAACTTGTAAAATTTCAAGAAACAAATAATAATTCTACAAAGTTCTTCAACACAAGCAGTCAGTGAGACCCAACTTTACGTGACATTTGTCAAAATAGCCATCATTCAGTGTGGAGAATGTGGCCCACTGGTGGAGCTTGGCCTTACATGTATGAGGTACTGGCTTCAATCATCAGCCTTGAAAGAAGGAAAAAATAGAGGAAAGAAAAATGAAAACAAACAAACAAATGCTGACTTGTATAACATCTGACAATCTGATTTTATAGAGCATATATTTGTTCTCAATCTACCAAAGGGGAAAAAAAAATCTCCTGTAAAGGGTAGCCATGAAGAATTCTTCTCTACCCCTTTAGAGGTAGAGACTAAGTGAGAAAAAAAAAACTATTGCAGAAATCTCAAGTAGCAGAAAGTTTCCTGTGACTTTTCCAAGAATAATTCAAGGCACACAAGCAATGACTTGGAAGCTTTGTTAGCCATCACCCACCTACTGGACTCTTCCAAAACTTTCAGAGAGAGACCATGTGCCTAGTTTGATTGATTTGATAGGAGGAACATCGACCATGTAAATACAGTTTTTCAGATGAAATTAAGTATTTTAATTCCTAATAAGTATTTAACACTGTAAGGATATTGGCAAGGGTTTTTCAAGAAAGATTTTACATGATACAAAAGAATACAGATGCTTCCTGTCTTGTGATGGCAGTGCCAATGCTAAACCCATTGTAAATAGAAAACGTGAGTTGAGAATACATTGCATTTACTGACCCTACTGAAAATCAAAGCCTAGCAATGCAAGTGTACAGTAGAATACTGGTTGGCTCCCCTCCTGGCCACATGGCCAAAGGAGAGCTTTAACCCCACACTGCTGTCCAGGACCTAGAAAGAGTCGCAACTTGTATCATTATCTTAGAAAAAGACTGAAATTCAAAATATAAATGGATTTTACTGAATTCATTTTGCTTCCATGCCATCGTAAAGTTGGAATTTGTAAGTGGGATTGTTTATAAATTAAGTACTGTCTCTACTGTGGCTTGGAAAGTGATGCCTCACATATTACTTTAGTATTTGCATAATGTATGAACTTGACACTCAGGTAGGAATCAGAATCTCCTGGTTATTGATGCCAAACCAAAGATTGTAGGTACTTGAATTCAGCAAAATAAGCCAATATAGTCCAATAGTCTGTAATAGTAGTGAGTTATCAGAACAGCTGGCAATTAATATAGCTTTACTTTTTATACCTTGTGGTTACATTTTTCTGCTGGATGGTTAAGACCAAGATAAAGCAAGACCGTTATAACTAACAATGCAACTTTTGCTATCTAACAAGGCCAGTCATATCCCCTTAGGATTTACCCTGGAACCATGTACAGCACTTTGTGGATCTTTAGTCAGTGTCAGCCATCTAGATGAAGTCCTTTAAAGACTTCTCCAAATATAGCTTCTCTGACTGCAATGGAACAGCCATCTCTGATAAAACAAAATGAAAAAGGGGGATATAAATAAAGGATCATTTTTTTGAGAAAAAAATATTTATGTCTATGCAAGATAGGTTGGATATACAGGTAGTTTCTCTTAGTTCTTTGAGAAGAAAGATTTGTACTAATATTGTTTAGATATGTCTGCATCTTTTCCTTTGAATAACTAATATGAAGACAACAATATGCAATGTATTAATTACTGTAACTGTCCTACTAATCTGTTTTGAAACTGTTTCATTGCTATTTTGTCTTTTTTTTTTTCTCATCAAAATGATTTTAAAATAATCTCCTGATGGGCTTGCCTTAACCTGGACTCCATCTTGAAAAGAACACAATGAGCTTTTATCGTGTGCGTACTACACTCAGAGGATTTGAGTATGGGAACTATAAGGGTGAAGTATGACGTTGGAAAACTATTCAAGTCACTCCAGAGTTTGTAAACACCAAGAGATTTGGTTTAAAAAAAAAATTGCCCATTGTATTACATGATTGAGAAAAGGCTGGTTTTACATTCCTTGAAATACAATGTTAAAACCTGTAGTCAATAATCTTAATTTTTATAAACATGATACTTTGCTTCATTTGCTGGTTTTAACTTAAGAATTTTCTATAATTCAAATAAAATGATCTTAATTCTTAAAAACCTACCACATGGGGGCTGGAGAGATGGCTCGGTGGTCTGAAGCACCTACTTAGAACAAGCTTAGCAAAAGCATCAGGGACCGCAGTTCAATCCCCCAGCACCACATGCCAGCCAGCCCTGCCCCCTGGTGGGCTGAG
>NW_004524591.1:4407708-4437976 GCF_000260255.1 Octodon degus
AGCTCAGCCCACCAGGGGGCGGGGCTGGCTGGCATGTGGTGCTGGGGGATTGAACCGCGGTCCCTATACTTTTGCTAAACTTGTTCTAAGTAGGTGCTTTAGACCACTAAACCATCTCACCAGCCCCTTTAATGCTTTTTAAAATTCAAATTAAGGGCAGGACAAATAGCTCAGCAGATTAAAGTGCCTGCAAGCAGGTGCAGGGGCCTGGCGTTCAAACCCCGGGCCTGCTGTGCCTGGCCCGCTCCTGGGGCACGCTGAGACTGTGATTGAGACTGGGCATGGTGGTGTGAGCCTGTAATCCCAGCACTTGGGAGACTGTAAACAGGAGAATCACTATGAGTCTGATGTAGTAGTGAGACCCTGAACACCCTGTAGACCCCTCCCTGAAATACAGGAAAAAAAATTTAAAAAATAAAATTTAAAAAAAATTCATATTAAGAAAGCAACCCAGTGCAATATTAGCACATGCTTACATTGGCTTCATACAGACTTTGCAAAATGACTTAAAGTAGGACTTTCACATGCTCTGCAACTAGTTTTGTGACTCTGAGGCTTTTTCTCCAAATTTTGCTTCCATTCTCCACACTATCTGTAAACATCTCCTGCTTCCTGCTACATTTTGTCGCTCTTCCCATCTGTCCCTTTGGACCCCGTTATACCTTCTCAGGAATATTATTCATTTTTGGAATACTTGCACATGCCATCTGCTGTGACTTAGATCTAAAGTATCTCCCAAAGTTCCCCGAGCTAGGAAAGTGTTTGTATCATGAATGCAATACATTGGTATTTGTACTATCGGAAGGCAGCAGCCTGGTCAGAAGAGGAGCTCACATCTGGCAGTGGGTGACCTTGTCTCTGGCTCCTCCCTCCTCTCCGTGCTTCCCCCTCCCATGACCTGAGCACTTTTGCCCTTCCAGGCCCTGGTCATGGGCTTTTCTGATTAGAGGGGACCAATCACAGACTGAGTCCCTAGGAACTGTGAGCCAAAACAAACCTGCCCTCCTTTAAGGAGAAGGTGTTCAACATTTAGTCCCAGCAAAGGAAAAGTGAGTAATATGCAATCTCAGATGTATCTTTTGTGGCAACATATAATCACTGATGCTGTTCTTTCTATTTCTCAACTTACAACCCTATGTCTTTTCTACTTCATAGTCATTTTTGTGTGCTAATATATATATATATATATATATATATATATATATATATATATATATATATATAGCTAGATCTATTTTGCAAGTCACATGTACTTACTAACACACTCCTTATCAGCATATGTTCTGTAGATTATATTATGATACAATTTTCCTAAGATCAGCAATGCCTCCTTTTTGCTAAATCTAGAGCACATTATTAATCTCCATCTAGTTGGTTTCTCATCACATACAACAACATCAGTTCTTTCCTGTTTTGTAAGTACTCTCTTACCTGAACTCCCATGATACTCTTTCCTTGGCCAAAGCTAGAATCAAAGTAGATGACAATTAAAGCTATAGCAATTGAGATATAAGAGTAAAAGAAATAAAACATGTTAATATACTTGGTCATTGTAGGATAATTATGTCATTGTTGCAGAAACTGTCACCACCCAACAAAATTCTCCCACCTTTCTTGTATAGTAGCTGGGCATAGTTTTCTTTAGCTGTATTAAAATTCTACCCTTCTTTGAAATTAGCTGTGACATGTGTTGAATTTCTTTCCAAAGATGTGTGAGAAGCACTCTATCTTACGAAACTTCTCACAATACTGTGCCACTTGCTTTCCCTCTTCCAATGTGGCCATGTGGAGGATTTCAGAGATACAAGGGTTTGGATCTCAGAATGGCTCAATGGAACAAATTTTCAGACATTCCACTGCGGTACACACACACACACACACACACACACACACACACACACACATGTCCCTAGGTTGCAGTGCTTCTCTGTGGACCTTCGTTTAGCATGTTTCAGAATTCCCTGGTGGGTTTGTGTCAAACACTGAGTATTGCTGACTCTTGGTGTCAGAGTTCTGGATTTCATATATTTCGGGTAGCATTAAAATTTTCACTTTTTAAAGCTTCTGAGTTATCACTATAGTGGTTATATTTTAGGAAGTTCTGTTTTAGATTATTCCACAGAACAAAACGTTTATTTTTCCCAAGCTATGCCGTTGGAATCCATTGTTAAAGCATGTTAACTTCCTCTATGTAATTCAGAATTGATTACGGAAAGTTGATAAAGATATTCAATCTGTGAATTTGGCCCAAGATAGAATAATCCTTTGTACATACAATGTGTGATTGGAAAATGGGTAAAACCGTGTGTCATGATTTGTGTCTAGTGGTCCCCCATAAGTTTCTTGCAGTCACTGGGGCAGCTTCTAGAGTTTGTGATTAATCCATGATCCAATACTGGGATTGTGCGTGTGAGTGCCACACCCACCGTAGGGTGCGTAGCCTAAGTACAATATATGGAAGGGAGAGGGGCTTGCTAGATGCTACCGTCGCTACTCCTCCCTTTCCTCTTCGCTGTTTTCCACCACCATGAACAGGTGCCCTCTGTCATGGGCCACTCTGCCTTGGAGCCAGCAGAGAACAGACTGAACCTGCCACAAACTCCAAGCTAAAGAAACCTTTCCTTTCTTAATTCTGGGTGTCAGTTATTTTGTTTCAGTAATAAGATAAAAGTAACTGAGACACCATTGCAAGTTCTTTAATTTTCCTCTTCCTACCAATTGTCCTATTTCTCCTTAAACTGACCTCCCCCTCACACCATAGATACTCAAATGTACGAATAAAATATTAAAGATTACAATGACAGACATGAGGGAAAAATAGAGCTTAAAAGGCACTTGACATAATAACATGTTTTGGAATTTCAGTGTAGAAGCAAACAAAATATTTTTTTTCAAAATTTTCTTGTATCATTTAGAGTGGTAAATTGGTACAGGGTTTTCAGCATATTCAAAAATGTTATTGAGAGGGAACAAAAGCCCTGGGTAAGGTTAGCAATCAGCAGAAATCTTCCCCCATCACTCTGTAAGAATGCTGTTGCAACCCACACATTCAAAGGTTAACTGGTGCATCGAGTGGGCTACTTTTGATGGAAATGTGCGCAGGAAGTACCTTCATTTTTCACTAACTATTCAACTTTCCCACTCTTTAATAGCACATCATGAAAATCGCATAGCTTCCAAGTCACTCCTACTTCCTTTTCAATCAGCCTGACTCACTCTCAGTTTTGTAGCTGTTCCTTCCAGGTTAAAATAGAGCTCCAATCTCTTTCTCCACTCAGAGCTTCTCTCTGCTTCACAGATTGAGACTGACAAGTGGCCTCAAGCCCCCGAGGGAGTAAGGGTGTTTTGTTTTGTTTTGTTTTGTTTTGTTTTGTTGGGGGCGGTTGGTTCTGGGAATCTAACTCAGGAGCCAGGCATTCACACCATTGAGCTATCCCTCTGGCTCCAGAAATGGTGATTTGATTTTTCTTCCATTTTCTGTTATTGCTCTCTTCTGGTTCCTCCCTTTTTGAGGTGATAAAGGGGAGTTCGTAGAAGAGATGCCAACATCTTCCTTTCCTGATTATATATTCCAGCCTTTGTCATCCTTGTGGGACAGGATTCATGTTAAATTATTTTAGGGAAATCTGCGAAGTTTTGAGCACTCACACAATGTAGCAAATCTTGCTCGGTTGCCAGGCTCTGAGTACCCTCCTCGTGTCAAGTTTCCCTCTTTCATAGGCTGCATTAAAGAAAACTGAGGCTGGTTGGAACCGGCCCTTGTGTGTTTTCCACTTTCCCTGGTGGGAGTGCAAAGCACCTCCTCCCTTCTGCCTTGAGTTTCTCTGAGGTATTGGGCTGCTTAAGCTGTGCACTCACCCACAGAAAACCCCAAAGCAATAAACTGGCCTAAACCTTCAGTTGCTTAAGTTCTTAGTGAAACCCTAAGACAAGATTTTGAATTTCTCTTGCTCATCAGCACTTCACCAGGTGCTCATCAGGTGATTCTGATGTATGCAGAAACAGACTGTTTCTCTTAAACGCGTATCTGAGCTCTGCGGGATATTTTAAGACCATGTTGCTTGGGAGAGAATTAACATTCATGCCTTATTTTTCTTCTCTGGGCTGTTGTCTCAGTTACTTTTCACTTGTTGCTGGGACAAAATACCCAACACCCAAGGTTAAGAAAGGAAAGGTTTGTTATCTCACAGTTAGTGGAAGTTTTGGCCTATACTCAGTTGACTCCAAAGCAGAGTTGTACAAGGCAGAAGGCACCAATTCATGGAAGTGGAAAACAGCAAAGAGCAGAGAAAGGAGCAGCAGCTGCAGCATCTATCACGTCTCTCTCCCTTCCTTCCACACTGACTGTGAGGACCGGAGCTCCTCCAAGGAAGTTGCAGTGATTGAGAAGATCAAGCTCCTCTGAGGAAGTGGCGTGGAGCATTCTTTGTCAACCCCTTTATGTACCTTTTAAGTGCTGAATCACTCTAGATCAGGCCTTCCCCACCCTATAGCACGGAAGCTCTGAGCCAATCCAGCCAAGCCTTCAACTTCCCAAGTTAACACAATGTATCCCTTGTGGAGCACACTCCATCCCTTGTTAACTTGGCAACTAGGCATATTTCTTTAAACAGGTTTGCAGATACGAAGACAAGCTTATTAACATTTCACAACTTTAACAGTATACCATAGGTTTAATTATCACTTAGAGTTACTGTTAAGTCTATTATTCTATTAACATTTTATTACACAAGAACCGTAACATTCTTTCCCTGGTCCCCCAAAGACTCATGCACATCCCTTTATGCAAAGGGCACTTTATCCATCTGCAAGCTTTGCCAAAATCCTAACAGTTTCAGCACTGCTGAAAAGTCCAAGTCCTAAGTCTCCTCCAAGATCTAAGGCAAACTGTTAGCTGTGAGATCCTGTACAAAAGAAAAGTGAAACACTTCTAACATTCAAAGGTACAAGGTAAACATTAACATTCCAAAAGGTATACATAGCAGGATGAAAACCCTTGGGACCAAAACAAGTCCAAAATTGTAAATGGCAAATATTAAGTCCGATCATGTGGAATATCCAAAGCAATCTGTAATAAACTGTGAGCTCCAAAAGCCTTACATGGCTCCATCCCTATGGCACTTCTGCTGATAGCTCCCATGGCTTTTCTCCAGGGCTGACTTTGCTCCCTCCTTTCAGTTTTTCTCAGAAAATCCATGTTCCTGGCTTTTTCAAATTTCTGTGGATTCCACTAAACAGGCTTCTCCCTCACAGCTTTATACATTGCCCTCCCAGGGACACACTACTTGGCCTCCTATGCAGCAAAATCTAGGTGGAAGCCTTCTTAACCTTAGAGCTCCTGCATTCTGGTTGTGCCTAAAGCCAGTGCCATGTGGATTCCAGCAATGTCTGCTGCCAGGTGCAGCAGCTAGGCTTTCTTTTCTCTTGGCTGTACAGGTCAAGTGTCTGGATTGCTGAGCATGCTGACCCTGGTTCCAAGGAAGAAATTCACTATGCTGCTGCCATTCTGGAACCTGGTGTGGCTGCCACCTCCATTCTGGAACATGGTGCTCTGCACTTTCCCCTCAAAGCAAGGTCCCTTAGCCCTGTGATTCTGAGGCTGCAAAGGGCAAGAACCTGCTACCTCCTGTGATGCCCTCAGGACATCTTTCATTTTCTCCTGTTCCTCCTGACCAAAAGAGATCTCAGCTCTACTTTTGCATTCCACAGCCTTCCTGGCTCTTACTTTCTGGCCAAACTCACAATTTCAAACATCCTGCTGAGTATTTTTTTTTTTTGTCTCTGGACATGAGCAAAATGCAGACAAACTTTCTGCCAAGCCATAACAAAAATGATCTGTAGTCCAAAAACCAGTGCAGAACTTCTTCAAAGATGAAACTCTCAAGCCTGCTTTTCACAGGCAGGCTTTCCATCAGCCTTCTGGTCTTCTGCACTCTGACCAGAATCTCCCACACAGAACAGCCAAAGACATTCCATCTCCTCCTAAGTAGGCAAAGGAAAGGTTTATTTAGCTCACAATTATTGTGGTTTCAGTCCATATTCGGCTGGCTTCAAGACAGAATGGCACAAGGAAGAGGGCAGCAGTTCATGCTGGTGGAAAACAGCAAAGAGCAAAAGAAGGAGCAGCAGCCATAGTCTCTATTAAGCCTCTCTCCCTTCCTTCCACACTGACTGTGAAGACCCGAGCTCCTCCAAGGAAATGTCATGGCTGTGAAGATCAGAGCTCCTCTGAAGAAATGCCATGGTGAATCTTTCCTCGACTCCTTCATACACCTATTAATTGCTGAGCCATGCTAGGGCAAGACCTCCATGTCCTTGGGCAGAGCTCTCAACTCTCCAGGTCATGGAATCTCTGAGTCCATCCAGCCAAGCCTTTGACCTTCCAAGTTGGCACAATGTATCAACCACCATAGCTGTCAACCCAATACCCAGGATGTACTTGCTGGTCTTATCTCTGTTGGATGGTTTATGGGTGTAAACACACCAAGTTCAGTCCTTCTGCTGAGTTTAATATATGTGATTGCTACATAAAATACAGCATTTCCTCTTAAAACTAGAAAATCTTAAAAGAGGGGAGCCACTGGTTACCAAAGATTTTTCAAATATTAGAAGAGAATGCAAGAAATATACCTGATCAAAAACTTGCCATTTATGTTGTATTAAGCATCTATGTTGTATTAAGCATAATAGGGTAAATCTTAGACATTCTAGACTATGGAATTGAATTCTGTTTAGAATTTTAAGCATTTAAAGTTTGTCTGAGAGCACAGACAAACAGAATTTAACTTTCTGTTACAGGGCTGTTTTCATGTTTCACAATTTTCCTGAATTCTCAAACTGTGTTTCTATTTTAATTTCTAGCTGCTTCCATTGAAGTTCCTCCAAATTTGGTAGTATATTACCAGGTAAATTTGTTCAGTCACTGTTCTAGAAGCCAAAAGTCTCAAATTGGTTTTACTGAGCTAATGTCAAGGTGGTGGTTAACAAGGCTATTGTTTTTCTTGAGGATGCTAATATAACATGACACTCCTCATCTTTTCTAGAAATAGGCACAGTGAGAAGGAGCATGAGTTTAGATCAGTCAAACCCTTTCTATAAATGCGGCTTAACATACACTAGAGAAAGAGAAACAGTGAGCCATGCAGGACCATTCTTTCCTGACTAAATTGCCAAGTTATTTTATGGCACTTAGGAACAGCTCATTATATACATAAAATTGAAAAATGATTATGTTTGTATGTTTCATTATTTATTTTCTCAAATGCAAGTTGAAGACAGAAATTAAGTCAGTATCATTCAGCACAAAACCTCTAGAATTTTATGGATAAAGAAGTAAAGCCTCCTTAATATTTGGGTGCATGAGCATAATATTTTACAGGCTAGTGAATGGAATAAAGAGGTGAGGGGAAGAAATTTGATAGATATTAAGTTTGAATGTGTGTGTGTGTGTGTGTGTGTGTGTGTGTGGATGCATACTTGATGTAGTTTATGTAATTTAGTTCTCAAAGTAAATGTAGAACACTTAATACTGGCCCCCTAACATTCATCTCCTATTTCCTAGGACATGTCCCTGTCGTATTATAGGTAAAAAAGATGCTACTGATTTAGTTTTAAGATCTTGAAGTGGGGAGACTGCGTTGGATTAGCCACACAGGCAGAGTGTGTTCATAGGAGTTCTCATAGGAGCAAGGCAGAAGATCAGAGGGGATGAAGAATCTGTAATTGCAGAAGCAGGCAGATGTAGAAATTAGGAAGAAGAAGCAGAAGTCAGGATGCAGGTGAAGTCGAGAATGTAGAAAAGACATCACAGTCATGCTCTTACTCACTGTACCTATTATGCAGTCTTTCCTCTAGTTTAGCTTGTTATGGCGCCCATTCTCATGTCACATTATGTTTATTTATTTCACTTACTATTTTACATTATTCTCTTGTTGATAAAGTGTAGGCTTTATTACAAAGAAATTTGAGTGGTCTTGTTCTTTATATCCTGGAATAGCCTGAAAATGGTACGTGTCCAGTTAATGTTATTCAATGCATTATAGAGCTCAGCAAGCCCAAAATACTAAAATTCTACATATTGCTTTTGCAAAACAGTGTTATACACGTAGGATTTCCATACCTAGCTGGCAGGTCATATGCAGACTGCGTACAAATACCATCTATCCAAAGAGTCTATGAAACTCAATGCTGACATTATGTAAGTCTTTATTAGAAAACTGTATTTTCCTTTTTTGATAACATCTGTGCTAGAAGATAAGTGAATTCATACATAAAACTTGAGAGGAAAATCTGAATTTATTATTTATTTTAAAGGCTTTATACACGTATCTTCTCTACACTTAAAAGTTGTTGAAACCAATTAAATACATGAGGTATGCAAGAAAGTATTTTCTCATAGATAGGGCAAGAAGCATTCCAAATACACAATGAATATGCATGTAAACCTAAGAATATTATCAAAATATGAATACATTTTAATTGCAACTAGATTGTACATCATAGTTGGACAGGTTTTATGATTAATTAGTAAAGATAAATCATAAAGTACAGTTTTAATAAAATAAAATCAAGTAGTCATCCTTAGTTTAAAAAATTTAATTTGAAATTCACTTCTAATTATGTAATTTCAGTTATGTAATTATAGGCAATTTAACTTAATGGCATGTTTTTAAACCAGCAACTCTCGAATTATGGGTCATAGAATGCTGGCTATTGAAATGGATGTGTTTCTTGGTGAATTACTGATTTAAAACAAAACATGGAATTACATGTTAATTTAGTCACCTTCAATATGTCATTTTGTTTGAATGCATATATTGATCAAAATATATTTCTGGATTTTAAAATATATTTAATTATACAAAGAGAAAAATTCTGTCTTGTTTTAAAGCCTTATTCAAAAATCAAATTTATATTCAAAATTGAGATTTTTGTATTTTCTAAATAAAATTCCAATATATATATATATATATATATATATATATATGTGTGTGTGAGAGAGAGAGAGAGAGAGTATGTGTGTGTGTGTCTGTGTGTCTGTGTGTGTGTGAGTCTGTGTGTGTCTGTGTGTTCTGATCCACATCAATTACAGGCATGTCCTTTTGATGTGTGTGTCATTACCAAGAAGTTTCCTCTTGTTCCACTTTCAGCTCCACCCCAAGTGGTATTCAAGGTACATTTTCTATGATGAGGCCAAATAATACATTTTCTGAAACATATCACGAGGCTTCAGAGTGGGCAGTGCCCACTGTCCACAGCTTTCACCCATTCTGCTTTTCCCATGGCTGCCATGTCAGTCTGCAGATTCTCTCCGAGCCAGTGGAAGTGCTGCTGAGTGTAGGAAGCTGACCGTGGGGAGCAGGGCATTGGGGAGGTGGGGGTGGGCTCACACTTCTACTACAGATTAAGAAGAGATCCACTCTGGCATTCTCTTCCTCAAGGGGTAGGGTCTCACAACTATTTCTTTCAGCTTTTGCTAGTCTATGACAGCTGTGACAGACTTAGTTTGTCATGAATGAGACTGTCTTCATTCTACCCTTGCTGATTAAGAGTAGGAGCAGTCCTGAGAGTCCACTTCAGAAATGTAAATACCTTGCTGAGATTAGTATATGGTGAGACTGTGTGAAAAGGCAAAGAAACCAGGCAAAACCCAGCCTTCCAGCCATTCCCATTAAAGCATACGTCCTGTCACTGGTGCCTCTTTAGAGTCTCCAGTTTAGCTCAGCCTCCAAATGAATAAAACCTAGTGATCTTCTTCATGCTCCTATAAAGCAGAAGAATTGCACACTGAGCTTTACCTCAATTTCTGAGTCCCAAATCACAAGATAGAGCTTAGTATCTAATATTTCAGCCTAGAGCAGAGTTTATTAGGTCTACTAGTTAGAACAACCCTAAATGACTAGCCTTGAAACTTCAGAATAAGTACTTCTTATGTTGGAAATGAATCTTATCTGAGGAAACTCCACACAGATTTCCACAGTGGTTGTACCAGGCTATTCTCCAGAGTTATTTTTTCCTCACAGTCCCTCCAGCACTCCTACTGGTTGACTTCTTGATAATAACCATTCTTTCTGGGGTGAAATGGAGCTTTAAAGTTGTTTTAATTTGCATTACATGAATGACCAATGATGTTGAACATTTGTTTATATATTTATTTTCCATTCATATTTCTTAATCTAGGAAGTACATATTCATCTCAGATGCCCACAAGGATTTGATAAGTAATTGCATGCAACTAGAGACCACAAAGGTAAGTGAAATAAATCAGACCCACATATGTAAACATTGTATTGTCTCTTGTCCTCCTAGTGTAAGAACCTGAAAGAGTAAATAAAATCTGAAAGGTACAATAGATATTGTGAAAGGGAAGGAAAGAAATTGTACAAAGGGAAAACACAGCTGGGATGAAAGAAAGAAGAAAGGAAGAAGAAAGTGGAAATGTTTATATGCACACACACACCTGCACAGATGTTTGGTTAAGTAATTACACTTCTGATTTGTACTAGTCTATAGAAAGCATTGAAAGGAACAGTTAATGCTTATTTTTTTCTTCTTTTTAACTTTTTGTCCAGTTTTACATGCTTATATGTGGCAATCTGAACAATATATGTAACAAGCATTGTTGAATTCTTACCATCTTGCTTATCAAAATTCTGTATCATTTATAATTTTTAGAAATTATTATTTATTCTCTTTTTTTAAAAAAAGAGCCTTTTTTGAGAAAAGCTACTAGATTCCACTCTGGAACAGAATTAAAGTTCTTGGCATTGCCTATGCCATTCTTGTGCAGTGAGCAAGAAAATGGTCAGCCTGACCCTAACACAGAAAGTGCAACCTCTGTAATGTAGACTCTGTGAAATCCCTCATGTTCTGCCTTGAAGAGACTTGTAGAAGCATAAGAATACAAATTTTAAAATCTTTTGTGCTTAACTAGATCAATTTGATTTCACTATTTAAAAATATACCACCATTAACAGCTCCATGAGTTTAAAACACTAAAGGCATTCCGTACCTCTTGCCAAAATGAAATTAGTCTCTTCACTTACATATCTTAAATGATTCTCTATTTTGAACTCTTTAAAACCATGCAAACAAAGGCCCAAAACCCTATAATTTCCTCATAACAAGAAATTCTTACAGCTTGCCTTTGGCTTGCTCATTCTTGCTAACTCAGCTGAGTAAACCCTAACCTTCATGACTTCAGGTGTATCCCTTTCACCAATGGGACCCCAAGCTACTAATTAACTGAAGGTACGGTCATCCCTAGTTACTCAATAATCATGAACTTCCTTCTCTTCTCTAGGGCAATACTACTAATATTTATCTTAGGGTATTTTTTTTTAATTTTTTTTAAATTTTTATTTATTTGAGAGAGAGAGAGAGAGAGAGAGAGAGAGAGAGAGAGAGAGAGAGAGAGAGTGGTGTGTGTGTGTGGCCAGCTCAGCCCACCAGGGGGCGAGGCTGGCTGGCATGTGGTGCTGGGGGATTGAACCGCGGTCCCCGATGCTTTGCTAAGCTTGTTCTAAGTAGGTGCTTTAGACCACTGAGCCATCTCTCCAGCCCCTATCTTAGGGTATTTAGGAAGGTGTAGGTAAGAAGCATGAAAAGTAAGTAGCACGATAAAGTAAATAATGAAGATCATAAATAAAAGATTGCTTTCCTCACGAGTACACTTAATTTTGTTTTAATGTGTATCACAGCTAGTAAAAATTAGGCAACGTTCCTCATTTCATTCCAGGTTTATTTCTTTTAAACTTATTTTTCAGCAGCCCAAGATCTGAGAATATAAATCTGAAGGTACTGTCAGGCATGGATGTCTCTGAATAAGGATGACTAATGCTAATTTGGAGGACTGAATAGAATTTTCATAGTTTATTGGCTTTTGAAAACTATAACAAGACTGACCTTTCAAATATCTTTGTCCTTATTAAATGAAGATGGTTGCCATCTAGAAAATAAATAATGAGTGTCCTTCTTTCTTGATGTAATTAGAATTTGATCAATGATGTAGTAGAAAAACACCTGAGAATAATTATAAGACCTTGTGAGATTAATAAGCTCAATGTTTCAATAAAATTGTGGCAAAGTAATTGGAAAATGTATAGCTTTTCCAGCTTTTTGTTATGGTATTTGCAATCTCAAAATATAATCAGTGAGAAAGCAGGTCACTGTGAAGGTTATGCTTTCCAGGAGGCAGATTCTGAGATTGACATTTACACCTGATTTCTTAAAATGAATCAGTGGGAGTGACAGAGGAAGAGACAGAGAAAAAAAGACCTAAAAATTTAGAAGTGACCAGGACAAAGAAGGTGAAAAGCAAAGGATATGCAGCTGGACTTAGCTGTCCCCCTGGGGGGACTCGAGATGGCACAGCCCTTCACTGCCTGCAAAAGCTAGATGAGCTTTGGCATTTAGAGCCTTCCATTGCTACTGGATGGATTTTTTGGTAGAAAGCATTGATTGGGGAAGTACTTTGCTGTGAGCCATTCAGGAGCTGAGGGTGCTCATTGTTATGTTGTTATGATTTGTGTCTAGTTGTCCCCCCAAAGCCTCGTGTAAGTCATGGGGCAGGACTTAATTCTAGAGTTTATGATTAACGCATGAGCCACTGGGATTATGGGTCGGAGCACTGCTGGGATCATTGGTGTGTGTGGTACCCCCAGTGGGGGGCAGATAGACAGAATGCAACATAAGAGAGACAGAGAGATAGACTTGCTTGCTGTTGCCGTTGTTGCTGTTACTCCTCCCTTTCGCACTCTGCTCTTTGCTGCTGCCACGAAAGGTGGCTCTCTGCCATGTATCACTCTGCCTTGGAGCCAGCCATGTATGGACTGAAACCTCCAGTAACTGTGAGATAAATAAACCTTTCCTTCCTTCAATTCTGGTGTCATGTATTTGTCCCATCAATAAGAGAAGAGTAACTGAGATACTTGTGTGTTTGTGCTGTGCTCAATGTCTACTGCATTGTCCTTCTATCTCTTTTGTTTTAGGTCATACTATCTGCTTCTCTTCTGTTTGAATTTTGAGGAAATAAGCAAAGCTCAATGATAACTTAAGATTTATTTGGAAATTAAGATTGAATGAATCTCTTATTAAATGCAATATTAAGATTTTCTTATAATAACCTCTTCCTCTCCTGAATGCATGTGGGGTGTTGTGCTGAAGTTTGACAACTATTTTCCCCTCAGTTCTTTTATCTACATTTACTCTCTGAGATATTGAACTACTTTTCACATGTGGTGGAGATAAATGTCTCCTGTACTGGGTTGTTCATGCCTTTGTTCTTTCACCATACTCTGTTGGGTTCCTATTTATTATTTTGTCAATGGCATAACAGCTTAGTTCTAATTTTGCTTGTTTTCTTCCTCAAAATTGGTGGGGAGCTGCATGAGACAAGTGGAGTGCCAAGCGCAGCACAGCTATTAAATGATTTCCATGGACTATTCAGTTGCTATCGCATAGAAGAAAGGAACAGCTTTAGAGGTATTTGTGTGAAATATACATTGCATACCAATGCATAAGCTGTAAGTGCATTTGGCTTACATCCACAATTATTATCATTTGATTAAACTATGTAAATGTGGATAAAATGCAAAGCAACCATTTATGACAGTTTTCCTTCATTCAGCTTCTGTATGCCACCTGTTATGGTTTGTGTATAGGTGTCCCCCCAAAGCCTCATGCAGTCATGGGCTTCTGGAGTTTGTTATGGCTTCTGGAGTTTGTGATTGATTATTGTGGGTGTGGATGCTGCACCTGCCCTGGGGCTGGTAATTTGCATTTCAATATAAGGATAGAAGAGACGCTAGTTGCTTGAGTTGCTGCTACTCCTCTTTTGTTTTTTTTTTTTTTTTATTTTGTTTTGTTTTGTGGAACCGGGGACTGAACTCAGGCCCTTGCACTTGCCAAGCAAGCATTTATTCTACTAAGCTATCTCCTCCCTGGCCCCAACTCCTCCTTTTGCTCTCTTGCTCTTTGCCACCACCATGAAAGGCTGCTTTCTGCTGTGTGCCGCTCTGCCTTGGAGCCAGCTGAATATGGACTGAAACCTCCACTAACTGTGAGCTAAGTAAACCTTTCCTTCCTTCATTTTGGGTGTTGGGTATTTGTCCCAGCAATGAGAGTAGAGTATCTAAGACACCACCTCCCAGGATGACCTCCTTAGCCTACTTCTTGCTGCATTTCCCAGACTTACACCAGGCATTAAAAAGGAAAGAGAAGGAAACTTAAGTCATTCTTAGAGCTCTAGTTCGTATAACTAGGTAGAAAGTTCTTTTCAGTGAAGAATGATGCATAATGTGTTCCATCATATTTAGAATTCTTTTTCTTGTTCCAAGTATTCTGTGTTATCATCTTGGAATCTTTACCATTCTTATACCAAGAATATTAAATGGGTAAGCTGAAATGCCAACGTGTAAATGTCTCAAGTGTATATATATATATATATATATATATATATATATATATTAAAACATCTTTAGTGAGCTAGAAAGCTCTTGGAGACATAGTGCGGAAAATGTGAGACTAACGTTTGGCTAAAAGTGGTAGCTCCTTCCTCTTGCGATGAGTGATATACAACAGAAGCTTTCTTTTGTACTGGTCACTGTCATCATTTATATCCACCTCTTTGGAATCTTTGCATTTACTACAGAAGCGTAAAAGTCAATTTTAACTCATATAGAGTGATACCCTTTCCGTTGTTTCATTTCACTTTCCATTCTGTTACGACTCTAAAATCTCTCAGTAGGTATCTTATTTTATTATCTCACCGAGTCTAACAAATCCTGGGGAGCTAATCAGTGCTACCTGTGGGATGCTTTTGTCACCTTTAGTCAATCGCTGAAGGGTAATATTGTGTTATAGAGAAAAAGAGTCTCATAGCTCTGGTGTGCTTTCCGGAAGCATAAAGCTCTTGTTTCGAAATGAATTACTCTTAGTCATATTTTTAGATAAACAGAGGGAAAGATATTTTTCTTTCTGTCACTGCTCTGGTTTGAGTGTCCTATTCTGGTTTGTTAATAACAGAGCTAAAGAAAATTGAAATATATTAGTACATCGTGATGTACTCTTTTATCTGATAAATTTTATAAATGAAGAATTGTTCTGACTACAGTTTTCAAGTGAATAATAAGCTGTTGTTTTATTCATTTGAGTATATCCATATTTTTATTACAGTTCTAAAACAAACTTCATTAATTTTAAAACTCAAACTTAATGTCTAGGACTTTAGCATAGGTAAGGTATAATTTGAGAATTTAGAATAATAAGACATTCCATTTTTCGAAGACTCGAGAAAACCTTCAGAGGCACTCCTCCCAGGCTCCACTGCACAAGCGAAGCCTCAACTCAGACAAGTGGGACGGATTTCCTGCTCCACAGAAGAGAAGAGAGTTAAAAGCTTAAGTTTCTGGTTCCAAAATCAGTTTCCTTATTCCAACACGTAGTACCTACAATTAGTGGAAAAAATAAGTTGGTTTTCCTGATCCAGTTGGAAAATCCTTTATTTTATGAAAAGCTATTTGAAATTCCTCCTTACATGTTGGTGCTAGGCAAAGATACTAACAGTTAAAGAATTTTAAAAAAAAAAAGGCAAGAGGTAGTTAATAACTAGATATGAGACAGTGACATTTGTTTAAGAATTCTATTTCTAACAACATGAAACTCTGTTTTTAGTAAGTTACGCCATTTGACCTTTAAGCAGTGGACACGAATAGGCCAGACGAAGTTTCATGCGCCCAGGAACTTTGTTAATACCTCTATCTCCAGGACATAAATTAGTGCCTGGAGAATAGCAGGCCTGTCTGAGATTGAGTAAAAGCAAGAATTAACAACCTTTGAACCGGCAACTTATGAGAATGATTTATACAGCATCTCACTTTCTGAACAAATTTATAATTAGATCCTTTGAACAAGAGAATAAAAAATGTCTCCTATGTAATGTGACTCATTGAGGGCTGATTTTGGCTGCGGAATAAATCCTTCTTGCTCAGAAAATAAATCTTTGGTTGATTTTAAAAACGAAAATGATGGAAATAAACTGAAGGATGCTGAAGACTTAACAACCTGACAACATTCTAGTTAGTTGATGTGATGTTTTCTTAGAGACTTTCTGAAATACACTAAGAAAAAACTAGTGGCTTTAGCTTCAATTAGCTTTTTGGATCCTTGATAGTTAGTCTAAAAAGACCAAAGGATGATACTTACTTAGGAGAAGCAAAAATTGCAACTCATCGAAATTTATAAAAACACATTATTTATTTATTTATTAAATTTTATGTATTTGCATAGGGTCTTACTATACAAGTCAAACTCGTAGTGATCCCCCTGTCTCAGCCTCCCCAGAACTGGGATTATAGGTGTGTGTCACCTTGCTCCATCTAGGTGGCCAGCTCAAAGCGCCTGGGGGGTGGAGTCAGCACATGTGGTGCCAAGGTTCGAACCATAGTCTCTGAGCTTGCCTAAGCATGCACTTAGTCAGCTAAGCTATCTCACCAGCCCCCAAAACACATTATTGACATTGTCTTATTTATAAGCACAGATTTTAGTAATTTATTTCTGAATTGAATTGTTTCTCAAGATCATTTTGTGAAGCATTTGGAAGATCTTTTGTGTGGCAGCCTAACAGTCTCCTTAATTATGCATAAAAAACGAGTTTCTTGCCCCATCAACCATGAGACACTAAGAATTATAGAATAATTCTGAAATCAATCTCAGATAGTATGTAAAAGATAACTTGTATTATGCATGAAGCAGGATGAGATCCGCATAGATGGCAGGACTTATCTTCCCTAAGAAAGTTGGATTTGTTGGCAACAAGATTAGCAGAAGGTCCTCCTTCCCATTTTGCTGAAGAGAATTCTATCATGAGAAGACCATTGAAAAACATTGTCCTTCTTCCCAGCTTAGATTCATGGCAGAGCCTTGCAAATTAGACTGACAACAAAAGCCCACACCGACTCTCTGATTGTGTCTTGCTGTAGTTCACACTTGACAGGTGTCCTCTTGTTCCTATGGCCTCCCTGCATCCTCACACTGCAGGGCTGTGCATGGGTCCAGAGGCTCCCCCTGCAAGGACATGTACACGACTCACTCCCTGGCCTCTTTTGAAGCTTTCCCTATATATTATTTCTTAATGAAATATTTCTGCTCACTTCTTACTTCACTGTACCCTCTTCCCTGATATATTTATGTATGGAGTCTCTTACTGGCTAGTGTATTTAACAATTTCCTTATTTAGGTTTTTTTATTCATTACTCTCATCATTAACTTAAAAACAAGCACTATGGACATGGGTGTTGGTCTGTGTTGTTTTGTGAGAGAGTCTCATTGCCTACAACAATGCCTGAGTAACTGCTAGATGGTTCTGTAAGACTGTTGAATACATGAATGGATCTCCCAATGAGAGTGTCAGAGCAGAAATACCACTTAAGCACAGGGAGATGAATTTTATGGTTCCAACTCAGGCCTCAAGAGTGTTCTTTCCCTTGCACATCTCACTAAACCCTGCTGTTATAACATTGAAAATTAAGAATTAAACCCCTGCTCCTTCTACCACTCTGGTTCAGAGTTGAGAACCCACATACTTTTCCTAGAAGGCCCATGCAAAATTAAACAAAGTTTTCGAGATTGCACTCAACACTTTGGAGTAATGGACCAGAATTTTACAGAGGTGTTTATTAATGGTTAACTTTCTAGGCTGTCTCCTGAGCACACTCACTGACTGGTGCTCACACAGGATATTCACCTACTTCATGGTGACAGACCCCACTGGTTGAGTAGTTGTGTCACAGTAAACCAGAGTTGATCCTGGTTATTGAAATCACAGCATTAGCTTCCCCTTGCCAGTGACATCCTCTGAACTGGGAAAATCGTGCTGCAAAAGGAGAAGCAAGTCACCAGGGACAGCCTCCAGGAAGCTCCCAGGCCTTTGGAAAGGAGGCAAAGAAACTGTATTCATTTTCTTCCCCACATGCTGCACACAACGCTGGCTCTGGGAGAGGTGCTGGTGTGGTGGAATTTGGAGATGTGACTCTTGGAAGTAGAAGAGTATATGGTGTTCATAAACAGACAAAACTAAGAAATTAGACCAGTGATGTCAGGAAGGCAAAAGGCAACCACAATGAAAACATCTGTCTTTGGTAATGTTGAATTTCAGAACACAGCACCTTGAAATATGGAGTGTGGCATGCTAAGCACATCAAAGCTAGTTGTTTTGCCCTGAGCTACATCACCAAGCCCTTTTTAGTTTTTTGAGACAGTGTGTTGCTAAGTGACTAAGTTGTCCATCTTGGAATTGAATCATCCCTTTGGCCCCTATCTCTGCCTCCCGGAGCACTGGGGTTACAGGAATAGGTCATCATGCCCAGTTTATCATTAAAAAAAAAATCATACTGATCATGTTGACTTTGATTCTTCTAAAGGGTTAGGAAAAATGTCACAGTTTTCACCCCTGGGTTGCACTTTGAAATTAGCAACTCCCCTCATCTTTATGATGCAAATTTAAAAATCTTTCTTATTTTTAAGATACGTTGAGTTAGAATTTTCTTTCATGAATGAGCAACGTTGTTCTCACTCACTTAAGATCCCTTCTGGTTCCATTCCTACCTCACTTTGATAGGGTGGACGTTCATAGTAGCAGTGATGGACCACTCTTTGGCAAATTAATGATTCCCGATAATTTCATCCAAACACATAGATCTCCATGAATATGTGTTCAAAGGATAGTCTTTTCCAAATTCAAACTATCCTCCGCCTGAATTGGAATGTTCTTAGGAAGTTGCCGAATCTGTGGTCCCAATTGAGGTCCTGCAAAACATAACCAAATCCACTATACACACAAGAGTCACTAACCAGGGCTAATTTTCCCTGTTTACTTAGATTTTCCTTGAGCCTGAAGCTCAAGGGAATTTTCATCTTCTTGAATATTACAAGCAAGTTTTCAAACCAGTGAAATGTTGTAGATTCCTTTGGAAATAATAATACTGTTACCTCTCAAGTTCAGGGTCTATAATGTGGGGAACAGGTTCTTCTGTGAGATAGATCACTTAAGTGTCATGTTTGAGAATACTGTACAAGATGAAATGCACAATCTTCAATACTGATTTCTATACCATAAAACATCTAAGAAAAACCAGCTGACAGACTTGAGAGGCCTCACTTGTGGCCACATCATTTTGGCGAGCCCAGACCTACCACTCCAGTGGGGAGGCTGGTCGCGTGGGTGTGTAAAGACCTGGGGGAAGTGTCCAGAAGGTTCTGGGGTGGATGTAGAGACTCCAAGATGCAGGCTCAGGAAGAAAATGCAAATAAGTCAGGGGGGAAATTGGGGACTTGGTTGCAGTCAGGTTCTCCTCTCCCCATTATTTTGTAAATCAACCACCAAGTACTTGGGGTCAGCACTGTTGGTCTTGGCTGAGTCTTTAGCAAAGCATTTGTCTCAAAGGGAAGGATTACATAAGTAAAATATTTTTTTAAATGAGCTTATTAGAACTTTTATTGTCTATCTAGAAGGAAGAAGACAGTATCTAAACTTAGGGTGGGGACAGAACAGGGGTTGGGTGAAAACCCCAGGGGAAGCAGGCTTGTTAGAGGAAAGGGATGGATTCTTAGGCCAGTCTACACATTTGGAAACCCAGCGTAGCCTGCCAGGCTCTGCATAGTGAGGAGCCGATGTGTACAGCCCAACGCCATTTTTAAGTAAATATATATATATTTAAATGTGGGGTTAGTTTTATATTGTTCATGACTATGCATACATATATATGCATATTTATGAATATGCATATATATGTATATATACACTTCAGCATGTATGTATACTAAAACATTACTTAAATAAAATAAAGTGTTCCCTCTTTATCTGTGGCTACCACTTATTATGCAGCTACTCCTGCTGTGTAAATATGTGTAGGTACACACATACCCACATTCTTCCAGTTCTTTCTTCTTTACTCCAGACCCTAAAATGAACTCGAAATACTGCTCCTGTCACCAGAAACTGGTTCCAGTGCAGCGTGTACATCTGTACTGTGCACACGTGGAGCACGAAGTGAAGCCCATGCATGCGTATCTTTCTGTCTGCAAGCTGCCCCGCCCAGAGGAAGGGAAAAGCCGCGTTCATGCCATCTGATGCTCTCCACAAGAAATAAGATAGTCCCAAATGGACAAGGGGTTTGAATCCTGGAAAGAGTGTGAACCGACAAAATAAAAAGTCCCAACTGCTAGGCCTTAGACGTCTTCACTCTCTCTTCCGTTGCCCCTTGATCTCCTATTCTCCACCCCAGTCGGGATCATCCAGGTGCACCCTCTTTAAAATTAACGCTAAGGTCACAGTGGGTGAGTGGCAAGGGGAGGGATATGGGGACAGGGCTGTGGGGTGAAGGAGGTGCCGGAGGAGAGAGCAGCCTGGGTTGCCTTGGCGATCCCGAGCTCACGTCAAGAGGGAGGGATTTATACACTGATGCCAATTGCATTTGCTAATTACATTCCATTGTGTGGACGCTCCTGCTTCTCCCCTTCATCTTTCTGAGTCATTAAGTAGCTCCAAAAGCTTCCCGGAGCAGCCTGTCCTCTCTTCTGCTAATTTTATCTCCTCGCCAGTCCCTCTGGCGTGGCACTGGGAAAGGATCCGCTGCAAATGAATGTGCGAGGTTTTAAAAATGCTGTTGGAAAATACAACCCTGCTGGAGCTTGCTGGAATATTGCTTTGCTGCTCAACCGCAGCGTGGATTTACAACCAAAGCAAACTGCTGAGAAAACAGAGAAAATAAATCTGAAAGAAACTTCCCACAGAGAAGTGTAGGCTGCAAATGATTCACCCAAAGAAGAAAGAGAAGAAAATATGCGTTGAGCAGTTTCCCCTCAAGTCCAGGGTACCTTGAATTGGAAAGGTGCCTGGACATCGGGCTTTGTGATTTATTTCCTTGCTCCCCCTGGTGGGAGTTTGATTTCATTGCAAGAGTCCCAGTGGTTGAGCACTTCTGAGCACACTGATTACCAACTGTGAAAAATGCGTTTTTTATAATTCCTTGTCACTGCCAGGAAGTATTAACGTTAGAACTGTGTCGTAAGGTAAGAAAGCAACAAAGACATTCCAATGCGCGCAGTCCTAATTGTGATGTGGATGCATTCTTAAATAGCACGATATCCTTAAATGCTTCAGAAATTATACATCCGTATTCACATTTGTGAGTTCTTTGCTCGCAATCACACTTCTAATGCTAGTGGTGCTTCTTCCTCACCATTTGTCAGTCTTTAGAAGCCGAGCCTCGTAAAGACAGTAAAATCTTTCTTCAGTGTACCTGTAGTTTCCTTCATGATTTTAATTCTCCTTGATTGAAACATTTGCTATCAAGGATTCCCCGTCTTTACTAATTTTCCTGAATAGTATTTATGGTTGGTGCCAACCCTTCATCTTAGCTCCGCATCTCCGCTGAGGTCTCCCCGAGGCTTCCGTGTTCTCAAAGCCCTGCCACGCGTCACTGTTCAGAGCTCCAACTGGATAGCGGCCTGCAAGAGAGCACGTGTGGCCGCCTCTACACGACTCCGTGTCCACCACCCTGTTTGCATTTGGTCACTAAGGGTGGGAGATTTATCCAGGTGGAAATTAACTTTCTTCTATGGAAAAGTTGCATCTCAGCACACACTGAAATTACATTCTCTGCAAAGAGCAGGCTCTTCACTGTTGTCACTCCTTGATCCCACTTTAGAGAGTTTCCCTTTTATATGCATAGGTCATTCTTTGAAATGAGCACTGATGATATGGGGAAAGAGAAAAAGAAGGAGGCTCTGGCTGAGACCCCTGGTGTCCTGGCATAAATCACTTGTGTGCTAGGTCCATGACTGCATTGTGCTACTGAAACCATATTATTTTGCCAGTGTAGAATCACAGATCACCAATTCGTTATGCTTGAACTGAAGCTCTTTCTTTTTTTCTCCACTAGACCTCAACACTTGTCTACATCTATCTGACTGCCTCATTTCTTTATTTTCTCACTGAAATAATATTGAAAAGTGTTTTTGAAGATCCTCAAATGTGTTCTACATTCAGGAAATGAACAAGTTGTATTCTTTAGGAATCTATACATACAAGATATATGAAAAGATTCTCCTAGGAGAAAGTTGTGGTTGAAACATAGCATGCCCAGCTATTAGGAGGGGAAAACTCTTCTAAGAGATGTGTGGAATGGTTGATTAATATGTACCTCAACTCATGGGTTGTTTCGAAATGCTCAGCATTTCCAGCCCAGCAGCAGCGCACTCATTGATGGAGATGAGAGAGGGGACAATATACTGAAGGCTAACCATGGAAAGCCACCTTGGTGATGTCTTGGGGCACAGAGGCGAGGTTCCTTCACTCAGCTCTGAGGGTAACAGCATGAATAAAGCAGTGGGTGAAGAAGAAGAGAAAAACCAACAGATGTCATTGTGGCTGAGAAGCATGCTCACAAGCACACACGTGGCCCCCACGCTCGCCCACACGGTGGGGGTCATTTATAGAATGAAGGTGCCAGATTGCCAGTGTGAGTGCCTGAACCAAACTACTTCCATGCATGCTAACTAGTGTGTGCTCCAGAGAGACAGGGGCAGCAGAATCCCGGGCTCTTCTGTACCACCTGGGTCTCATCTACAAGTCAGTATGTCCCCACTTGCCAGCAAGTCCTGCTGTGGTCTCAGCTCTGCTCCAGGATGTTTTAAAGAAGGTGGAAAGTTTGCAGTAACTATGACAACTTGGTTTCTAGGGAAGACAAGCAAAAAATAACGAGAATATAGGTGAATTACAATTGGGAGGAGGATACATACTAAAAGTACGTGGAAATACAATTTGGGAAGAATGGATACAGGTCGGGTGGCTTGAGGGGAATCAGGCAAGGAAAGCCTCACACTAATGAAGTGGCCTTCAGTTGACATTTGAAGGAAGAACAAAATTTGCAACACTTAGCTAAAAGTGATACGAATTGAGAGAGGAAAAAGTTCTATGGAGACAAGGAATAATGAACTGAGATTGTTGGTTGACAAGGATGAAATATGCTGTTGCTCACTGCTGTGGTTTATATATTTGGGTCCAGAAAACATGGGATGTGGTAAGAACTTGAGGCCTTCTGAGAAGTGCTGATGTTCTTTCTAGCTGTGGTCTTCCATGCATATAGACTCCCAGCACTCTGGGAGGCTGAGACAGGAGGGTCATTTTTTTGAGTCTGGCCTGGAAACTTAGTTACTTAACAAGACCCTGTCTCAAAATAAAATAAAATAAAAATAAGGGCTGAGCAAGTAGCTCAGTGTGAAAGCCCTGGGTTCGATAGATAGTAACACACACAAACATGTGTACTTACATAATCTTTTTATGCTATGTGTGTCTACGTGCCTTAATACCGTGTCTACATCAGGCATTGATTTTGAAACTCTCACTTGCCAGACAAGTTTTGCAGAGTTTTTCTGAGATGGGGTGATAGTTTGGAAGCAGACAAAACAATAATAGAATATGGACTTCCAAAGAGACATTGAAGATGAAATATGAAATCCAGGACCAATTCTTCAGAGCCTCAGAAGAGAAGCAAAGGTTGCAAAGCTGTAATGGGCAGTAGCTTGGCATCTTCAACAACAGGGTGAAGGCCAACGTGGCTTGGGACAGTGAGTGAGGTGAAGGTGTTAGGGAGAGGCAGGCAGCGCATGACAATATGTATTCCCATTGCAAAGGCAGTCACTGAAGGAGTTTATCTGGAGAAATGAAGCTGTTGTTCTTATTGTTTTTCTTATTGTCAAAAATGTCTCCAGTTCTGACAGGTATACATTAAAAAGGAGAAGGGTTGGGAGCAGCGATCAATCTGAAAGCTATTGCATTCATCTAGGAGTGGAAGTCGGAGCAGAATTATGGATAGTGCCACTGAAGATGTGAATCAAGAGATATTCTTGCTATACTTTGGATATTAGAAGCAACAGAACTTGTTGATGGAAACAGATTGTTGGGAAAAAATGAATAAGCTTGATTACTAAGTTGACAAGTTGCCATTTCCTATATAGAAAAATTTGAGAGGAAGACAGTAATGACTCTAATTTAAACAAATTTAGTACAGTAGCTTTGACATAGTTGATGAAGGGACACAGAGTCAGTTGGATATCAACGTCGCTATTAAGAGGAATTAAAAAGCCAAGAACAAATTTATGAATTAATTTTACCCATAGATAAAATTTGACTGACAAATATATGTTCAAATACATTTTTTTTTATTTAGTAGTTGTTGATGCAGCTTAAAGGAGTTTCTATTAAGGTAGAATCGGCAAGAGTTCTGTAAGGTGGAATCAGTTTTCACATGACTGTGGTCACCTGAACCTAGCAAACCCGTGCTCCATCCTCAGGGCTCAGCCCCCACATACCACACTCCCCATCAATGCCTAAGGTCTCCCCCTGTGGTAGTGGGTCAGCTACCAGATGGTTGTCTAGCACTAATAGTTTCTTACACCAGACAGACATTCTTTTTACCTCTGTCTGAAATGTGTCAAGCAATAGGAGAGAAAATTTTACTTGCGTCCAGACTGCATTACGCTTCAGCATTTCCTGGGAAGCTTTTGATGCTGTGAATCCCCTCACAAATAAAATTGCAAATCAAAAAAAGTGAGTGGAAGTGTGGACCGAGGACTAAGAGGAACCGTAATAAAATGCAAGACCCTGACACAAATAAACAATGTGAATCTTATTGAGGTCTCCATTACCTTGCTGGGTGATCAATTCTTTATCAAGAGGGAATAATGTAGTGAAAGGAGAAACACAGCAAAACAGAGACCAAGAAGATGAAACAATGAATAGGAGAGGAAAATCAATGCTGAATTTGCCCCAGTTGGGCGGAATATAATATGATTTTAAAAGAAGAACAACAACAGGGAACAGTCCCTCATCTACTTCTTGATATAGAGGCAGGGCCACAGTGAGACTTTTGTCATGATTACTGAACTCATTATAAAGGTCATGGTATTACAGCAGGATGTACTAATGGGAAAACTCATAAAATATTATAAAAATGAAAGCTCTATTTTCCTACATGAGGAGGCAGTGTGGTGATTTAGTTAATGAACTCTTCTGAGGAATAATATGGTTGTATCATACACATTGATATACCACCTACACCACAAATGTATTTCAATACCTCAGGCTTATGAAAAGCATAGCTAGTTTTGTGCAGAAGAGGTAGCTGCCCCTTGATATCTGTACCTTAAAATATTTTCATCATTGGGTTGGCTGCCTTTGGCACCACTTCTATTATTCTGCAGACTTAGTCTAGACAAAATAAGTTGTAAATATTCCATCTTGACATTTCACCCAGTCAGCACCTGAGGGTGACTACAGCACTATCAATTGTCGGTGTAACAGAGGCAAGGGCAAGTGTCAAGTGAATGGATATTTCAAGGTGAGAAGGTACCAGGTTGCCAAAGCCTTTGGCGTACAATGTTCTGTAGTTATATGTATGTTTGTATCAGGTAAGAAGCTCTATGTGCTCATCTATAAGAGCACGCCAGCTCCTTTGCACAAGTTTTAAAACATAATGGGTCAGACCTAATTCAAGCACAGCTGAGGTCGGCAGGCCGCTGTTAGGAATCAGGGCTGGTCCCCTCTCCTTTGAGCCCTCACAGTCCTAAGACTGCTTTAGCTGACAGAATTCTTGAGAAACAATGCTGCACAACCTTCACTCGAGCTTGATAGATCCTTCCTATTCAAAGGCAGTCACTGCAAAAGAAGAGCAACAATCCCAAGTTCAACATTGAAGCCAAATCTTCATGCAGTTATTTTAAATGGTGAAATGCTGGGTGGAGAGAGAGAAGCTCAGCCTCCTGAGGTCATGTTCTGGCCACAACAACCCCAGATGACCCCAGAGGTAGATCACAGATTCATCCTCTAGCCAGGTTTTCCAAATTCCTGGTTCACAAAGTTGAGTGACTATATGATATTCACTAGATTAGTGAGTAATCCATTCCCTGTAGCTATGGGGGATTAGTCCAAGAACCCATCAATGTCCTCTCCTGGGAAGAGCAAAATCTACAGATGCTAAAGTCCTTTGTGTAAAGTAGCTAGTGGGTGTCGATAGCCTTCACATATCCTCCCATATAATTTAAATAATCTCATTACTTATAAAACCTGTCTTAGTTACTTTTGTCATTGCTAAAAAAGAACACTTGACACTCAAAGTTAAAAGAGAAAAAGTTTAGTTAGCTCACAGTTTGTGGAGGTTTCAGTCCATACTCAGCTGGCTCCACGGCAGGAACTGTGTGACTCATTATTTTTTTCTCAGGTATAATATGGCCAGGAAAAAGTAAATGTTTTAGGACCATTAGGATATTGATGCAGCAACCATAGCACAACTAATCACCTCCAGGGCTGCTTCAGAATATGAAAAGAAAATGCAGTAGATATATTCAAATAAAGGAGAAATATTTTGTGAGGAATGACTGAATGACTTTTGCTGTAATGTTTTATAAAACACATTGTAGATTTCATCAAATCTTATAAATATGGTTTTTGTTAATTATGTGGAAAGTATATTTTATTCTCTCTCTCTCTCTCTCTCTCTCTCTCTCTTTCTCTGTCTGTCTGTCTGTCTGTCTGTCTATCAATCTATCTATGTATAGATAGATTCATCCTCTAGCCAGGTTTTCCAAATTGCAAATGCTCCTAACTTGCCAGCCAAGGGTTACTTCTTTTACAAATTGCAAATGCTCCTAAATCTACTGGCAGCCAATGATTCCACTATCTTGGTATCAAATCATATCTCTCAGACCACCTTTCAAGTACAGAAGCCAGAGAAGAGTGAGAAAGTATGGCTGCTGTGTACGAAGTGTCCAAGTTCACATTAGTTGGCACAAAGGTTAACCTTAAAAAAAAACCCAGAGAAGACAGTAGAAATTATTATGTTCCTGTCTTCATTACACATAGAGTAGTAGAGACTAAAGCTAGTAAAACTAACCTACTACTTTTTAAAGAGAAACAAGCAAAAGTCCTGGTTCTGCATGTTTGTCATAATTTCTGTGTAGATGCTCACCTCACCCCCGAGCCTTGGGTGGTCACAGGTGGGGCTTTTTGTGGAGCGTGTGATGCTGGGGTCCAGGGTGTGCGATTACAAAATGAGTCCACTGATTAGTTGGCAGCACCCTCAATCTAGTTGCCTAGATGGAATATACAAGGGGCAGGAAGGTGCTGCTGAGGGCCCTCTGCTTGCCAAGAACTGTCTCCCCTGAGCTGCATATTTGCTGTGCCACTCTGGAGCCAACTGATCGTGGACTGAAACCTGTATGAACTGCAAGGCAGGTAAATCTTTCATTTTTAAATTTGGGTGTAGGGTATCTTCTGTCACAATGAGAAAAAAAAATGAAGACAATATTCTCTTCTCATCTTATACAGAACAAAAAACAAGTAATCCTTGGCTGGCAAGGAAATAATCTTTGGTTGTTTGGTTGTAATCCCAGCACCTGAGAGGCTCAGGAAGGAGGATCACCATGAGTTCAAGGCCAGCCTCAATTCTATGGTGAGATCCTGTCTCAAAAAACAAAAAAACAAACAAAACAGATAAAAATAAAAATGAAAGAGAAATAATCCTAAATTAAGCAACTCATGCCATTTTTTCCTAACATTTCTGTATATAATGGTTATGAGATCGACCTTACCATGTGTATACTTTGCTGTGGTGTTGATCAAAGCAGAAAACAAACAGGTTGTACCTCAGGAATTCACGTGGTACCCTGCCCTCTGCACAACTATGAGCAGTGGGACTCCCTGGGGCTGTGTCAGCAAGCCCAAAGATTGGCTGGAAACAAGTTATTGAAGGATGCTTTAATATTTTCCTATACCTAGACCCACCCCAGAGCAGTGAAACTGGTTTTGTAATCGTGAGAGATGAGTGCCAATATAATGAAAAATCCCCCAGCTTAGTAGGGACAGACCTGCTGAAGCACTTTCATTCCATTATTAAAAGGCCAACTGTTGCCAAGGCCACATACTTCAATAGGCCAGACTTTAGATTCAATACATAACCCAATGATTGGTTCCCCGGTAGCTATAGTGAATGAAGGGCTTGTGGTTCTGTAAGGATTATAAATTTGAAATAAAACTATGGAGCAAAGACCATCCTTTGAGGCTATGAAATCTAAGTCTAGATTTTAGCCGAAAGAATATACTTCAAGCCAGATACAAAGGTGCTAAATGTAAGCAACCATAAGGAACAATTCTAACCATATACATAACACAGTGGTCACAGGGAATACAACTCAAGAGGAAAATCAATTGTGTCAATCAATAGAACCTATTTTCAGTTAAATTATCATCAAGTTTGAGAATAGCAACTTGGCCTTCACGGATTTTGAAGGACAGCCAGATCATGAATACAGACACCCTGGAATACAGAAAGAATTGAGAAGGGAACCTAGGGGGGAAAAAAGAGAGAGAGAGCTTCTAATGGAATAATTTTGTATCACATTTTTTCTGAAGCCTATCTTCATATCCAGAAATAACAAAGACCAGTTAGTGATTGGGAGCTAGGATTAAAGAACTATCATTTGTTAGGTTATAAATAATTAAAATGTTCAACTTTTGAGCTAATAAAAATCTTTAAAATCAGTGTATGAGTTCAGGAAGCAAAATATAATCTTACATAAAAATGTAGGTCCAATGAAATACTCAAATTAGTTACCGAAACTTGTACTCTAGGGGCATAATTGTATTTAGTCCATTGAGAGTTAAATACACACACACACACACACACACACACACACACACACACACAAAAGCAGGACAGAAAAAAAGGGAGAGAGTGCAATGGTGTGTAGTTACAGATGTTCTAAATTGTGGGGAACCATTTTTTGCTCTATTTTTGGTTCAGTTAATGACTGTTCTCAAAAGAAACGGCTGCAATGGATTTTTTTAACGAATCAAGTGAAATGTATTTCCTGAATCAAATTCAACATAATCAATTGGAATCTGAAAATGTTTATACTAGTATTAACACCTCAGGCACGAAAATTCAACAGGCAGTAGTCCCCTGTTCTTTCCTATGAATATTTATACTAGCTTCACTTTGATATGTGACACTGACCAAAGTGCATGGCTTGCTGTAATGGCTTCTTCGTGCTGCAGGAGCCAGTGCGATTGGTTTCTGGCTCTATTTGTTTTCCAATACATTGTAATATTTCGGATGCACCACCAGCATGACAGTCTTACATTGTTTACGTATTAGAAGGTAGCAATATGCCTTTGCTGCCTTCTGAATGCTTTGCTGAAACTAGTAAATGTTTCAAATAAAGATTCCCTTAAAATGCATTTGACAGTTTCTTTTTTTCTGGCACGATGTGGATACACACTTTATGAAAGTGACCTATCCAGGTATTTACATGAAAAATTATTTATACAGAAATGAGTGGCCTCTGTGTAGATATACATTCTTAATGAAAAGATTGTCATGGCAGTGAATGGAGCAGGAAATTATGATAAATGGTGATAGATTCTTACCAAGAGGCAGCATCTATCATCACAAAAGGAGGAAAATCCATGAAAAACGTCCTTGTGATCTGGTAATAACCACAATAGAATGCAGAATATGAAAAACACCAAGACTAAGACTCAATAATGTTAAATTCTCAATAAGAAATTAGATAAACTTTCTTTTTTTCCTTTCAGATGTAATGTGGTTTAAAAATACACAAGTAAATATTCTGTTTTTAGGATAATAATTATCCTGAAGCATAATTATATTTAAATATAAACATCACACATTAGGTCTAGCAAATCAAGAATGTATTAGTGCATGACAATTTTGTTTGTTTTACTCACAGTGAGCAAATAAAAATGCTAAGTTCAGATTTTATCCCTGATAGTACCATGTGTCTCCATTACAGTGGTCTATATATTTGTAAGCTGTTGGAGAAGGGTAAGCTCTTCTTCCTTAAGATTTTACATTTCTACTGAAGTGAGATATATAATGGATCTAATCATTTCCTATGTGATAGAGTAAGAATAGTACTTTAAAAATTAATTTTGTTGGTACAGTTTTGATGTACATTAATGATCACATTTATCATAGGGAATTTATACCCGTACATAATACATCCTTTTTGCCTATTCACCTCCTTTCTTTTCAATGCTTCTTAAGAAGAATGGAGGGGAAACAATAGCACAGGGTTTTTTTTTTTTTTTTGCTTTTTTTTCCCATAATTTTATTGAGAAACAAATAGCAATGAGACAGTTTCAAACCAAATTGGTAGGACAGTTTCAATAATTAACACACTGAATACA
>NW_004524591.1:4446186-4457073 GCF_000260255.1 Octodon degus
CTCGGCGGGCGGGGTGGGGGAGGCACTGAGGAGTGGTGAGGGGCGGCCCGAGGGGCTGGGAGAGGGTCCGGCCCACGCTGCGCCTGGGCTGGGACCATAGCACAGGGTTTTGAATTAAACAAATCTAGGTTTGAATCTTATTGTTTGTTACTTAACAATACCCAAGTTCCTTGAGGCAGATAGTCTTCTCACCTGGAGATAACTCAATAGCTTTACTTTGTTTTAAGATTGTGATGAACCTAAATTAAAATTAAGATGCAAATCCCCGAAGTTCTGACATAAAAGTTCCTGAATGTCAATTTTTCCTTCCTTTCTGTTAAGCCAGGATAGAAAATGACCCAAATTTCAATCTTCCAAACAAGGTTGATGTGGAGAATGTAGCCAAACACAAGGAATGCATGAAGGTTGAAATAAGAAAGGGTAGGATGACAGAAGCTAGTGAGTCTCAAGTATGACTGTGGACTACACATACCCGTAAGATGTCTTGAGGTTCTAGCTCAAGGTACAGCTTCATTCTCATTTTGTAACTACTGACATCTGGAAAATGATAAGCTAGCTAACCAAAAGGAAGAACTTTAATGTTAAGGAGAGAGAGAGAGAGAGAGAGAGAGAGAGAGAGAGAGAGAGAGAGAGAGAAAAGATAAATATAATGAAATTGAGTTTCAGAACAGGTTATCAGGATAGTTATGGTATTTTATTCATTACATATTGTTGTATTCCTAGTAGTTATGCAGAGCAGGAGTGTTTTAGGTACTTTTCTGTCGTTGCTGGGACAAATACCTGACACTCAAAGTGAGGGAAGAAAAAGTTTATTTAGCTCGTGGTTACTGGAGGTTTCAAGACTTGGCCTCCACTTTACAGGGTCTGGAGGAGAGGTTGGGGTGCTGCCGTGTCCAGGATGACCCTTTCCACATCTCCGAGAAATCACAGGCTAGCCAGTTTAATGGCTTGTGACTCTCTGGCTCTGCCCATCAGGCTGCACCCTGATCCTCTGGCCACATCCCTCTAAGCCTCTTTGCTCCTCCCGTCGTGTATGCCCCACAATTGACATGAGGCTCTAGGGGGACAACTAGACACAAACCATAGAAGGAGATACAGGCTTGATGTCTTGTCTATACAACACTAGCACAAAACTTTCTTTTTAATGAGCTAAGAGAAACTAGCTGTATAACAATCTTAACTACCTTGTGTATACATATACTTTTTCCTTCTTTCTTTCATTTCCCTTTTCCCCATCACAGTTTGTCTTCTTTTCAACAGTTACTTCCCAATTCACAATATCTAGTGTACAGTTTGGATCTTATTTACTTATTTTTTACACTAGAAAGACAATATGATATTTAGACATATGGGACTGATTTATTTCAGTTATGAGTATGGTCTTGAGTTGCATCCATTTAGCTATGAAACACACAATTTTATGCATCTTTATTTATAGTTGAGTAACATTCTTTTATATAAAATTGTAGTGTTTCTATTTGTTGTTCAGTTGATGGACGTGTGGGTTGTTTCCAAGATTTAGTTCTTAGAAATTACGCTACGATAAATATAGATGCACCTATATCATGGTACGGTAGGATGCTTTTAATTCTTCTGGAAAGATACCAAGGGGAATAGTTGGTTAAAATAAGACCAATCATACCCATTTTCTAAGGAATATCCACACTGATTTCCACAGTGGTTGTACCAGTCCACATTTCCACCAGAGAAAGCTTGTTTTTGCTCCACAGCCCCTGCTTTCAGTTCATTTTTTGATGTTAGCCATTCTTTGTGGGGTAAAATGGGATCTCAGATTTGTTTAACTTGTTTTTCTGGAATAAATAATGATGCTGAATATGTTTTAATGTATTTATTTACCATTTGTATATCATCAAAGAAGTGCCTGTTCAATTTTGATATCCACTTTTAAATTGGGTCTTTAAATTTAAGAGGTTCTGTCTTTTTTCATTTCTTTATATGTTCTGCATATAAATTCTTTGTCTGAGGGACAACAGTCTATAATTATTCCTACTCTATGGGTTGTCTTTTCAATTTGTTGGTGATTTATTTTGTTGTGCAAAAGTTCTTCAGTAAGGCAAGATCCCATTTATTGATTCTTCATACTGTTTCTTTTGTGGGCTAGGTTTTCTTCATGAAGTCTCTGCCTACATCTATGTCTGAAACTTCTACCTATTTTTTCTTCCAGTAAATTTAAAGTTCATATTTTAATATTTGATCCCTGATTAATTCTGACTTTAGTTTACTGCGTGATGATAGAGATGAATCCAGTTTTTGTCTTTGTCATGTAGAAATCCAGTTTTTGCAATTCCATTTATTTAAAGATACTTTCAGTGTTTTTGCTCCTTTGTTAAAGAAAATATGGCAGATTGTGTTTGAGCATGCAGCTGCATCCTCTGGGTCAGTGATCCTTATGCCTTCTTTTTTGCCAATACTATGCTGATTTTATCACAGTAGCTTTATAGTATAATTTCAGGTTGGGGATTGGGGTGCCTGCTGATTTGCCTTTGTTTTTCGGAATTGGTTTTGCTATTCTAGGTCCTTTTTGTTCCCAAATGAATTTCAAGAATATTTTCTCTAGGACGGTATTTTGATTGGCATTGCACTGAATCTGTACAGCACACCAAATATCAATTACTGTCTCAGCACTCCCCAGGGGTAGGGCTGGCACAGCAGGCCTGGGGATTGAACCCCCTGCCCCTGTGCCTGTTTGTGGGGCTTTAGTTTGCTGAACTATTTGGCTGGCCCATAAATTTATTGCTAAGTATTTATTTATTTTTTAATGTCATTGTGAGGGGTGTGATTTTCACCATTTCTCTGTCTGTGAGTTTATTGTTTGTGTACAGGAATGCTACTGACTTTTGAGTTTTAACTTTGTACCCCACTACACTGTTGAATTTGAATATTAAATCAAAAGTCTTAAGGCCAGCACGATAGCTCAGTGGACTAAGCATGTACTTTGGCAAGTGCAGAGACCAGGGTTTGATCCTCAGTCCTGCGTGCTGTGCCAACCCTGCCCCGAGGGCACAATGAGCCAGAGAAAGAGTCTGGGCGTGGTGGCACACACCTGTAATCCCTGCACTGGGGAGGCTGAAAACAGGAGGATCACTGAGAGTCTGAACTGTGTAGTGAGACACTGTATGAAATACATAATGAATTTTTTTTAAAAAAAAATCTAGGTCACTCAGTCTTCTCTTGCATGAGAACTGACTGACAACCCTGAGCTCAGTAATAAAAGGCTCTTTTAAATTCCAATCTGGCTTCTGTTCTGGTTTCTATTCTGAGCTGACCCACAATATTTAGGGCTCATCCAGGATCCCCTTTACTGGCGAGCAATAAGAGGAACCTGAGTTTTTGGAAACCGTTTCTCCGGGGAGACTTTCTGTCCCCAGGGTGGTCTCCAAAAACTTAAAAATTTTATTATTCCAACCACCAGGCCAGCTGAAAGTTCTTACTGGTAACATATCTATCTGTATCTGTATCTGTATCTGTATCTGTATCTGTATCTCTATCTCTATCTCTATCTCTATCTCTATCTCTATCTCTATCTCTACCTCTTCTGTTGGGGCACCTCTCTGAGATTCCTAGGATGTATTAGACATACCGATAGCTCCTGGACTCATCTCCCTCCCCGACAGTGGGTTGGAGTGTTGGATCTGTTTCTGTTTTGGCTGGTTGTCATTTGTCTGTCTATGTGTCAGTCTGTTTCTCATTCTGCATCTTTGTCTCACCTATATCGTGTTCTAAATCATTTTCAGGATTTCAGACAACAATCCTCAGGGTACAGGGACTCCATGTCCCCTGGAAAACTCCAAACCCTCTGTGAATTGGAATAGCCCTCTTGCCCCAAGGCCTCAGCCTCCAGAAGGCACCTTTAACCTTTCTCTTGCTTACCAGGACTAGAGAGTCATCTTCAAAAGTCCGGAACACCCTGACCATCTAGGTCCCTTACATTCAGGTTTGGTTTGATCTTGTCTATGAGTCTCAGAAATGGCTTAAGGTTTGCTAAAATGGATGCTGTCCACAAATAACTGGCCAGTCACACATGGTCACACTGGCAGTTCCAATCAATAAGATGTGGCCCATGACCCGAACCATCATCCTCAGAACCTGCTTGTTCCACCTGCCACCTGGGACACAGATAAATTCATTGTGCAGTTGTTAAAATGTTGGTCAAAATGTGCTGTAAATCTAAGTTAAAACATGGAAATGCTATAGGGTTATATTTCTTTAATGGGATATTTTATGACTATTTATATATGTTGCATTTAAACTAGTTTGCTTAATGTACTGATATTCCTTGCTTGACTTTAGACAATAGTGCTAGAGAAAGTAATGTTAGTACACCTCCTACTATGTAAATTTCTGAAAAATAGGACTTTTAAGTTTAGTTCAGACTTAGAAAATACACATGCCTGTCTAAGAAACACAGGACTCCTTTTGCCAGCTAAATGATGTTAGGTCAGCAACCATTCTTAAAGACTTGGAGGACAGATTTCACTGAGACAGATTGGCTCTGGTCCCCCTCTACATGCTAGAGGAAATGTCAGGTCTGCCCTCTTTCAGCTTCATTCCTTTGACCTTACTCCTAATTTTCCCAACTCTTTGTACTTTCCTTTTTAGGGGAAAATTAGGACAGCTGGATTCCTCTCTAGAGACTAATTTCTAGTTGTGTGGGCCACCAGAAACTAAAAACACCTGAGGGGTCATGGCCAGGGCTGCTCTCGGGTTGATACCTAAAGGTGCTTGGTGCAAAGTGGCTCTTGACCACTGAAAGATCTCCACTTGCCTATTGTTCTTTTTTTCTCTCTCTTTCTGCTAATAAATTAGGACTTCTATCTGAGTTTTCAGTAGGACAACTTAATGAGTCACTCCTTCAGAAATTAGGCTGAGGCAGCTTGCAGTAGTTTACATTCTACAGCGGCTGTTAGGGAAATGATTTACATCCTTGTCTTACACATTAAGAGCAAGAAAGAGATTTTTGTCAGCCTTAAAGTAATGTGTTTTTACCAACACGTAAAATGTGATTGCTAGATTATAAATGTAAGTTTTACCTGTGAACTCTAAAGATTTAGTATAGCCTAGTTGTGTTAGAAAAGGTTGCCCTGGTGATTAGATAAAAGAACACAAGCGTCTTCGAGATACTTTGCCCTAGGGCTCAGGGAAAAGTTCTTCCAGTCAAATGCCTTTTTTGTCTATCTCCAAAGGTGATCTGTTTTACAGCACAGCAGGGAAAGTGCTCTGCTTCCAACTCAAACTTTTTAAGCAATAGTTATGCTCCCTTCTGAAAGACATTCCCCTCACCCTACCAATTGTCTTATGATCAGATTTTGTTTTGCATTAAGAAAGTCATTGTTACCTAGTTTTTAAAATAGACGTGAGCTACAGGAGAGCCAGGCAGTTCAGGTGGCTAAGGCATTCATTATCCCAGAGCCTAAGGTTGCTGCTTCCTGACCTTTGGAGCCTAAGGACAAGATAACCTTAATCACAGCCTTGCCCGCCATTACTGAAAGTTAGATTTCTCTTATTTGCCTTTCTATAGGGTGGGATTCCACAACAGCTGCAATCCAGGCCTCTACAAGGTTATACCCATCCTTAGCTGAGTTTATGCAAGGTTTTCAAGGATAATACCTTTTAAAGAATTAAAAAGACAATTTAGAACTTCCAGAATTTATGTGCCTTTTTCTCTGTGACCTAAAACAGATAAAGTTAGATCTTAAAAAATCTTCAGATGACCCTGATAAGTACATTGATGTCTTTAGAGGGTTTATTCAGTCTTATGAACTTGATTGGGAAGATATAATATTAATCTTCAACCAAGCTTTGAATTCTACAAAAGGCAGGCAGGATTACAAACTGATATTGCATTTGGAGATAAATAGCATATTGTTAATTTTAAACAACCAGAAGATAGTCAATGAAACTACCTGTTCCCACTGGAACCCAAGCAGTCAGACCCCTGCTGGCCTAATAGCCAGGCAGGAGATTGTAATAAAAAATATCTTCTAGTGTGTATTCTTCAAGGTCTAAAAACTAAAACCAAGCTTTTAGTTATTAAATTTTAGTTATTTACCAGGAGAAAGATTACACACCTCTGATTTCTTAGAATCTTTAGTAGAGGAACTGGTAAAGCATACTTCCCTAGGTCTTAATTCAGTAGAGGAACAGATTATCCTTACAGATAAGTTCATGGCTCAGTCAGCTCCAGATATTAGAAAAGAGCCACAAAAAAATAGCTTTTGCTTTAGATAACTCACTTGATATTTAAATAAAAAACTGCTTCCTTAGTGTCCTATAATCAGAACTGGGAGAAAACCAGGGAGAGAAAGCAAAGAGATCAAAAGCAGCTGCCTTTGTTGCAACCTCAAAAGAGACCCTAAGTCTGATTCTCTGGGCTCCAAGAAAAGCTTAATGACAAGGAGGTTAATCTGTTGATGAGGTTCATCTGTTACTGCTGTCAGAAGCCAGGCCTCCATAAGGGGGACTGACTCAAGAGGCCTCAAGCCATACCCTAACTTCCAAGGCAGCCACTAGAAGTGAGACTGCATTCTGAGGTGGAGGCTCCAGAGCTCGGACTCAGCTTCCCAGGTGGTCCAGTAGGACTGGAGTTCACTGAGTCTGCCTTCTCCCTCTGGCTAGACTGTTATCACTGCCTGCCATCTCCACTGAGGATCCCCAAGTAATCATGACTAGAGGAAAATCCAGCCTATTGTTGGACATTGGCACGAGTCTCCTTGTCATTCTACAGCCCTGACCTTCCTTCCAGTCATGGAACCTCTATAGAAACAGATTTTAAGAGATATCTTTCTGATGCTTAGTAGCCTAGCTCTCATCCTGGAGAGATTTTATCCTGCCTAAATACTACAATACATTCAGGTTGCTAACTAATCAAAATGATGAGACTGATTTTTTTACAAATGTAATATATTGTTGTTCATGTGTTAGACTAGTTAAAACTGATCCCTAAGGACTGATAAAATCTTGTCAGTGTAAAAAAATGTTTTAAAGACACTGACTACACAGTGTGCAATAGCTTTGGGCCTATAGATAGAGCCAGGCCTTGTATTTGTGCCATAAAACTCAGCCTCAGTGTTAAATGAAAAAGCCCTCGGCCATGCCCCTTACTTCCAATGGGGGTCATATCCAAAATACTAAAAGGGATATTAGTTTAATCTGACTAAATGCTATGTGTTTCATGATAAATGTATAAGTTCACCTGGTTGATTTCTGAACTAAAGCTAGATCTTAATTCATTTAAGTGGCTGTTAGCAGATTATTTTGAATTTTAGAATATTAAATTTTCTTGATTTAGTTTTAGTTCATCAATTGTATCTATGAACCTGTCCATTTCATGTATGCTTTCCATTTTGTTAGAAAATAGGTCCTCATAGTAAGTGTTGATCTCCTGGATTTCTGTGGGACCCATTTTGCTTTCTTCCTTTTCACTTTTAATAGCTCATTTTTTTTTATTCTTTTTGATAAGGTTGGGTAATGGTATACCAATTTTATTTATTCTTTGAATGAAACAACTTTTTTATGTATTTAGGACTGGGTCTGTGGGGTCCACAGGGTCTCACTATATAGATCAGACTTCTAGTGATTCTCCTGTTTTCAGCTTCCCAAGTGCTGGGATTATAGGCCTGTACCACCAAGCCCAGTCTCAATCACCATCTCAGTGTGCTCCAAGGGCAGGGCTGGCACTATACCAGAGTTCAAACCCTGGCTGCAGCGCTCTGCCTAAGCAGTCACTTTCATCTGCTGAGCTATTTGGCAGGCCCTTGAAGCAACTTTTCAACCCATTGAGTCTTTGCATTTTTTTCTTAGTCTCTATTGCATTGATTCCTGCTCTTATATTTATAATTTCCTCCTTTGTATTGACTGAGTTTGATTTGTCCTTTTATTTTCCCAGAAGGTTGAGTTTCAACATTAAGTTATTTATTTGAGCTGATTCTGTTTTCCTGATGTGTGAATTCATTGCCATAATTTTCCATTGTATACCTGCTTTCATTACACACCATAAGTTTTGCTATGTTCTATCAACATTTTCATTTAATTGTATCTAGTGTTTAATTTTGTCTTTAATTTCCTCTGTGACCCGTTGGTTATTCAAAAGTGTGTTTTTTAATTTCCAATAAAGTAGTTTTTGCATTTTCCTTTGTTGTTGATTTCCAGTTTCATTGTGCTACAGTAGAACAATACGCATGGGATGATTTCAATTCCTCTACATTTCCTTAGTCATATTTTGTCCCCTAACATATCATCTATTTTGGAGACCATTTCATGTGCAGCTGAGAAGAATGTGTATTCTAGCATTTTGGGGTAGAACACCCTATAGCTATTGACCAAGTTCATTTATTCACAGGCTTGGTTTAATTGTGATTTTTTTTCTTTTCTTTTTTTGCTCTTGTTGATCTATCCATTTGTGAGAGTAGAGTATTAAGATCCTTCACTACAACTGTGTTAGTGCTTATGGGTTTTTCAAGTCAGTTAAGATTTGATTTATGTAATTGTGTGAACCTGTGTTTGGTGCATAAGTATTTATGATTGTTATAGCTTCTTCTTTGAGTTTTCCTTGACAAGTATGTAGTGACCTGTTTTGTCTGTTTTGATCAGTTTTGGCTTAAAGTTTTCACTGTTTGCAAATAGATCACCAGAATATATAACTTTGTTTGTTGTCCCCCCAACCCCTTCCACATGGCATGGCGAATTGTTTTCCATCCTTTGACTTTTAGCCTATGAATTTATTTTGGGGTTAAATGTGTTTCATGAGTTTAATATATTGTTGGTTCCTGCTTCTTAATTAATGGTGATAACTGATATTTATTGGTATTCATTTTCGTGTTGTTTTCCTATTGTTCCCTGTCTTTCTGTTCTGTTTAATTGCTTACCCTCCTGGTGGCTGCTTTCTACTGATTGTCCCATGTATGTGGTCCTTATTGTCATACTCTAGTATCACTTTCAGAGCATTTTGGAAAGCTGAATTTTTTTCACTTGCTCATTGTCATGGAAGTATCTTATTTATCTGTCAATTTTGAAGGAAAATTTTGCTAGATACATCAATCTGGTTGCAGATTGTTTTCCGTCAGGGCTTGAAATACTTCACTCCTTGACCTGAATTTTGTGTTTAGAAGTCTGCTGCTATTATGGTGGGCTTTCTTTTATAGGTGATATGTTTCTTTTCTCTGCCTGCCTCTAGTATTTTGTTTTTGTGCTAAATTTCTGCAATGTTTATTGTTAGTGTGGATTCATCTTGGTTATGGTTATTTGGAGTGTCATTTACTTATATGTCAAATTATTTATCCATCTTTGCTATGTTTTCTGCTGTTATTTCTGTGAAGAAGATTTGAATGGATTTGTGATGTCTTCTCCTTTGTCACTGATTTGAATCAATCTTATATTGTTCTTTTTTTATCCTGTAGACTTGGGATGGATTTTTCATGATCACTTGTGATTTTAACTTGATTTTCTTTATTTAGTCTTTAGTATGTATTCCTATCTAGTGGATCTGCTATCCTATCCACCACTTCATTCATTCTACAATGTAAACTTTCAGTAAAACCTCTAATCTCATGCATTTATGTTTAGATCTGATTTATTTCTTCCATTTATTGTCTGTGTTTTTCCTTCAATGTTTCCATCATTTTCCTGAAAACCTGTATTTGTTTATCTTTGCCTGCTTTAATGTTTTTTATTTTGGTAGTCATTTCATTTTGCACCTCAGGGATTAGTTTCCCTATGGCCTCTTTCATTTGTTTTCTTCACTTGTGCTATTATAAATTCAGACAGTTCCATTTGTTGGATTTCAGTTTCCTCTATTTATTTGTGTTCTGGAATTGTCTTGGGTGGCTTGGATGTTTGTGATTGCGTTTTGCTTGTTTGCCTTTTCATTTTCTATTTTATGTTCTTTCCTGTGTGGATGCTTTTACCTTTCTAATATTAGATATGCTTAATCACTAATACTAAAGTTTTTCTAGCAGGTTTCTGTCCCCCCTTGCCTGTGGATGTTTCCTCTTGCCTGGCAGCACAGTTCTGAAGTAATGGAGGAAGGAAGCAGCAAGAATTAACACTTCTCTTGCTAGAACTGCCATCTAAGGGCAACGCAGCAAGCTCTGGGAGTGGACTTATACTCTTCTCACTGATTCCATCTTCACTATTCTTTAGGCATTGCCTTCACTCTTCCTGCTGTGACCATCATCCTGGGACAATGGAAGTGGGCATAGGACATGGGCTCACTCTCTTCTTGTTGGCACTGCTGACTCAGGGCAATGAAGGACATCTGGGACGTACGCCTTCATTTGTTCTAATGGCACTACCTTCACTCTTCCTGATGGAACCACTGTCTTGGGACAATGAAGGGAGCACAGGGGGAGGGCTCAATCTCTTCCCACTGGAACTACTCACCTGGGACAATGGAGGACATTTGGGGTGCAGGCTTACCTTTATTTTCTAAACTTTTCTGTGTTACTGCCTTACCTATGATAAACGGGGAAAATCTACAAGAAACTTATTATAAGTATAAATTTGTAAAATTAAATATGTAGGTCACAAACATATACATTATATAACTTCCCAAATATTTATAAAAGGTATATTAGTCACAGTCACACATCTGTTTCCTCACTAATAAATGAATGACTTCTCCTGGAAAATATAATAGCTCCTGTTATCTCAAAAAATAACATTAAAATGCATTTAAAAATTCAAAAAACTGAATGCTATAAATTTGAGAACATGATATAATGACCATTTACAATAAGTATCATATGATAGGAGAGCACTCAATTTCTTTTAGTGACAAAGATACAGATATAATATGATTGTGGCTTCTTGTATATAGTTAAACTTTAAGTTACAGATCACTTATATGAGTGAAATTCTTTTTTTTTTTTT
>NW_004524591.1:4457173-4460752 GCF_000260255.1 Octodon degus
TTTTTGTATTTTAGGGAAGGGTCTAGAGGGTGTTCAGGGTCTCACTACTAAATCCGACTCATAGTGATCTGCCTGTTTATAGCCTCCCAAGCTCTGGGATTACAGATGTGCACCACCACACCCAGTCTCAATTACTATCTCATTACTCCCCTGGGGTGGAGCAGTATGGTAGGCCTGAAGATTGAATCCCCAGCCCCTGGGCCTGCTTTCAGGCACTTTAATCCACTGAGCTATTTGGCCAACCCTTATGAGTGGAATTCTTTTCCTCACTCAAATTTGCAACCTGTTTGGGTTCTAAAAATAACTTTGAGGCCCATGGACCTCCAGTGGAGAATGCCTGATTTGGAGACAGAACATTGATGTAAAAGAATCCTATGGAAGAAGACCCTGGTAGCTTCACTTTGTCACTTTTCTTCTTGCAGGAACAAAACAGCCAGCCCATGTAGCTTAAAGTCGAGGTTTATTTTGGCTTCAAGTTCAGAAGATTCAGTTCATGTTCAGCTGACTTAAACACAGGAATGAGATAGCAGAAGGGCTTGGATAGAGAAAAGTCTTTCAGGTCCTAGTGGGCAGGTAATAGAATAGAAGGAAGGAGCTGGAAATGACGCTATGCCTTTCCAGGTCACACCCACAGGGACTGTTGTCCTCCAGGTTTCACCATCTGACAGTAAGTTAGTTGCAGTGCACTCATAGTTTATGTAACCAAAAGATTTGCCTATGAATTCATGAGCCTCATGGAGAACATTTAGACATATAGCATGATACATTAAAATAATTTAAGTAAAAATAGTTGGAAGACATTGTACTTTAAATTAAAATGTCCCCCAAAGGCCTCATGAATTTACAGGCAGGGATTGTGGAGGAGACTGGATCACACAGAGATGAAACTGAATTTCTCTTAAGAGATAGTGTCTGGTTGAAAGAGGTGAGTCACAAGGGGCATGACCTGGGAGGATTTCTCTCCAATTTTGCTTCCTTGCTTCTGTGCCTGCTTCCTGACCATCACAATATGAACATCTTTCCTCCATTTGAGCCTTTCACCATGCTTTTTCTGCCTTGGAGCCTTTAGACTATGGACTGAAAGCTCTAATAAGTGAGGGAAACAAACTCTCTATTCCTTTAAATTATGGGTGTTGAATATCTTCTCTAGCAACAAGGAAAATAACTGACTGATTTTGTTACCAAAGAAGTATATTGCTATGCATATGGCCTAATAATGTGATTTAGAAACTTTTGACATGAATTCACAGGAGGAATTTTGAAATGCTTGGAGATTTTAGCTAGATAAGCCCCGCCATGTTGTAAGCTAAGCTCATTGGCAGCATCTAATCAGAGCTCAGAAGGACACAATGCTGATGAAAATTCAGATGGTAAAAGGACAGTTTAGAACATTTCAGCTAGCAATATGGGTGCCATTGGGAGTTGGATTAAAGACCATACATGCTATGTTCTGTCAAAAAATATGCCAATAATTTGCTTTTGTTCTGAAACATTGTGAAAGACTTACATTAATGGAGAAGGACTAATTAACTTATGAAGAAATTTTAAGGTAGCTCAATGTTAAGGCTGGGGTATGGATAATGGTAGCAGCTTTTAGCCATATCTAGTATGAGAATCAGGACAAAAATCATATAGCTAAATGCCTCAAAAATTCCTAATGGCTAGAAAGGGAGCTTCTGCAATGTTGGGGCCTATAAAATTGGGAGCCATAAAGTTATGGCTAAGAAAATCTTGATTGCTCAAATTACTAGACTTTTCTGGTACAAGAGAGCCCATGAACATCCTGCTTAAGAAAGCCTATCTAGATTATTAATTAAGCATTATTCCTTGCACAAAGCTCAACCATTTCAGGTACTGAGAGGTCCTTGGAGCTATCATACAAAGGGGTTTTCCTATTGCTAGAGCTGGCAGCAGCTCCATAGTGTGTTGATTTAAAGGGAATTCAAAAGTTATGGGTCATAGAGGCTTCTATCCTGATGTCAGCAGTCCTTGAAGGGCAGGTAATCCACCCAGAAGAGGTGCATTGCATGAAATGGTGAGCCTGAAATCAAATATGCTTTGGAAACTTCTGGAAGTTAGGGAAAATAATGACATAGTACATTTGAGGAAAGAGTAGGGAGTGAATGAAGCTGCCCTCAGAAAGAGGATTATAAGAGCTAACACAAGCAATGACTCAAGGGCATGACCACTCAAGCCTTTTGTAGACCACATGTTGTCAGCACACTCTTCTAGGCAGCAGAAAGAGAACTTTACAGTCTAATGTTTGCTCTGCTGAGTTTCAGTCTTACTTTGGTTTGATTAGTTTCTATCCCCCTACTGCTTCCTTTTGGAATAGGAGTGTTTAAGCTATGTCACTGTATATCGGCAGTGTTTGACTCTGATTGTGCCAGGGGCTCTTACCTTAGAATTTGCCTTGTGTGTCAGAGAAGATTTTACATTTGGACTTTCAAGCAATACTTCAACTTTTAAGAGTTTTATGACTCTTAGAAATGGACTAACTGTGCTTTTCATAGAAATGAACTTGAGTCCTTCAGGGAGCTAATGGTGGAGTGCTATTGTTTAGATGGAAAATGTTCCCCAAACATCTTACATGCTCATGGGCAGGCCTTTGTAAGTGAATCATTAGGGGGTGATAAAGCTGACTTGTATCTAGCAGGTGAGATCTGGTGGAAAGATGGGTGCTTCTAGTATAATCTAGAAAGAGATAATCTCACTTCCCAGCTCTGTTTTTCTCTCTTTCTCCTTCCTAGTCACCATGATGTGAGCAGATTTCCTCTGCTGGACCTTTTCATCATGTTCTTCCTGTCGTGGAATCAGCCAAACAATGACTGAAACTTTTAAAAGTTATGAACCAAAATCAATTGCTCCTGTAAGTTATGAGTATAAGTTGTTTTGTCCTTGCAATGAGGAAAGTGACTTAATCAAGAGAAAATATATTCGAGAGACAGGTATCATCTAGACGTCACCCACCTAACGCAATGCAAGGCCATTCTTGCAAGGGATTGAATAAAATAAACAAAGAAAAGTAATCATTAAGCTTAGCAGTTATAAAAAATTGATATCCAAGCTCTCCTAAATATAAAATAACAACTCCATAATTATTTTACGCCCGAAGTACAACATAAGAGATATTTAATAAAGAAGGTATGCAATTTTCACCACTTGCTTCAGGTGTCATAATTTTTTTCAGAATGAATTCAAATTAAAATAATTCAATAGCTCATACTAGGAATCTGATATGGTGGCATACACCTGTAATCACAGCACTCTAGGAAACTCAAGCAGGAGGATCAGCTATTCAAGCCTACCCTGGACACGTCAACGACTAAAAACACCCTGCCTTAGAAAAAAGAGGTAATTTAGCTTAGTGTAAAGCTCCTGCGTTCAATCCCAAGTACTATAAAAATAGCACATGTATAGATAAAAATTATTATGCTAATTAAAATTAAAAGTATAATACAATTTTGGGGGCTTTTGGATTAGCTCAGCTGTTTAAAGTGCCTACGTGGACAAATTCAGTCAGGTGGAGGAGACCGCTGTCCAATCTCCATGTCGCAGTCACCTCCCCAGGCCACTCCT
>NW_004524591.1:4461323-4477788 GCF_000260255.1 Octodon degus
CAAATAACTGGGGACATAAGACTTACATTGGCTAATATATAGGCAGTTGTTTCATGGTGCATTTGCAATTAGAAATTTGGTTTTGCAATCAGGAGTTCGAAGTATCTACCAACTCATCCAATACTGCATTGATATTATATTGGAAATGTAAAGCATGTCCTGTTTTAAAAACGTACAGTGGAACAAAAAGTGTAGATTTTTACTACTTCAAATGACTGAGCTATTTCTCACTGAGGTGTTTCAGCTGCATCACTTGAGTTTCGGCTCTGCCTTAGGAAATGATGATTAAATGTGGAAATATGTTGTGAAGGAAGAGTTAGCAGGGAACGTTCAGAGGTAGGAGAGTCAACAAACAAGCACCAAAGCTTGTCAGGAAACCTTTATGTGGTTAGATTTGTTACTTTTGATTCTCCACTTAGTTGCCTGAAGGCATAACATCTGGAATGGCCTTCTTATTGTGTTCTGCATAATCTGAAACAAAAAGGGATAACTTTCACAACAAATATCTATAGCACTAGTATTTTTTGTCCCTTTCATATTTGATAGAAATCATACTCATTTCTTCTTGTTATGCCTAAAACCATTTTACTGTTACATCCTACATGCCAATGAAAGAAACCTAAACATTAACTATACACATTTATGCTTACTACCTCAGAGAACTACACTTTACAAATCGTATCTTTATACGCAACGCTTCATGTAATTTATTTTGTCGACATCATTTTTTTTTTGGGGGGGGGGAACCGGGGATTGAACTCAGACCTTTGCGCTTGCCAGGGAAGCACTTACTCTACTGAGCCATCTCCCCAGCCCTTAACATCATTTTAAGGATATGAAATTTTATGAGTCATTATGAGACACCACATTTCCTAGTTTTTTTCTGTCCTACAGAAGTTGTTAGTACCTTGAGAAACAAGGCTACATTAAAATCTATTTCTGGTTTAGGTAAAGCACAGTTTCTCCTAGAAATGGGAAAAATATGCTTTGTCTCTATTCCTCTATTATCTGCTTTGTGCAGGTCTTAGAGAGTACAGAGAATAAACACTGAAATATTTCTGTGAGGAAAGAGACCAGAAACTAATATAAATCAGGAAAGACTTGATGACGCAGTTGTTGATGGATTGCTGGGGTCTCAGTTACTCTTTTCTCATTGCTGGGACAAATACCCAACACCCAAAGTAAGGGGGAAAAGTTTACTTTGCTCACAATTACTGGAGGTTTCAGTCCATACGTGGCTGGCTCCAAGGCACAGTGGCACATGGCAGAGGGGAACCTTTCATGGTAGCGGCAAAGAGCAAAAGGAGCCAAGGAAGGAGTAACAGCATCAAAGACAACAGAGAGAGATCTGTCTCTCTGTCCCATATTGTACTCATGCTTTCTACCCCAGGCTGGGGAAGTACACACACCCATAATCCCAACAGTACTAAGAGTCCTAATCCCAGACTTGGATCACTCATAATCCCAGTGGATCATGAGTTAACCACAAACTCTAGAATTAAGTCCTGCCCCATGAGTGCATCAGGCTTTGGGGGGACAACTAGACACAAACCATAACAACCGGATTGAGGACACATAGGATGTACCATTCAGAGGATGGTCAGTTACAAAGGGATGGTACCCTGAGGTGCTACATGGCTGTCATGGAAAGAACTACCTGGAGGATTCTCCTCCAGATGACTTCCAGAATCACCAAGTGAGTTCTCAGCTGGCTCTGAAACTTTCAATGCACTTTAGAATCCATGTTCTCTAGCCGAACTTCAGGCAAATTTGCACTGACATAGCAGACTGCAAGTGCAAATAGCACTAGGATAAAGTAGCAACAACAACAACAAAAAGGATAAGCCCCACATTAAGAGAGTCCAGGTCATTTTTTTTAAAAAGCAACATATCTAAGTGATGGTAAAAGCTGAAAGTTTGTGTTAAGAAAAACAAGGTCAGTAATAAGGAAGAAGATATAAAGGGATTAAGGGTGAAAGAACACAAATAAAATAGACACTGAAGATTGCAAGAGTGAAGTGAAACAAAATGTGGAGAAAAAAATGTCATTCATTATTATTCAGTATGATTCTTATGCATATTGTAATATATGTGCACATATTGAGGACATTGTGACATATTTATAAGATTTAGGTCACTTCTGCAATAACTAAATAGAACATTATCCATGCTCTACATTAAAATACATAAAAATTTCTAAGAAGATAATTACAATAATTTCAAAAATATGTGCTCCCAAAGTTCATTATGTAAGTTGGGACAACTAAAGTCAAATTTTGTGGACATTTTTCTTTTTCCAACTCTTATGGGTAGTGGCCATAGAGCATCTACATTCTTAAATAAGAAAACAATCACTAAGTTAGATTAAGGTCAAACTCTTAGAAAGCTCAAGAGTTAAATTACAAAATATTTTCTCACTTTCATTTTCAGTTTTCATTGAGGGGTAATCATTTTTCATTTCATGATTCTCTTTTGAGTAAAGGTTTTAGAATTTTAATGAACATTTTTGAGATCTAAATTAAATTGCCCTCATAAAATAAAAATGATCGCATTTAAAAATGCTTTCAAAGATTTCTCTCTCTGTGTTTTTGAACACACATCCTACTTCTTTCGTTTCTAACCCAAATTGGCTTAAAGGACAACGTATTCCCAAAGTAATGACTTTTTCATTTTCCTTGTTTAGTATTTTAGGTAATCGTTTACAGGGTGTTCAGGGTCTCGCTACTAAATCTGGCTCGTAGTGATCTGCCTGTTTATAGCTTCCCAAGAGCCTGGATTACAGGCCCGCGCCACCGTGCCCAGTCTCCATTGCCATCTCAGGGCACCCCAGGGAGGGGCCAGCACAGCAGGGGGGTGGAACCCCTGCTTGCAGACGCCTTAATCTGCAGAGCTATTTGGCCAGCCCTGTAATGACTTTTTAACTGAATTATTCAAGGGTGTCTTTGGTGACGTTTCCTGCCCATTCTTATTTCAGTTATTGCATGTTCCTAGTTAGCACCCTCCTAATAAATAGTTCTAGTGCCCATTCAGGGGGTTATTTTTTCCATGACATAAAAGAGGTCTTCTCCTTTGATTTTTTTTTTGTGTGTGACTTAGTGAAGGAGTTATAGCAATAAGGAAAGGCACAGTGGCAAAAGTTAAGATCTTACAGAATATTAAATAAAATACAGTCACGCATGCCAAGAGACAAAGAGAGTATGTACAGTTGAAAGTTGGGAAAGATTTATATGTTTGCATATCTTAGGAAGTCTGTGTAAGTAATACACTGCAATGCTTTGCATGTGTAGAGGAAGGGAATAAAGTCTTCAAGATAATCTTACATGAATTACAATAAGTAGAAATAGATGTGTCAAATATGGGTTTAAAGCAAAACATATGAAATGAAACATTGGATATAGTTACAATTTCAAGATATAAATGAGGTTATATTGAAATATTTGGAACTGGAAAGTAGAATTGGTAAATAAATATATATGGAAATCACAATAGAACTCGTTTTTCCTTTTCCAGTGTTTATTTTATTTAAAAGGAACCAAAATATATCATTTAAATAGTGTCAACCTCCTCTCATTAAAATCTACAATTATTATCCATTGAATGAAATTTGTATTTCTTTCTTTCCTGCATATTATTCCTTCCTAATCTGTTTATCTCAAATTTTTTCTTTGTATTTAATACTCTCACCAGTTTCTGAAGTTCTACCAGCTAATGCAGGCAGTTTTCTTTTTACTACTAGGAAAATATTAAACCATAAAGCTATTAACTTCCTTTCTATTCACTTAAGAGATTACATAATCATTTTTCTTTTTATGCATTATTATATTCTAAATGTAAGATAAATTTCTAAATTATGCAATTACCTCAGAAAAAATTGAACAACTTAAGGAAAAATGAGTCAAAACTAAGTACAGAAAATCTGCACTATAGCACATTTAAAAATAGAGAGTTTTCAGGCTAACAGCTGTACTTCTAATCAACCATTTATAAGATGATTGTGACTTCCTTTTTTCAAATACAACTCACTGATTTAAAATTAATTTAAAGATTTGTTTTAACTTTTCCACTTCTTATTGGCCTTTCTTCGAGGACCACAGGACCAAGTTTATAGTTGACATCATTGAGCTCTGGGTATCATCCAAACCGATTACGAAAATAAGACATCCAGAGAACAGTTCCTCATAGAGAACAAAAGGTCAAACAAGTCCACCAAATCCATGCAGAACAGGGACAGGCACACTGATACAAGTTAAGCAGGTTTATTAGAAGCTCACGCAGACTTGCGGGGCAGTCTTGCAGAACAAGACAGCCTTGAACAAACAGGGGACAGGCGACCATAGCAACTTTTAGGGAGTGTGATCACAGGCTGGAACAACCAGATTTGCAGGTGGATGTCATTTTTCTTCTTTGCAGTTTACTTCTGCTGAGGTCAGAGGGAAGTTAGCTGAGACCCTTGGGTCAAGGCGAAGTGACCTGAGACCAGAATATAGTATTGGGCAGGGTTGGGTTGGGGTTGGGCAGGGTGCCTAGGAAACCACGAAGGGGAGTGTTTGGGGCAGGGTGCCCGGGAAACCTTGAGGGCTGACCTAGCAGAGAGTAAAACACTTTTTAAATTGTTAAAAGCAATCACAATGCAGTCTCTTCAAGGGAAGCACAGAAGCAGGACAAAGGAGACCAGGAAGCAAAGAATTAGTGTTTGCCTTCTAGTCAGTGGGTGATGAAACATATCTACCAAGTTGAGAGTAGAATTACCTTTAGTTTTCCTCATGGCTTCTCACTCATGGCATCTTGCTGGAACCTGTGCACATTCTTTGCTATTCTCCTGGGCAATACCCTAGAGATGTTTACAAGAGGAATTTTAGAAAATGGAGGTATTATTTCACCAAATCTCAAAATATCTTCGGCGATACAAAAGTGGAAAGAACTTTGATTGATTGATTGACTGATTTGTGGAGGCTTATAATTCCAAATAAAAAATTCTAAAGAATTTTTTAGATATTAACTTAAAAAAAAGGTAAATTGGGCAGTCAGAAAAACAAACAGTGCTGATTGACACTTGCTGTTATGTTTGCTAAGCCAGGTCAAGTGGAAAGGAATGAAGGTCGCACATTTAATGAAAGCAGAGGCAGGCCCATTTTTTCACCTTTTCCCACTTTTCCTTCTGTCCTCTGCCCAGGTTGGTGAAGCTGAGGCAAGGGCAGTGGGAAGACTGAGACAGAACTCTGCAGGTTAGCCAATCAGAATGCTATTTTTAGAATCAGCCTGTAAGAGAGAAATGCTCTCCTGTCTTCTTGTATATATTTTAGATTGATACCAGGGGAGGCAAAATCATCTCCCCAGAAAGTTGGAGCTAAGCACTTCATAGAAGCTTGTTATTATCATGGGATTTAAGGCTGATGCTGTGAACAGGAGAAACCGATTTTTTACTCCCAGCTTCTATTGCCTTCTCCTGAAAGTGATGTGTTGTATTATGGTTTGGCTTTCCTCAGGCTGTATCCCCAGAAGGGAGAGGGGATTATCTACAGTTATTCAGTTCCTGTACAGTTGACTTATTACTACTACTGTGTAAGTCAATAATCAGAATGTTTGATACAGTCAGTGGTGTCTGAGAACTTAGCTAATTGAACTCTACCTGCGAGTAACCATGCAACCTGTGATGTGCTCAGTGGCTTGATTCTTTGTCCATATGGTTGAAAGCTGTTTAAAGAAATGGGCTCATTGGCCAGCGAGGTAGCTCACTAAGCTGACTAAGAGCCTGCTAAGTCCCTACACTGGGGTTCAATGCCCAGCTGTGCAGCTTTGCCCCCCATGCCCTCCTGGGCACTGAGCTGGCCATCAAGACCAGGAGTGGTGGTGCACGTCTATTATCCCAGTGCTGGGGAAGCTGAAAACAGGAGGATCACTATGAGTCAGAGCTGTGTAGTGAGATCCTGTACCAAATACATACATATATACATATATACATACATGCATACATGCATACATACATACATACATAAAAGAAATGTGCTCATTTTGCCAAGACAAGGGCCAATTTCTAGGGGACTATGGGCTGCACATGCCAACTGAGGCAACATGGTAACTGTGAAATAATTTCGAAGTGCTATATTCATATAAATATGAATATAAAGGTTCTAGTTTAGCTCTAGAATGTCCTTCCAAAGCCTTATGTGTTCAGAAGTGGGGCATTTGGAAGATGATATGAATTATAGCCAACTTGCTGTTGGCCACAGAGTCTGGTAGGGGCCTTGACCCAGAAGTGTTTGGCCTTCTCAGTGGCTCCTCCCTCCTCTCTGCTTCTTTGTGGCCATGACACAAGCATCTTTCCCCTTTTGGCCTTTCCACTAGGCCCTACGTGCCATGGAGACAATCAATGATGAACTGAAAACATGTGCCCAAATAAATCTCTCCTCCCGTAAGTTGCGGACATTGGCAGATTTTACTCAGGTGATGAGAAAGTGACTGAAATAATAAATGGCTGCTAAAACCTCCCAGGACATGCATAAGCATCGGGAACTTTCCTTTATACTGACATAACGGATCTACCGCAAGGGACATCAAGTAAGTGTTCAATGTCTTTGTACTGTAAAAACTTGATGGAAATGGTTGCTATGTATAGTTTTTGCATAATTTAGAAAAGCATATTACTGCAGGACATTTGGGATTATGATATTGTTTCTTTGCATTTTGATTCATAGGGATTCAGAAGGATAAAGCAAAATGTCACGCCCAGCTATAAAATTTATTATGGTAAGAAACATAGATTGGCAGCTCTTAAAATGACACAATCGATATTCCAACTTGTCTAAAATTATCCAATTTACCCTAAACTGCTTATTTGCTTTATTTATATTTTCATCCATGTTCAATTTTGTTGAGGATGGTGAAATAGTTCCATAATTGATACCCCATTTCTCTGAGGAGGAATTTACCATGTGTTAAATTATTTCATGGGTGAAAATGTAATTTGAATTATAAATGGAAACGTTAGTATGACCAATTCTGCCTTTATGAGTGACTGCAGAAAAACATTTAGCTTTTATAAAAGCTGGAAAAACTGCTTAAATTTTTCTATGCCTCCTGTGGTTATAAAAAGCTTCTGAATTCTAATAAGTGACAGGATTTCAAGTACTCCACCATAAAAGCTTTCTATTCAGAAAATCACATTTGAGCTTATGTTAAAATGTTTACCTTAGTGAAACTAAGGGTTTAGGTGTGTCTTTTTTCTAAATGTTTGAAGAAGACCATGCCAACTTTCAAAGTGAATTACTGATCTCATGGAAGTGACTCAGGAATCGCAGGAGAATCTTGCATTCTATACATGGAGCCATATGGTTGCCGTGGTTCTTCCTCGGTGCTTCGAGGCCGAGTGGTAAGCACAGCAGTGAGACCCAACCTGCTCTAGAGCCCATCCCATGGCCTGGTGGGGCTAATCAGTGGTGTTCTCTGGACTTTATGTATGACGTGGAGAAGGAAAGAACGGTATGTTCTCATTTTGGATATTAATCTTCATAAAGGAAGCCCCCATCCCAAGTGACAAACTAGAGGACTGACAGGAAGCAACTCTGAAAGGGAAACGAACCAGCTCAAGAGAAGAGCAGGTGACAAGGAAACTCACTTGTACGCTCAATCAGTGTCATCTTGGGTGTCAGGAAACCTTCAGCATGTGAATTCACACCTTTACTTTTTAAAAATATTTGATATATGTTTGTGTACATAATAATGACACTCATCTCAGGGCGCTGGTATGTACACATACTGCATCTTAACCCTCTTTACATCTCTTTCCCACCGGACCCTCCTCCGTCCCCTCTGTTCCCAGGCCCCCTGCACCTGCGCTGCTGCTCCTGGCACTTGGGCTAATACACTATGCCTCACGCAAATCTCGGTTACCGTCACTTCTCGGCGAGTTCCTCTGACCTCTGTGACTGTAGGAAATCTCATTCCCGTGCTTGTTATGGCCTCATCCCACATGTGCTTGCCTTTCTCTTCAGGCATTTTCACAAATCGGACTTGTTTGCACAGGGTCTGCTCCCTGTTTGCTTATGTCCTTGGATCATCTAGTATGAGCTTGCTACTCACCATTACCTGCTTCATGGAGTCACGATGGATACCAACAGAGATGATACCAATTTGCCAAACAGATTGGGCTGGAAAGGGCAAGAGTCACGAGGCAGCTGACACCAAGTTCTAGTGCCAAACAAATGACAAGTGCCAGGACAAATTTTCATATCAAAATTCACAAGGCATCACAGTTGATGAATTTCAAAGGAGTCCCGTGCTCAAATATGATTATCTTATCTTTGGAGCCATTAACTGTGTCTAATGGTTCTCACTCATATGATCACAGCATTTGGAGAATAGTAAGAAGTAAATAGAAGTTTCTCAGATGAATAAAATGTAAGCACGAGACAAACCTGGTCGTAAAGGACTAAAAAGTAAGTGTTTTCCAAAGAAGAAAAAAACTTATGCAAAGATTCCTATCTAGGTAGAAAATCTTTAAAAGACCACAGTGGATAGAATAGGAGATATGATAATGCATGCTAAGAGTTTAAATTTTAAAAATTACTACAATAAAAAGCATATCTCCATTGATCATTATTTTTTATTTAATTTTATTTTTTGTATTTTAGGGAAGGGTGTTTAGGGTCTCAATACTAGAATGGACCTGTAGTGATTCTCTTGTTTACAGCCTTAAGAGCTGGGATTATAGGTGCACACCACCATGCCCAGTCTCAATTGCCATCTCAGCTTGCCTGGGGGTGGGGCTGGCGTGGCAGGCCTGGGGGTTGAACCCCAGGCCCTGTGCCTACTTTCAGGTGCTTTAATCTGTTGAGTTACTTGGCCAGCCCTTATTATTTTTAATTTTAAAGAGAGTACAACACAATAAAAAGGTACAGAATTCATTATTATCTTCAAAGCAGTTGCTCAGATTACCAGATATAGGCATGCAAAATTGACCAAACAACATAAGCTCTGACTGTTCCTTTCAATGAAATCATACTCTGCCTTCCTTTAAACACACAACTCCCGACATTATCACAACATTCTGCAGCGGTGCTGGAGGTTCTCTTTTGATTGAAAATTGAATTGATTCAAAATGTTCACTGTGCATGCTCACTGTGACCTTGTGGAAGTACGTGAAGTTCAGGGATGTCAGACCTGGTGAACACAGAGGTTGGGAAGACCATAACGTCTTTCTAGTCTGCCTTTTGTTGGCAGGCAATCAGCAGCACCATTCATGTATTTTTAATTACACATTGTATCAAAAGGACTTGCAGAATGGCTTTGTACTGGGGCAAGTGTGTTCGAATGGAGGGAGAATATTTTGAGGGAGATTCATGGCAGTGTGTGTGTGTGTGTGTGTGTGTGTGTGTGTGTGTGTTAATTTAAGCATTCAATGTACATTTTGATCACACCTAACAGAGAATATTTAGGAGGCAAAAATTAAGAAAATATTCACAAATTTTAAAAGGAAAATGATGTGATTTATTTTGTTCATTATTAGAAGCTCTATGATTGCTGTGTGGAAAGTGTTTGGACAGTCGAAGAACAGATGTAGAAATAGGCAGATGCACTGGATGAAACTAATACAAATTTAAGATAGCTATAGAGTTGGCCGCCCTTGCAACTCGAAATAAGAACCAAGTTCATCTTTGAGTTTTTGTTCTTGTTGTTGTTTGGCAGAACCAAGGGTTGAACTCAGCCCCTTGCGCTTGCCAGGGGAGTGCTTATTCTACCGAGCCATCTCCCCAGCCCCTCATCTTTGAGTTTTTGTAGCAGAACTTTAAACCTTTATTCAAAAATAACTGAAGTTCAACTAGTTAGTGGCAATTGAGATGAGGAACCAAACAAACATTAAAGGTATTTGAATAAGGGCATATAGTAGCTTATATTTATCAAGAGAGAACCACATTTTTATTGTTATTATTCTGCTTCCTGTTAAAAACCAGTACGTCAATTTTCGGTTTACGTTCAAAACTACTAAAGTCAATCCTTGCTTGTAAGTCAAGGTTATTTAGTGCCAACAAATTGGAAGTGAGCATGAGGAGTAATAAATGAATGAAAAGTCCATTATTCGCCATTAAAATCCTTCAGGCATTCAATTTTATAGAAGGTCTGAAACCAGCTAAGAAAGAAATCAATTCATAAAAATGCGTAAATGTGCCTCATAATGTTCAGGATATACTCACCTCTTTTTGGCTACATTAATAAGAAATGCCAATGATTTAATCAGTAGGTACATAAATTAGATATTTTTTTACTGAAAGCTTTGTTTTATACAATCTTTTATAAAATATCAGATTCTCTCTCTTTTTTATTTAAAGTGGGAAAGGTTTACTTAAGTCACAGACTGTAGGGGTTTTAGTCCATAATTGGCTGGCTTCAAGGTAGCATGGTGTGGCAGATTGGCATCATAGAGTAGAAAAAGTTCATGGTGGGCAGAGGTTAGCTGAGCAACAAGAGATGACCACAGATCTTTTTATCCCTTATATCTTATCCAGCCTACTCAGGACTGGTAGCACTCACACCCCTAATCCTTGGGCCCTTAATCCTAGCAATGCACTGTGAATTAATCCCAGGGTTACATATTCTAGACCTAGCTGCCTCTGATAATGTCCCACCTATAACTGCATGAGGTTATGAATTTCACTAGAAATGAAATTGGTTTCAGTGCGAAGCTCATAAAATCCTCCACTAAAAAAAGCAAGTTACTAATTTTTTGAGACTTTAGGATGATTTCTCCTTTTTAAATATTTTTAGACTTGTAGAGAGCAGCTACTCATCATGAGTTTACTTTATTGGATTAAACTCATTAAAACAGTTGTCATATTGGTAGAAAACACCTGCATAGTAATTGCATATATAGTCAACATGGGTAGTTAGTTGCTTAGATTGTTCTTTATGAAAAAGTGAAAGAACACCAAAAATGAGTAATAACAAAATTTATTACTCTACTGATGACTGTAAAAGATTGAAACAACTTTGCAAATAAAAGGAATGAAGATTTTTATTTTTTTTTTTGAACCAGGGATTGAACTCAGGCCCTTGTGCTTGCCAGGGAAGCGCTTATTCCACTGAGCCATCTCCCTGGTCCCAGGATTGAAGATTTGATGGAAGCTATGAACTACATTAGACCAGAACTGTGAAATTTAATTTAATTATAAAATTGATAAGTCCATGCAGCTCAAAGTAAGAAAGAACTAGATTTATTTATGAGTTTTATTAGCAGAACCCAAGATCACCATCAGAAGGGGTCTGAATGCTATTTGTCTCATGTTTGCAAAGAAGAAAAAATGACTTGTTTCATTTCCTTTAAGGACTACTAGCTTCAGTGGTTTTTTAATTTATTTATTTTTTGTTTGTTTGTTTTTAATGTATGTGGTACAGGGTCTCACGTCACTGCTAGAATTCACAGTGATCTGCCTGTTTTCAACCTCCCCAGAACTGGGATTACAGGCATGCGCCACCATGCCAGGTCTTGGTTACCAGCTCAGTGCCTGAGGGTGGGGAGGGGTTTGGGCCGGCTCAGCATGTGGTGCCAGGGATCGAACTCTGGTCCCTGCACTTGTGTAAGCAGGTGCTTAGTCTGCTGAGTTATCTTGCTGTCCCTGGCTTCTGTGTTTTAACTGCTTCACCAATGGAGGATGTCTCTCAGATTTACTGTAGATAATCTGATTTGGGGAATGACAAAAAGAGCACTGGCGTTATAGTTAGGTGCTCTTACTAGGGTTATAGTATAGTTAGGTACTCAAAAATAAGGAGTGAGGCTATGAAAAGAAACCTCATCTGTTCATCAGTCCAATCCGCTTTTATATTCCCATAAAAATTGTATAATTGTCTTAATTCACATGGAAATAGCCTACTGGAATTTTAATATAGACTGTACTAAGCAGGGTTTTGTAGATATATGGACACAGCTAGAGACTATATTGGTAAGTGACTTAAATCAGATTCACATGTGCAAACATCATATTATTTCGCTAGTGTGAGAACCTGAAAGAGCAATTAAAATCTAAAAGGTACAACAGATACTGAGAAAGGGAAAGAAATTATTCAGTGGGTAGGAAAAGTAGATGAGGAAAAGGACAAATAAAAGAAGGGGAAAGGGTATGTTCAGGTGCGCATGCAGAGCAGTTTGTGCAATTGTATTGCCGATTTCTGCTAGGCTTTTGAAAGCAGAAGTTAATGCTTAATTTCTTTTTCTTTCAATTATTTTTCCTTTTTTGAATTTCCTATTATAACTTCTTTGTTATTGTTTTGTTTTGTTTTCTTTAAACTAATCTTGCACAGTTATATCTGGTTATCTGGACAACTAATTTGAAGGTAGCATCATGTAATACAGCAATCATTGTTGAATTCCTATTAGTGAAATCTTGTGTCATTTCTAATGCTGTTGCTTTTCTATCACTATTTTTATTCTTTAAAAATAAAGTAATAAGGGCCGGGGAGATGGCTCAGTAGAATAAGCGCTTTCCGGGCAAGCACAGGGCCTGAGTTCAATTCCCGGTTCTGACAAAAAATAAATAAATACATAAAAATGTAAAATAAAATAAAATAATAAAAATAAAAACAAAGCTATAAATGATAATATAAAAAAGAAATTAAAGGAAAATCACTTATTTATGTTATGAGCCTTTCTATTATAGCTGTGTTATCTCCTGCCTTATGTTTAGGCTTTCTTCGTTCCTCTAACTATTCTGTGGACTTATGCTAGTAGAATCTGTTTGCATCTGTAGTTTTATAAATATACTCCAATATGCCTGTGTTTGATATTAACATCAATATATCCACTTAAAATATTAATAAGGTTTTAATATCTGAAAATTAATTCAAAGAAATCTGTGATATAATTAATCTGTTGATGTAGCAAGCTCCTGTTTTTAACTATTAATTATAGGATTTTTTTCTCCATAAACATATTTAAGCATCCCCAGGCCTGCTGTACCGGCCCCACCCCTGGAGCGCCCTGAGATGACGATTGAGACTGGGCGTGGTGGCGCGCACCTGCAATCCTGGCACTTGGGGGGCTGTAAACAGGAGGATAGCTACGAGTCAGATCTACACAGTGAGACCTGTACACCCTGCATACCCTGTCCTAAATACGAAAACGAAACTATTTAATGTTCATGGTGAAAATTGAGAGAGAAGGGCTCCTCTATGATCCTCTGTCCCTGGCTTCAAGGGCATGAACCAGTTTCTCTTCCACATGCTCCCATCTCTCCCTTCATTCCAGGTGGTCAGGTACAGATTTACTCCTCAAAAAACTGTGAGCCCAAATAAAGCTTTCCAGCTTTGGGTGTCAAGTGTTGTTTTTTTAGCAATGAGGAAAGTGACTCAGACCTGGGTCTTTCTTTTCTACATTCTAGAACATCTTCTGAGACGTGCCAGGAGGACTTAGTTCTTGAAATAATGGTGAAATCTTGTGCTCTGCAGTTCCTTTGTAGAAAGGATTTGTTTTTGCTGCATAATATAACTATTTTTATTGAGACAAACCAAGTCACACAGCATTTACTTATTTAAAATATGCAATTCACTAACTTTTGGTTTATTCAGAGCAGTACAGTGATCTTTACTACCAATTTTAACATATATCCATCATCCCCCAAAACCATGTATTGATTTGCATTCACTCTCTATTTCATCTATTCCTAACCCCTCCAAAATGAAACAATCACTAATTTCAAACTGCAAAGATTTCCCTGTCTAAACATTTCATGTAAATGAAATCCTGCAGTTAGTAATGTCTTGTGACTGGCTTCTTAACCACTGGAATGCTTGCAAGATTCATCTGCATTGTTTCTTGTATTAATGATTCATTTTTCTTTATTACCTAAGAATATTGCAAGGTAATAATTACATAAGACTATTGCAGATTTATCAAACAATAATTAATTTGAACAATACTGCTATTATCTGTCACAAGCACATCTTCATTTGGACATGTTTCCTATTATTCCGAGTTAAATTCTAGGAATAGAATTCTTCCATCATATGCTGCTTAACCTTTACGACAGCTTCCACACTCTTTTCCAAAGTTTGTGTATCCCCATCACTCTATGAGGGTTCTATATTTTTTGTTGTTTATTACTTTTTAAAATTTTTATCACTTATTTATTTGTTTGTTTGGTACAGGATCTCTCCACACAGCTCAGACTCATAGTCATTCTGCTGTCTCAGCCTCCCCAGTGCTGGGATTACAGGCGTGCACCACCATACCCGGTTATGGGGACTGGTATGGCAAGCTTGTGATTTGGGGGCTGGAATAGCTTGTGGTACCCGAGACTGAACTGGGTCTTTGAGCTTTCCAGGGAGGTGTTTAGATCTATGAGCCATCTCTTTGGTCTGAGGGTTCTATTTTAAATACTCTGCTAACTTTTATTTTGTCATTTTCATTATAAACACTCTAAAGTGTCTGAACTGATAGCTCATTGTGTTTTTTATGGGTATAATAGGCTGACCACATGAACATGATTATGTACTTATTCCTCATATTCTGATGTCATGTCTTCATTCATTTTAAATTTTAATCATTTATCTTTTACTTGTTAGCCTGTAAGCTTCTTTATATACAGCTGACAAAGTCCCATATCTAATACTTGCTTTCAAATTTATGATAAAAAGATCCACATTTCAATAAGGGCCACCAAACTGAAATAGTAATGTATTAGCGACAGAGCCTTAAAATAATCCAACAAAAACTGATGGAACCCAAACGCTGTGAAATGATGGAATCCAAAAATGTAAAATGAAGCTCAATGTTATCACTTCTATGAGACTGGCTGAAGTCAAGGCTTGCTTGTCTTCATTGCAAGCTGCTTTTCCCTTCCTCTTTTCCATCATCCCCAAGTCAAAGAAACCACGCATAGCTCCTGCTTCTTTCTGAGTACTGGGTTTCATTTTTTTGCTCAGCACACAGAAAATTATGAAGAAGCCAGTCACATCCTCTGTAGAAATTAAGAGTCAGTCCCACCTACCTGATCCTACAATGCCTGCGTCCCACAGCCCTTGCACATTTCTTCTTTTCTAATTGTGCAAGCTGTAAGGATTTATATGTCATGCAATGTCCTCCTCCCACAGAGTCTGACTACAAGTGGTCAATAAACGGCTACTGACCTCACCTGTCTAATGTTGAGCGTCATGTGATTGCCAATCCTGCTAGCCTAGTGGTGTCATCCCTCCCCTACCAATGCTGTCAATATAAGGATATTAAACCAGATGGCATAACAAACACAATAATACAGCTTCAATCTCGGATACCTGGTAAGCTTAACTATGTGGTTTTAGCTAACTAACTTCTGTGATACAGGGGAAGCTTCCCAGATGGAACTACCAATTACTGGTTGATGCAATAATTTGCTTGTTCATAATTTATTACCATTTTAAGGTGTTACCATTTCTTTCCATCCTAAAGCACTCAAATCCAAAGACCAAACTTTGTATTAACTGACCATACAGCATGACTTACTGTCAGATTCAGCTTGTAGATTATGGGCCAGCTTGCCTTGACTAAATCTCATGTCTTTGGCTCTGTATCAATAAAGATCTCGATTCATACTGTATAAGAGGGAAAATATCAAAGGTATTTTTATCTCAAAACCAGCATAGTCAAGGTCCTTAAAAAATGTAATGGAACCACTGCCACTTAGGGGGCTACTAATGTTGCCGATGTGAGAAACTCTGGGGAAATAAATCTGTACACATGAGTAATGAATAGGGTCCCCCACTCTGATATATATATTATATTATATATATTATTGTCTATTATACATATAATAGACAATAAAGAAAAGAAGGATAAAAGAAAGGTAAAGTAGGAGAAGTCTAGACACAAAGGGAGAAAACAAGCAAACAAAACTGAGAAAAATGCACAAATTAACCCAGTTAGACTTTTTCTTTTTTTAAAAAATAACAACTTGGATATGAAAGCTAAGGTAATTATATTACTAATTTCTGGTTTTTTATTGAAAGGAACAGTAATGATTAAGTATTTGGTCAGTCTTTCATGCTTATATCTGGCAACCTGAGCAGCTACTTTGAAGACAGCAATATGCAATACAACAACATCGATACAATATCATCTTGCTTTTAAATTCTGTGTCTTTTGTTTATCTTTAAATAAAAAAAATTCATAAACGGAAAAGATTTAAAAAATAATATTGCTCACATTTGCACTTCTGCACTAGAGTTTTCTTTTCTTCTTTTTTCTGTTTAAAAGAATCATATTTTATTGTGTACACACCTTCTTTGAACCACATTTTCCTTATACATTCATCCACTGATGGTATCTTTGTTTTTTTTTCAAAATTTTATTGATAAACAGATAGCAATGAGACAGTTTCAAATCAAATCAGTAGTATAGTTTCAATAACTAACACACTGTGTATGTTCTTCTTAGTGGTTAATTACTGTACGAGATGCGGACTTGAGATCCTATTTACAAACACCATTAGAACAAATCATTCTA
>NW_004524591.1:4486046-4508739 GCF_000260255.1 Octodon degus
CTCTGCTCAGCTCCTTTTCCCTTCTGCCCTTGAGGGTGAACCTCCTGTGCCCCTGTGGCAAGATGTTCTGCTCCTGGACTAGCTGGGTGGATCTATCCTCTACACTCTCTGCAGGGATTGCAGCTGCAGGGTTACACCCCAGGCGTGTATGCCAGGCCTGAGCTGTGCCTGGAGGGGGCAAGGTGAAGTAGCGGGAAGTGGAAGTTCTCCCACACACTCACTGGACCTGGGCTATGACTGGGTCTGGGGGTTCCCGGAACACGGCAAAAATTCCTACTTGCCGGGCGAGGTGGTGGAGGTGCTGCGGAGTGGTGGGGTGTAGCCCAAGGAGGTGGCAAAGGGTATGACCCACGTGGCGCCTAGGCTGGAACTGGTCCCCCTGGCGCAGGGTAGCCGGAAGTTCTCCACACACTCACCGGACCTGGGCTAAGACTGGGTCTTGTACTATAGTTTTCTAGGTGTACTTGTCATCTTGAAAATACATAAATTGGCAATATTTCATAGCTTTAATTAGTACTGGAGGTCTCATTACATCTAAATATAGGAAATGTCACAGTATTAAGAGATATTTAAAGTAAAAGGGAGAATAAATAGGCATGCTTTCTGTATCCTAGCTGGAGGTCACCTCTTCCTTCTGCTCTCATAGACATTGTTCCCAGTCAAGAAATTTCATCTTTTTAACAAATCCAATCTGATGACTTTGACCTAGGTGCACGCCCATGAGGCCATCATCACAAACAAGAGAAAGGTTAGTAATAACATTCAACAGTTTCTTTTTGCTTTTCTGTAACATGAATTATAAGGACATCCCAAGTGCTATGTACTGTTAGGTGTATATCTAGATGTCCGCCTAAAGCCTTGACCTCATAGATGAGGCTTGGAGAAAGTGTTTGGATTTTACAGCAAAATACTTATTAACGATTAGTCCATTGATGACCTGATGGCTAAACGTGATGTAGGAGGTCAGAGGCGGTGGTCCCTGATGGCATGGCCTAGAAGAACGGATCTCTTTCTCTTGCCCCCTGATGCCTCTATGTCTGTTTCCTGCTACCATGCCATGGACGGCTTCTCCCTTGCCATGAGCCTCTGCCCCACTTCTCCGCCTTGTAGTCAGCTACCTGTGATAAAAGCCTTTAAACACTGTGAGCCAAAATAATCCCTCCATTTATTTGCACATGTCAGGTATTATACCTCAACAGTGAGAAAGTAACTAAGACTTACACGTCTTAACAAAATGTAGGGGCTGGAGAGATGGCTCAGTGGTCTAAAGCACCTACTTGGAACAAGCTTGGCAAAGCACAGGGACCGCGGTTCGATCCCCCAGCACCACATGCCAGCCAGCCCCGCCCCCTGGTGGGCTGATCTGGCCACACACACACACACACACACACACACACACACAATATAAATAAATATAAATAAAAAAAATTTAAAAAAAAAACAAAATGTAAAGCACACAATGTAATCTTCTTAACCATAAGCATGGTGTAGAACAGCTCTCTCTGAAACTTATCCATCTTACACAGCTGAAACTTTATACACATTGAAAAATTCCACAATTCTCCATCGCTGGAGCTCTTGCCAACCACTACTCTCTTTGCTGCTCCTATGAGTTTGGATACAGTAGATACCTCATATAAGCGCAGCTGTGCAGGATCTGTACTTCTGTGACTGGCTTACTTCCTTTAGTATAATTCCCTCCAAGTTTATCTATGCTGTTGCAAAGGTCAGGATGTTGTTCCTTTTAAGGCTGCATGATATCTCCATATGAAATCACTCATCAGTATCAGAATTCACCTCCCTGCTTCCCACGGAATTATCCAAACACAGCGAGGACATCCTCCCTCAGGAAGCTGGGGTTGCCCTGCACTCTTGGTTTTGAAAATGCTGCCTCTCACAGCCAGAGCTCTTCATATTACTCTGTAGACACACAAAACCTCAAACAAATACTCTACAGGAGCAAGTGCAGAAATTAAAACTTTATTATTAGAATACTCACATGGAAAAGGCAAAAGAAATAGAATAGTTGAAACAATTTTGAAGACAAAAACTAAGGTGAACAATTCTTACTGTCATATCTTCAGACCTAATGTACAGCAACAATTATTAGCAACATGTGTTCTTTAAGAATTATTTATATCTACAGAACTCATATCAGCAGAATAGAATAGAGAATCCAGAAATAAACCAATACATGAGCCCAACTGATTCACCAAAAGTAAAAAGTCCATAATTTTGTGTGGAAAGCACAAATTTTACAGCAAAGGGAGTTCAAATTATTGATTGTACATAGGGTGTAAAATGTATTATGTAGCATACATTGGAGGATTTTAAAAGTAACTCAAAATTATTATTAACATAAATGTATAACCCAAATCTATGACTATTTTATCAGAAAATAGCAATTCTATGAAAATTTTTATACTGCAAACATTTCTTAGATACAAGACCAAAGTCCTGCCTCAATATCCCAAAATGTTTTAAAACATTTATCAAAATTTCTGTCCAATCAAAACACTGTGTTTCATGCTCATCCATCTTATTCACTGACTCTGTCACTATGTGACCTCAGGCTTTTCTCCCAAGCAAATATACACATAAAGGAAAACATTTCATATCTAGGAGGATCTTGAGGTAGTTACAATAATACTAAAGACATTTATGCAAGACGATTTCCAGAACTGCTTCAGAAACTGACAAACAAAAGGGATAAACATGTTTAAAGAAAGGAAAATTACTTTGAGGGAAATTATTGATGATATATCCTTTATTACAATGTTTTAAATTAAATATTCATTGTGTGTTGACCAGTACATGCTCATCATTATATATCTGTTGGAAGAGCTTTTTAAAAAGAAAAATATTAAGTGCTGGCAAAAGTAGTAATCACTCATTCATGATAGAATGGAAACTAATACTCTGGAAAATAAATTGAAAAACTCTAAATTACATCAACTTAGTTTATAACCCAGCAGTCTTGTTTGGCATTAGGATATTTATAATCTTTTTTTTTTTTTCAGCACCTGTGATTAACTCAGGACCTTGTGCTTGCCAGGCAGGCACTTATGAAGCTGAGCCATATCACCAGCCCAATAATTTCCTTTGTAATCAGTACAAGATAGAAACAACCCAAATGTCCTTTAACTAGTGAGGAGACAAATAAATAGTGGCGCAATCTAGAAAGCTGCTTAATAGTTGAAAGCAAGAGGTCCTGACCCTGGCAACACAGTCAATAAAGATGTGGGAAAGGAGTCAGGCCCAAAGGTTAGGTACCATTTTATTCCACTTGTGGAACATTGTTACATCAGTGCAGCTACCCAATCAGGGAGCAGATCTGGGAATGCCTGCGCTTGGGCTCTGAGGAAACACAGCCTCAAAGGAGGTGAGAGTCTTTGTAGAGAGTGAGGAAATTGTTCTACATCTTGAGTTATATATGGAAAGGGTGAACTGTTTTATGTTTTAATTAAAATTATAAGAAAAGGACAATGGTGACACTAATGATTCAGATCAATAAAACAATAAAAATCTCACATTTTGTACCTGTACCTGAAAGTCATGTAGTATGGCATTTGAGAATACTTCAAAATTTCTTTTGGCCATAGTACTGCGATGCAAGAGATCACTTTGTGTTTTGTAGCTGTAGACTACATTTTTACTTTTATATTATTTGGCATATGTAACATTAGACATTCATGAAAAAAAAAGTAAAAATATAAGACTGAAATCAGGAAATAAGCACAATCCTAATAGTTAGTGCCACGAAGTCACTTTCCAAATTTATTGAAATATGGAGTAGATCAAGAGAATGACCCAAGGAAAGCACATGTATCTAGAGATTTAGCAGTCTGTGGAGTGCTGTTAAAGATAGGGGATTGACACGTCAGCTTGTCACTTCTGTAAAGTGACAGAATCCATGAATGTGGTAGTGTCTGTGATTTCCAGTGAAGCCACAGATTCCAGGGGATGAGGCAACTGAGAAAGAAGGTGGATGCACTATTCATGAGTTTGGGGGTAAAGAAGATCTTTGGAGAACATCAGTGTGCTTACCTTTTGGGAAGCTGCCCGCATTTGGGGAAGGCTTTCCCAGAGGGACTAGCTCCTCTCTTCCGTGGATCTCCCATGGTGAGAACTATCATGGTCACTGCAGATCGTCAGGTCCTTCAGCCCGATGCACAGAAAGTCTGTACTACTTCAAGTAAGCTTGCAAGAAACGGGAGCGCTAGAAAACCTCATGCTGCCCCACTCTCTCTTCTAGTTTTCTAACACTTTAGGGAAGTATAAATAGGGTGCTTGTGAGTGTTTGCATGGGGTAATAGGATGCTTTCTATTGTCATTTCTTTTGTTGCCAAGATGTATTCTTTGCTCTCCAGAGTATCTATTTATCATAGGATTTAAGATATTCCAAATAAAAGGCCATAATATTCTATACATTTTTGGTTGACCTTCCCATAACTCTTTCTTAAGGCAATATACTTGAGACATAGTGAAGGAATGAAAGGGGAAACATTTTTTAAAAGGGAGAAAAAGAGGATGAAAGAAACAAGGATAAATATCTTAAAATATTAAATGTTTAAGATTATTATTATTATTATTATTATTATTATTATTTGTGCTTGTATTTTAGGGCAGGGTCCACAGGGTGTTCAGGGTCTCCCTACTAGATCAGACTCATAGTGATACTCCTGTTCACAGCTTCCCCAGAGCTGGGATTATAGGTGCGCGCCACCATGCCCAGTCTCAATTGCCATCTCACCACCCCCAGGGGATGGGGTCGGCATGGCAGGCCCGGCAATCGAACCCCCAACCCCTGCGCCTGCTTGTAGTTCTTTTAATCTGCTGAGCTATTTGGCTGGCCCTATTCAAGATTGTTAATGTGATCAAAGATCTATTGACATAATTAAAAATAAATGTATAGCATGTAGTGAAGAAAATTTTAAGGTATGGATTAAAGTACAAATAAACCTGACATGTACTTGTTCTTAGAAAAAAAGTATTAGGTAAAAATCAGATCTTAATTAATCTTTGAATTTTGTATTTTATTATAAGCATTTGAAAAATTAAAGAAACACGAAAATTCAAAAAAGAAGCATTTTTCTATTTTTTATTTTGTTTCTTGAGACAAGGTCTCACTATGCAGTCTAAGCTGGCGTTGCACTCATTAGGAGCCCTAGGTTGGCCTCAAACTCATAATGATCCCGCTGCACCACATCCCGAGTGGCAGGACCACAGGTGTGCAGCAGATGCCCAGTTTAAATGATTTTCTAAAGGCAGAAAGTCAATATGAACTTTTAAAATTCCTGTGGTCACTGTTTATTGGGCAAGCTGAGGAGCTAGCACAGAAGTCTAAGTGCCTATCTGGCAAATGCAAGGACCCAGGTTTGATCCCCGCTTCTGCATACCATGTCGGCCCCAAAACTCAAACCCGGCATGGTGGTGCATGCCTGTAATCCCAGTGCCAGTAAAGCTGACACAGGAGGATCACTCTGAGTCTGACCTGCATAGTGAGACCTGACTCCAATAAATAAATAATTAACTAATTAAAAACAGTAAATAAAAGCACTGGCCAAAGACTGGAAAACAGGTGGAAACTTCAGGAAAGTGACATGTTAGATAATTACAAAGTATGAATTGTCTATGCAGACATCGTAGGAAAAGTTATAGTGGATTTTAATTCCTTTTTAAACAAAGCAGAGTAAAATACATAAATAAATGAATAGAAGAAAATAACAAATTGCAGTCACACAGACATCAGAGAGGAATAGAAAATTTAAGACACAGTAAAACTCAGATTGTTTCTAAATCTAAAACGAAGCCCAGGTGTCATACAATCAATCATTCTTCTGCCACATAAAATTGCAAGTTGCTTATGAAGTAGACCACATTATGAACAGCATCCAAGAGGGTACAAATAATGGAAAGAATGGGAAATAAATAGTTATCAAGTGTTAGTGCTCCAAGATTAATCTTTGAAATGGATACAAAATTAAGAAAAATACTAATAAATTTGGTTGGTGTGTGGTTTCATTTAATTCAGTTATATTCTTTCTCTTTTTTAAAAAAGAGATTCAAAATTAGTAGACAAACAAACATTGGAAGTCATATACAGTTTGATTCAACTAGTTGATAAAAATCCAACAATGGTTGTTATATTGCATAATGTTGTCCTCACAGTAATTGTTCAGATTATCAAAGATAGACATGCAAAATTGACCAAAAAAAACAGAAGAAAAAAATTTAAGCATTAACTTTTTCTTTCAACAGACCAGCAGAGATTAGCAGTACTATTATCCAAGCTATATGATTCAGTTATTTTCTTGTTGTCTTTTAAGATCAATCATCTTTTGAATTAAACACTTATTTTGATACCATATCTCAGATCAAATAAAAATAATAGTAACTGTTTCAGTTGTTCCCTCAATCAAGTCTAACCAGTTATTATTTAAGTAGCAGTGAGAACATTAAACAAATTAGAACTAATATGTATTGAATTAATTCTAGAGGGTTTAATAAATTATAATTATATCTTATTAACCACTCTATGAAAACCACCCATGTTCTTGGAGCAATATTTTAGAGCTTATAATTATATGTAATTTGAATTTTACAAATGACATTCAAAGTAAGTAACAAGTAAAGCTATAAAAGGACAATCAGAGCGAATTGTAGTGCAGACGTTCTGTGGAATATGTGGACGTTACAGACTGTGCTGCTGTAATCTGCTGTCCAGCCCATACATTACCCTCCAATCCTGAGCCATCCCTGCCCACTCCTCTGCTCCACTGGGCACTGGAGGGTCCCATAGCTTTCCTGAATGCTCTCAGCCACTGCCCTGGGCCACAGGTGGAATAGCAGGTGCAAAAGGAACAGATGAGAAAAAAGAGTCTAGATTGCAGGCTTTTCCTGATCCAGTTTGGTGACCTCATGACCATTTTTCTTCCAGTCAGTTCTTGAGCTCTTTCTAGGGCATTTAACACTTGTCAGCATACGATATTTTAGACCAATTAACCCTGGAAGTATATTCTCTCTTTAGAGGCTAGCATAGCCCTTCATCAGGAGAGCCAGGTCCCTCTGGTCTGACAAACTTTCTTTTGAAAGATAATCCAGCTCTGAAGCAAACAGACCCCTGAGTTGTTTCTCCAGCTTTGCAGGCATCCTCCTGAAAGAGTCAAGAGTACGATGTGTGAGGTTGAAGTGTTCATATGTTTTGGCAAGTTTCTCCTCTTTTTCAAAGCCATAAATTTCCTATTCAACTGATTTTCTTCAAAGTTATATTTCACGGGGCTGGTGAGATGGCTCAGTGGTGTAAAGCACCTACTTAGAACAAGCTCAGCAAAGCACAGGGACCACAGTTCAATCCCCCAGCACCACATGCCAGCCAGCCCCGCCCCCTGGTGGGCTGAGCTGGCCACACACACACACACACACACACACACACACACACACACACACAAATAAATAAATAAAAAAATTTTAAAAAAGATAATAAAAGTTATATTTCACATTCTTTATTCCTTCAGGCAGTGTCTGGAGTTTCAAGCAGCAGCCTTTTGAATCCCACTGATAAACGGCCTTTTCTCATGTCACGATGCCTGATTTGATTGGGTCTTTCAAAACACTGCTTTGAAACCCATGCCAGCTAAGAAGGCGACAGACAGCCTAGGTGAAATCGTTTGGAATACTGCCTTCCTCCAAGACCAGACAGACTCGCTAGGAGCAGTAGCTATGTCGCACAGGAGGGGCCTGGATCTCCTAACAGGTGAAACAAAGGGGCTGTGCTTGTCCCTAAGCTAAGAATGTACTTCCCTGATCAAGTCTACAGGAGCATCAGATTGCTGGGGGTGACCATAGTTCAAGATCAGAACCTGCTTCCCTGCCCATGATATGTTCAAAAATCTTCAAAGCAAGGGTTCAGCTCCACTGAACTCCTAGACTAGTCAGGGTGAGCATTTAAGTCACACCACTAGAAAGGAAGGAACTGGGTCACTCCTTTTCCTTTTCTCAACTGTAAGTGCCAGACCATCCTAAGATCATCTGGGATACATTTAGGACCACTCTAGTGGCTATCCATGCTTAGGAGATGATATGGATTGCTGACATGGGGGGGAGGGGAAGGGGGTGTGCAAGAGAGAGAGAGAGAGAGAGAGAGAGAGAGAGAGAGAGAGAGAGAGAAAGATCGATTGATCTTGGGTCAGTGGTGTCTGACCTGTAAATACCAGAAGCCTGAGTTATGGAGACACATTTGTTTTTCTTTTTCTCACTGCAGCCCTTTTCCTTTCCCCCTTTCCCTTGTTCTTCCTCTGTTCCTTATAAAGTCCTTGATCTTCACTAAAGATGACTTCTTACTACATAAAAATCAAATGTAAAATAGTACTTGTGTTATTCTTTCGGGGTCCTTTGTTTTTATGGAAACATTTAAATTAGCAACATTATTGAGCTTCTAAATGATGTCCTATTGATAATGTGTTTCTACTATCTGCCGCCATTTTTGTCTAATGTCAACTTGTCCTCATTTGTGTAATCTTCTCTGAAAAGCCCAGTTTGATCTATCTTCTTCAGCCCAGGCTGCCTCAGAATTTGATTGTCTCTTTTTATAATTGACCACCTCTTTCCTTGAATACTGATTTTTTTTCAGTCCTTTAGCTTTCTTATTTATTTCTTCTCAGCAGCTTCTTGGGCAAGCAGCTTTCTGAGGCTGAACATTTTCATCAAAGCTACTAATAATTTCCTTCTGATACCCTTTTATAGCTTCTAAAATCAATTAAAGAAATTCTGGGTTTTTTTTTTCTTTTTTTTTTTTTTTTGCGGAACCGGGGATTGAACTCATATCCTTGCGTTTGCCGGTCAAGCGCTTATCCTGCTGAGCCATCTCCCCGGCTCCAAATTCTGTATTTTTAAAAAAATTTTTTAGGGAAGGGTCTACAGGGTGTTCAGGGTCTCACTACTACATCAGACTCATAGTGACCCTCCTGTTTAGAGCCTCCCAAGAGCTGGGATCTTACAGGTGCGCACCACCATACCCAGTCTGGTTCATACGGCACTTTAGAGAGACAAGGTATCAGCACTGCTTAAAATGAAATTGTATGTTACTGGCTTTTCTGTTTTTGTTGCAGGATGCCTACTGTATATGTCAGTGAAAATTTTGATCTAGTCTAATATTTATTCAGTGTAGACAAACAGACAGTGTATATCAGCAAAAGATTGACTCCACTTGGGTGATTCTAGAGCTTCCAAGTCTCTGTGAGGGTGTCCACCTTGTCACTGATTGACTTTATTCTAACTCTGCTGAGTGACTCCCGACTGGCTCCTGTCCTCACAAAATCACATCTCCTTTTGATAATAAGAATAAAGGACGTAGCATATGTCAGAATTTCCAAGGTGTTATGGCTTGTGTTTAGATGTTCCTCCTAAGCCTATGTAGGCATAGGTAGGGATTTGCAGAGGTGGCTGGATCTGGAATGTGTGATGGTGAGAAATGATACATGAGGCAATGTTAGACTGAAAGGCACTAGGGTGAAGGGTGTGAATGCCTCCTGTTCTAAGTAACCTCCGTATATGGGATGAAAACAGTTGTGGGTGTCTCCTGCTTGCTTTGCTACCTTCTGTTTCCCATGAATTGCTTCTGTGCTGTGATGCCTGTTGGCCACCTACCCATCAGTGAAGCCAGGTGATTATGGACTGAATCCTCTACAAATTTTGAGCTACATAAGCCTTTCTTCTTTAACTCTGGATGTTGGAAGTTTTCGTTCTCAGCAATGAGGAAAGCAAAGGGAAGCTCAGACTTGAGCCTTGTTTCCAGGATTCAGATGACAACACCAATACATGTACCTGGCACAAGACTATTGGGTATATCTTACTGTGGCCATCATTTGGTGCTCTGTAGACTCGAGCCTACAACACCTGTGCCTTTAGCTAGTGCCCCTGAGGCTACAGCTTCCTGTAAGACTCCAGGCAATTGTTCTCAAAATCAACGGACTACATGACAACTTAGACAAACCGTCTCAAGGCTGTGGGTGGAAAGAAAGTAATGGAGGAGCTCATAAGCTCTGCTTTTTAAATTTGCTCTCATCACTGTACAAGCAATAGTGTGATTAAAAGTAAGGAGAATCTGGTGGGGTTTTCCCTGTGTACATTGGAAATGTCTTGGAATCACCTGAAATGAATTAATCCATGTTAGCTATTATGACACCAGAAACCATGGTAGTATGTATATCATAGTTCATGTTGTGTCTTGAACGGAGGGAGGGAAACAGAGTGGGAGATATTTTTTCTATATCTGTGGAAAACTAGCTGAAATGCAGCAAAGAATCTTGCCAAGAACAACAGCAGAGACCACCAATGTAGTTGTCTTAGCATGCACAAGACGCTGGGTTCAACCCCTAGCACAAAATGAAAGAAAGATCAAGTGGTAAAACTGAAACAAAGAACTAAAACCTTAAAACTGAGGGCATCAGAGAGCTACACAGACTAGGAGACTATCAGGGTCAATATATTTAGACAGAGTCAAATGGTAAGAAGGACCCTACATTTCCTCTTGTTTGTGATAATTTTCTTTAATTTTCAAACTACATCAATAAGGTTGCTTTTTTGTTTTAACTGCACTGTAGCTTAAAGATTTTGCAATATTATAATGTTATTGTTTTATAATGCTAGAATTATCAAAATTTCCACAATTTGCTATTCAATGTAAGCATTTTTAAAAGATTTTTAAAAATCTAAAATTAGGTCGTAGTAAATCCACAAGAAATGTATTTCAAAGTAATTGGAACTCGGAATTGACAGAGTAGGTGCATAATATCTTCTACATACTAGCAGTGCTTTAAAAATTCTAAACAAAGGTGAAGTTTCTAATTGAAATAGGATATATATATATGGGTAAAATAAATGATATCATGTTTAAATTTTAAGTCAATGTAAACTTGAATATTTTTTTATTATGTATCATATGGTACTGCTCCGTATAGAGAAGATAGGATTAACTTAATGTCAAGAGGAATAAAACTAATCCTTGTTGACACCATATATCTGCTGTGAAAAAAAGTTGTTGACACTTTCTTCTAAATCTCTGATATTCCTAAAAGTCCTTACCAAAATATTTCATTTTCTAAGAAAAGCGTCTTACTCAATTTCACAGTAACTACTGTTTTTTAAAGAAGTCTGATTACACTAACATAAGTACATCAATAGAGACATGATTTGGTTTGATTATGTAATTATGACACACTGATTCTTTTTGCTTGATGAAAAAAAAATGAAGACTTGGAAATTTAAATTGTGCAGATGCATACATTATTCTGTTAGTATAGGGAATCAAACTCAAGACCTTGTGCTTGGCAGGCAGGCCCTTGTGCAGCTAAGATATGCCCCTGGCCCATTCATATAAATACTTCATAAGACATCTCCAGTGTACTTTTCTAGGTATGATTTGTTACAAGATGTAACTCAAATTGGCACATTACTGCAACCTCATTTCAGGCTTAGAGTATGTGGAAAGGACTAACATTTCAAGAAGCTGAAAATATAAACTTTGCAGTGTTAGAGGAACTAGTATACTCAAATTTATAATAAAGTAATAAAACTCAGTATCTCTAGAATACTAGATATCAATAAATTATTATTTGTTCTATATTTTGGTAAGTAGTATTTTTAGGTAAGATTAAATGTTGATTTTTTTAGACTAATTACAGATGCATTTTAATATAGTCTCCAGAATAATGGTCTATGGTTACACATACTGGCGAGGTTACACCCTACAAGGATTCCTATCTAACTGAAAGTTTATGTTTTTATTAAATATACACTACCATATGTCTAGATTATGAAGTACACAATAATAAAAATTAGTTGCAATAGACTACAATTAGAAATTTTTTGTATATAGACGAGATACTCCTTTTTGTTAGGAAATTCAGCTTGGTCATAGAGTTATAACCAGCGTCTAGTTGGAATGGGCTTAAGCAAATTTATACCATAATGTTTCTCAGTTTCACAGAAGACAGGGACCAGTGAAGTTAGCACCCATCGAGCTTTTCACTGTGTGGGAGAGAAAGCACAAATCCAAAATTTGGGTCCCCATGTATCTGTGTGTGTGCTGCGCAGCACACAGGCGCTGTCTGCTTTAATACAGAGCGAAGACGCCGAGGACAGGGGAGAAGAGAGTGAACCCCAGACAGTGGTCTCATTTTTATTGTAAACAATATATTTCTGAAGGAGCAGTTAGCATTACCACAAGACAGGGCTAGAATATTTCAATAGTCTGAAGAGCACCTGGAACTCCTTGTTTTTATCTGAAACAAATCATTTTGCAACCATAAATCTGTTTCCAGTTTTGTTTGTCTTCCCTTTTAAAGTTTGAAGTATTAAATAAAGAACCATATTTAGAAGCTTCTTGAAATCTGTAGAAGGACAAAAGTATAATGCATTCTTGATCTTCACCGTTCCCAAAGATACATGTGACTGATCTGGCAAATGTGAATCGAAGGAATATATCTAGCAATTAATCTCAGTTTCCTAACATGGAAAATATGTATATATTAAAATTATATTGATGGTGTTTCATTTTATGTTTTTTGTCTTTTCAAAATAGAATTTTTTCACTCCTTTTCCAGATATTTTTAGTACAAGGTATATAAGATCTCACTACACAGATCAGACTCGTAGTGATTCTCTTGTTTTCAGCCTCTCAAGCGCTGGGATTAAAGGACTGTGCCACTGTGGTCAGTCTCAGTCTCCACCTCAGTGCACCCAGGGGATGGGGCCAGCACAGCTTGTGGTGCCGGGGATCGAACCCCAGTCCCTGCACTCTACCTAAGCAGGTGCTTTAGTCCACTGAGCTCTCTGACTGGCTCTTTTCAGTCCTATTAAATTCTCTCCCAATGATGGCTAACAAGCAGTCTAAAAAGGTATCTTTTTCTCCCACTGAGTAACTCCACTGAGATGTATAAAAAGAGTCAAACATTGCATCATATTTGTTTCATAGAATAAGTTTTGGGCAGATAATTTCTTTTTTTCATTTGTATGTTTAGTACAGGGTCTCACTGTGTATGTTTAGTACAGGGTCTCTCTCCAGCAATGGGTGGAGCATGCAGGACCAGGAGCCACACCCTGGTCCCTCTGCTTGCCAAAGTGGGCACTTTGTCCACTGATGTATCTCACTGCTCATCAGATTAATTAAAAAAAAACACAAAAGTGTACTGTGCATTCTATTGATCTTTCCACCATGAAAGAATTGTCCGCATAATATACAGAAAAAAAAATCTGTAATAAATTATAGTGTTTCAAAATCCACCTAAATTTTAAAATATTGAGAAATGAATGCTTAGAAGTATAAACTAAAAATAATTGTGACAATTAAAACATTGGACAATATTTAAAAATATACATATGATTTTATTCACAAGGAATGTTTCTTAAATTCAGCATTAGAATTATCTGTGAAAATAACAAAACAGCTGCAATAAATCTATAATGGCCTTACTAAGGCAGAGATGATGGTACTTACAAAGTTTTGCTCCTCCTTGAAAGTACATTTTTCTTTTAATATTTTTCCTTTATTTTCTCCTTCCCCTCTTGTTTTACACATCTTTTATTGATATTCAAAGATTTTTATTCATCTTAAAAACATACTTATATCATTACAAGTAGCCTACAGTGTATGCCTGAGAGAAACTAGATAGGATGCCTGGGTTTGGCCCAGAAAGTAAGTAGTGCAATGAACAGGACTGAACTTTTCTCGCCTGGATGAGGAGTTCTTTGAAGAAGAGGGCCTGGGCAGACACGACTACCCAGAAACCAGCTGAACACAAATACACTTTAATTTCATTCAGCTGAAAAACTGAACATGCTTCTACGACTGGTTTATTAACATGTCTTCATTCACCCTGAGACTGATATTTAAACCAAGCATAACAAAAATAATTTTGAGTAATACCTTCAAACCACTTTACTAGAAAAAAACATTAGAAATATTTGTGCTCTCAATGTTTCCTTTTAATGCAAAATTTAAAATAGTAAGAACTCGAAAGGTTAGAGCTTATATTATTGTAATTATTTATGTACAGAAATAAAGGCATATAATAGGATAAAATGGAAGCAACATTAAATCATTTGGCCATTTTGATGGATTGAGAGATCCAAACAGAAACAGGTAGAGCACATCTTAGACTGGAGAATGAAGAGCTATTACACTGCATATTCTAAGTATCCATACACTGTCCCCACAGATAGGTACATGTATACAGTAAAATTGAAGCAAAAAAGTTATTTCTGATAATTGAAACCAAAGGGTACGAAGGAATAGTATACAAGCTTTCAAATAGAAAAGAATATTAGAAGGGCCAGAGAGACAGCTCAGTAGAATAAGCGCCTGCCTGGCAACTACAGGGTCCTGAGTTCAATCCCCAGTGCCATCTCACCAGCCCTTCAATCCCCAGAACCAAAAAATAAATAAAAATAAAATTAAAAAAAGGAATGTAAGATGTATATATATATATTTCTTTTTCATGCAATGATCCCCTTTCCCCTCCTTCTCCCAGTCGCTCTCCTCAAGGTTTTTTTCTTTTTCTTTGTTCTCTTTCTTGCTTAGATTCCTAATCAGGTTTGGTTTTTATAATCTGAGCACTAGGTAATTTTCATTCACATAATGAAGATGTTTATTTTTGGCAGGTGGGAGATGCTTGTTTTATGGATTATTTAATTGTTTATTGTGTTTGTGTGCTTTCCTATTTGTGAGTTCACACATTTTTTGTCCACAAGAAAGTTCATAAATTCTTTCAGATATGTAACTGTGGAGCTTCTCTTCTGAGTTTATTTCTTGAATTGGCAGGTCCAGGGCTTGAAGCCCAGTCTGTGCACAAGCTAAGCGTGGGCTCAAGCTCTGAGCCCGAACACCAGACCCGCTCTGCTTGCTGTTAATTTCTGACTTCATCTGAAGAGAGGACATGCAAACTCTACCTGTGTCTGTGTTTGTGCTGAGAGATAAGTACCACTTGCTGTGGGTTGGAAATAAAAGTCTCCTCTCTGGAAGACATCAATAAATTGAGTGATAGACTTAAATTTAAGGAGTTTGTTTTAATTTATTTAGAGATCAAGCAGAGTAATGTAAAACAAATTTTACTTTTTTATTTGTATTTTTTCTATTTTAGGGAAGGGTCTACAGGATGTTCAAAGTCTCACTGAGTAGATCGGACTCGTAGTGATTCTCCTGTGTTCAGCCTCCCGAAGAGCTGGGATTACAGGCGCAGGCCGCCATGCCCAGTCTCAGTTGCCCTCTCTGAGCACCCCGGGGGCGGGGCCGGAACGGTATTCCAGGATGGAAGCCCCGCTGCTGCTTCTGCCTAAGCAAAAACTTTAATCTGCTGAGCTATTTTACTGCCCCTTAAAACAATTTTTACAGAATTCAAAAATTCCCAGGGAAGCAAAAGAACCTTGAATTGGATATTTGAAATATTCTAATATTTTCAGCCGGCAAGATAGCTCAGCGGACTAAGCGCCTGCTTAGGTGAGCACAGGGACAGGGGTTCGATCCCCAGCGCAGTGTGTCGCGCTGGCCCGCCCCTCGGCACGCTGAGCTGGCCACTGAGTCTGGGCGTGGTAGCACACTCCTGTCATCCCAGATGTGGGGAGGCTGAAAACAGGAGGATCACTACGAGTCTGAGCTTCATAGTGAGACCCTGCAATAACCAAATACATTTAAAAAAAAAATTCTGGTTAACTGATTATATGTTGATGATGGAATACTGAAACGCATATATCTTAATGAGTATTTTATGGAGAATAAATGCCCATTTCACTCGTATTTCTGGAGGCTGCGAGGCCCGGGAGCACGGTGCCAGGTCCGGTGAAGGCTTTCTTCTGGCGTGATGGAGGGTAGCATTCAACACGATGGTGCAGGTCAGCACAGAGAACTTGCTTTTCGACCATGCAGCTTCGGTGTTAAGCCAAGCGTGCAGTCATCCAAGAGCCCAGGAATAGATTACTGCACTCACCAAAGCGGAGCGCTCATAACCGGATCAGGTCCTCCTATCGCAGCTGTCAGCACCTGCCTCCCTGGAGACTGGGTTTCCAACACAATCACTTTGGAGAACACACATTCAGATTCTAGTGCATATGTGCCATATTTATTTTTATTTTTTCCTTAATATTTCACAAAGTGGTTGTACTTTCGGTCAAGTTAATGAACATGCTGACTTAGCCACTCTAAGAATGAATAAAGGGTGAAGAATCTGCAGAGGACGGTTATGCCGCTGCTGAGCCTCTGTTCTCTGCCAGGGCATTCTGCCATTTGACCATAACCAATCTCACCACCTTCCAGGCTTCTTAGAAGCATGGCTTAGAAGTCACCTTGGGGCCAGCCAAATAGCTCAGCAGATTAAAGCACCTGCAAGCAGAGGCCAGTGGTTCGATCCCTGGGCCTGCTGTGCTGGGTGCACTGAGAGGGCGATTGAGACTGGACATGGTGGTGTGCGCCTGTCATCCTAGCACTTGGGTGGTTGTAAACAGGCAGATCAGTACGAGTCTGATCTAGTAGTGAGACCCTGAATGCTCTGTAGATCCTTCCTTAAAATACAAAAAAAAAAAAAAAAAAAAAAAAAGTCACATTGATTAAAAGTTTTAAGGAATACTGATATTTGAGATTATACAAGGAAGTTAATTCAAAATTTAAGAATTCTGTTCCTGGGGCTGGAGAGATGGCTCAGTGGTCTAAAGCACCTACTTAGAACAAGCTCGGCAAGGCATCAGGGACCGCGGTTCAATCCCCCAGCACCACATGCCAGCCAGCCGCGCCCCCTGGTGGGCTGAGCTGGCCACACACACACACACCACTCTCTCTCTCTCTCTCTCTCTCTCTCTCTCTCTCTCTCTCTCTCTCTCTCTCTCAAATAAATAAAAATAAATAAAAAAAAAGAATTCTGTTCCTGAAATAACTTCCTCATTTGAAGAGAAAAAAAGAGGGTATTTTGTCTTAAATGTCTCTGGTCATTTCAGAATGCATAAGTGTCAAGTAAAAAAGAACACTTGCTTTAGCCAGTTACAGAAAGTTTGAGAGAAATTAACTTTATTTGCCCTGAGAATAAATTTTCTAGTAAGTAAGTGTAAGATAAAGTGAAGCATATTCCAACGTATTAAATCCGGCAACTTTTACTTTGATGGGTCGATCAATAATACATTTATTAATGAACTTATGATGTCTATATTAAAACATATGTAGAATTGAATATTTTATCCACAAAGTGACACTTGAAATATTTGGTTCTTTTATAACAAAAAAATAGAATAATTATACCCAGCCAGCCAAGTTGCCCTTCTGCATCAAAATAACTGCATAATTCTCAAGCCACTGTGTTTTAAGGAGTGAAAAAATATTACAGATAGCTAAAGAAGCAGAGATTCAGACACTTTTGTTCCCATCTCAATCAATATTTACTCCCTATGTCACCTTCCCACTTTGATTAATTCCCCTTAGGCTTCCATAAAATTATTTTAATCATGTGACCAAATCTTCTATTTTAATCCATTTCATTGTAGCGTTCATCAAATCATACCATAAATTTAGAAGAAAAGAAGTTATATCTTTAAATCTAAATTTTAGGCTTCTTGAAGAATTTGTGAGGAGTGCACACTACTAGACGGTTACTTCATGGAAATAGATTTTAACTCAAAGAATGATTCCATGCAAGTAAATAGTGAAAAGATTAAATATTCTAGTTGCTGTGCAATTTGCTAGGTGGACTGGAAGTTCTTGAGATTTGAGAATTCTTTCTGTCTTTAATGTGTTCTTAAAAGTGACAGTGACAAAACTCGTAGGAGAGGGTTACTTGTTGTGTCCCACCATTCAGCTTCCCTCTTCTCTGACCTGGCTGATGCCGGCTTAGTAACTGCAGCACTTCCATGTGGTATCTACAGATGCTTTCTGCTTTCATCTTATGTTTAACTGAAGGCTTCGTTGTACATTTTTGTCTGCCAAAATCGAAGATTGCTTACAGTCTAACAGCACCATATTCCAAAGCTTTACCTGTGGAAGCTTCAAGGAACACACACAGCTTCTGACTTTTGAGCTCAAAGCTGAGCCCACTCAGACAACAGCTTGGCTGTACCAGGAAGTAGTTCAGGACATCCAGAACCCTTTAAAATCCAGAATTGAAAACTCGATTAAAAACAGACAGCTGACGTATGACTGAGCAAAAGAATGAATTCATGTCACTAGGATCAGAGAATTAAAGAGGGAGATTTAATTGTAGTTGTTTGCAATATTGTTGTATTACTTTTATTGCTCTAATTTCTTCTGGTTACATAAATGAGCTTGTTCTCTTCTTAATCTATCCCTGTTAGCCAGTTGTACTCAGTCCCTGTCATTCAGAATCAAATGGTTCTGTTGTATTTTTGTACTTCCATAAAATGTAGAGTAATTTTCATTTATTAAGTAAAAATGTTTCCTTTCCTTTCACTAAAATATAATGGGAAATTATGACATATCTAGAGGATTCAACTGAGGGCACTTCTCGTTTAATGGGGTCTGTGGAGCTCACATTGAAAGAGTAATTTAAAGTCTTCTACGCTTCTTGAAGGAAATTCTTTCCTGATAGATGAGAGATCTTAATAGATGTTACCCATCTCAAAGAAAATGGAATTCTTCAGATTTATGGGAAACCCTGGGCTTTCAGTCTTCAAATAAAAGATGAAAAATATGCACTTGCAAAAATAGAGAATGAGATTGTTTATAAGAATTTCTACACAAAGTTTTTCTTTGGTGGAGGTTTGACAATCACTCAAAATTCCGTGCTTAATGTCCCAATTTTCTCAGTTACTATACAAAAAGGACTAGGAAGTAGGCGCAGAAACAACAGAACATTGTTTTTCACAGTTCAGGAGGAGGTGCAATCCAAGATCAAGGTGCTACCAGAGTCAGTGCCTGGCGGACGCCCACCTCTGTGCAAGGAGCAGCTTCTCACTGCAGCCTCAGGTAGTGGAAGGGGGATGAGGGCACCACTCACAATCATGGGGCTTTTGTCCCATCCCAGTTAGGTCCCACTCCATGCTGTCACCTTGGGAGAGGAGATTTCCGCATAGAAATTAGGGGGCCCACAAGCACTCAGACCACAGCCCTCAGGAACTTACATGGGAAATCGATTCTCACTGCTGAGCTCTGCAGATAACATTTCAACATCTGTACATGAATGAAAGCCACATTGAAACGTGTGCATTTCGCATATACAAAAGCTATACATTTTCCAAAAACATACTCAAAGGATAATGTTTGGAGATGGCTTATCAAAATGATGGAATTATTGAGAATCATTCAAGGTTTCAAAAAATATATAAAAGAATATATGATTTTTCACACTATACTGGGGTGCTGCTTTCATAGAGATAATTAGAAGCTAATTTTAATTTTCAGCAAATTGTCTCTTTCACACTGCTATTTATTTTACTGGTCAGAGCTCAAAAAATATAAAGTAGCAGAATAACTTGCAGATTTTCTCCTGAGCTCCCCTCAAAAACCATGAAGAATTTCATTGTATAACCTTGTAAGAGATAAGTACTTTGTACTTTTAAAAACAAAACAAACAAACAAAAACATGGAAGAGGTTGAAAATGATCAAAGAGGTTATATGCATATATAAAAACCTCACAATGAAATCCAATGCTTTACAATTAGTATGTCCTAATAAAAATAAATGAGATAGAGAATTTGTTCTATCAGAATTTCTTTCTCTTCTATTCTTTTTATGACCCACCAATTCCTTCCTTAATAAATTAAAGCAACTTTAACATGTAATCACTGTAATATGCTTGTTGTCTACACTTTTGAAAAATATACTTTAAATTTTACTTTCACATTTTACTTTCACAATTTTACCTTCACAATATACTTTCACATTTTAATTTCTGCATTACTTAAATGCTTATGTTGAATTTATAATGCCTTTGAATTAGAAAAACATTATGGTAGAAAGCCTATTGTTGATATTTTCATGTTCAGTACTCTAATGATATGCTGAGGACATAAATTGTTTTAGACTCTAATACTGAAAATTCAATGTTTAGTGTTCTTTCCTATAAAAAATAATATCTAAAGGACATTGAAGGCAAGTCCACTAAAATATATTTCAATACATATGATATGAAGCCAAGAAAAAGTGATAGAAAGCAATATTTTTCCTTTGCTTAGGTACTAGAAATCGAACTCAGGACCTCGCACTTGCCAGGCAGATACTTGTGCCACCGAGCTATGTCCCCAGCTCAGGGGCACTCTTTCATTGATCAAAGATGTCATCACCCCTTGACCCTAGTGGTCCTGCCCAAGTCACGTGCATTACATCTGCCAGATGCTGATCCACAAGCCTACAAGTCAGGTAGATCAGTGGCCTTCTTCATCTTCTGATAATAAGAGTTCAGCATCTTTCCGCCAGCATTTTCCATGCATTTTCTAAAATTGCTGTTCGAGGAGGGGCTGCACACTTTGCGTAATGCAGTAGGTCAATATCATAACGTCATAAAGGCAGCCCAGTTACATTAAAAATGATTCAACTTTACTTGGTCAAGAATGTTTCAGGCACTTATTTTGATGTTGTTTGGGTGCATCAGAAAGGAAACAATGTTCTGACTATGCGCAGATGGCAGGAGGCTTTGTCAAGTGGCAAATTTTGTCAAATGGAAAAAGACATTTGTCTTTTGCTGTATTCTTATGGAGGATGTGAACATAAGATTACAGAAAACTTTTTAATATCAATTCCTTATGTCGGTGAATAGTTTCACTTAAAGATATTTAAAATATAAATAATTCAATTTTTAGGCTCAAAGATTGTATCCTCTGTCATTTTTTTTTTGCAAATGATATTTTTCTTGCCAGTGTGTTCTTTGCTGATACTTTCCGCTTCTGCAAATTCTAGCCAATATTAGAGAAATGAATATTTACCAAAAGTTGTTTCAGGCTTACTAGTATTCTATGAAAGGATTTTCTTATAATATCTAAATGTTTCAAGAAGAGAATAAGATATTTTTGTATATTACTTTCAAAACTTTGACTTGACAAACAGGGGAAGTTTGCTGTTCAGAGTGAAAGATCTGAGAGGACAAAAAGGACACACTGGAGGGTCCTTAATTCACTCCTTCTCCTTCTTTCTTGGTTTCAAAATAGCATTCTGAATATTTATGTTCCTTTACTTCCCTCCTTGCTTCTTAATCAGTGCTGGGTCCATTTAGTCATTTGATTTAAATAAATTTTGGCAAAAAAAAAAGCTATGAATCTATTTTAATCCATTGCCAATTTGTGTGTGTGTGTGTGTGTGTGTGTGTGTGTGTGTGTGTGTGCTTTATACTGAGGACTGAACCTTTGACCTTCTTGGTGAATTACATCTCTACTCCTTTTTAATTTTTTTTTTCTTAGTTTAGACAGTATGTTACTAAGTTGGTAAGTTGGTCAGGCTTAGCTCAAACTTTTTTTTTTTAAATGATTTATTTAAACACAACTTATTGGGGCTGGCGAGACAGCTCAGTGGTCTAAAGCGCCTGCTTAGGCAAGCTTAGGCAAGCATGCAGGGACCTTGGTTCAATCCCCAGCACCACATGCCATGCCAGCCCCGCCCCCAGCGTGGGCTGATCTGACCATAAAAAGGAAAAAATAAATAAATAAACATTTTTAAAAATTAAAAAAAATAAATAAAAACAGCTTATTTATTTATTTTTTTTTTGTTACAGGGTCTCACTATGCAGCTCAAACTTACAGTGATCCTCCTGTCTCTGCCTCCCTGGCTCTGGGATAACAGGCATACACCTCCACACTGGACTTCTATGGCCCTCTGGACATGCCCGGGGTTTTGGAGGCCAGTGCACCGTGTGGTACCAGGATCAAAACCAAGTCCTTCAGCTTGCCAGGCAGGCAATTAGAACACTGAGCTATCTCCCCAGCCTGTTGCTTTTTGTTTGTTTGGCTTTTTTGTTTGTTTGTTCATTCATTTTGTAGTTTTTTTTTTTTTTTTTACCGGGAACCAAACACCAAACTCAGGACATTGAGCTTCTCAGGCATGTGTTTATGCCTCTGAGCCAAACGCTGGTTCTGGGCTCATGCTTGTGCTCTTTCTGTTCATCTCTGAGAACACTGAGATTAAAAGCAAACTCCAGCATCCCTATTTTGTTATGAATTTTTTGAGTTAAAAGTTTAGGCAAAATGAGTCTCATAAGGCTTATTTAATTGGTTTAAATCATAAGTGTTGGAATGTGTGTCTATAGGTTTCATCGATAAAGCAGTGACTGTAGGGATTTTTAAAATTTTATTATTTGTTTATTTATTTATTTATTTATTTATTTATTTATTTATTTATTTTTTGGAACCAGGGATTGAACTCAGGCCCTTGAGCTTGCCAGGCAAGCACTTATTCTACTGAGCCATCTCCCTGGCCCCAGTGACTGTCGTTTAAATGACATTTTATTTCATAGTTACAATAAAAGCTCTGTTACGCAGTACTTGCAAATACCTTTTGGCTCTCTCTTTTTTAGTGACTTATCTTATTTCTTGATGCACATTCAAGAACACAAGGGACAATGTTTGGAATCCACCAGAGAACAGATTTCAATTTAGATTTAAAAATTCCAATTGGTTTATACTGAGCATTAGAGAAACAGAAAAAAAAAAAGAGAAGAAGAAGAAGAAGAAGAAGAAGAAGAAGAAGAAGAAGAAGAAGAAGAAGAAGAAGAA
>NW_004524591.1:4508839-4512238 GCF_000260255.1 Octodon degus
GAAGAAGAAGAAGAAGAAGAAGAAGAAGAAGAAGAAGAAGAAGATGATGATGGCCTGGAAGGGATTGATTGAAAATGAAAATTAATTCAGAGAAACATTTTTTTTTGTTCTTCATTTATTAGCCATAAAGAAGTCAAAGACATGAAAACAGATTGTACAATTTCATCTGCGCAATCAACTGAAAGACCTTAGATTATTTACTTAAAATTGCAAAATAATAATACCATAATAATACTAGAATTTCTACTCCTTTATTATACTTTAGTCTCACTCCTGCTTAAGGCACATTATTCTGTTTAGTCGTGACTGTTATTAAGACATACAATAAAAAACCTTAACTTTTTAAAAACATATTTTAACAACTAACCTCCTAGCTCTACCCACAGTTTTCTACTTTATTTTTCTAAGGGGAAATTGCTATGTATTTATGTATGTGAAATTTGTAAAGACTTAAGTTCAATGGCTTTTGGAACAGTAAATCTAACATGTTTCCCGCTGAGGTAATCCCACACGCTTGATGTAAAACACAATAAAAGCTGCTGAGCTCATACCTGCTACCTAATGTTTGGTTAGGCACAATGTGTTATTGTTACCATTTGTTCTGTAAATCATTATTTTAATTCCATGTATAAATGTATGACTTGACATACAGCTACATTTCCATGAATTGATCCATCAGCAGCATTGTCAATTCATCTACCTGAGAAGGTAGAAGAAAAAAATTATAGCTTGTTTATTCCCTGGGCAAAAAAGAACATAGGAAAATAATTGTATGAAGTGCTAACGATAAGAAATAGGTTTATATAATTATTGATTACTATGTCAGCAATGTGGTGATTTACTAGTAGGTGCTTTCCAACTCTAATCATTTGGTGAGAACCCAATTTGTATTCTAATACCTTCCTTTGGCAAAACAACCTTCTCAGTGCAGTAATGGAGAGTCAATGGTAGAGTAGTTTTTCTTAGACATTTGTATAAATCAGGTATAACTCTTCCATAAAGCAAGAGATATAATAAGTGGTTTAAGAAGACAAATAGCATAAGACAGAATACATATGAATATAAACTTTTAGAGTTTCTGTCTTAATCAAAATTTTGTTTGGTAAAAAAAATACCAGCAAAAGATAGTACAAAATCGGCAGAGAGTGGAGCATGTATTTACAATACATATGGCAAACAGAGCTTATACTCAAAATAAGTTCAATCAATCATAAGAGAAAGGCAGAAAGCCTAATATACATCAGGGTCTCACTATGCAACGTGGAGTGATCCTCCTGTCAGCCTCCCCAGCACTGGAACTCAAGGACTGGTATGGTATGGCATGTGGTACCGGGGATCAAACATGGGTCCTTGAGACTTCTAAGCTTAGACTGCTGAGCTATAGCCCCAGCCCAGGAATAAAAGTAAATGAATAAATAAATTAATTAATTAAAACAAACGAATGTTGAAATAGTACTCATCTCGCTTACCTTCATTCAATATCAAGATGTGGAAGAATTTGCACACTGGACACTACACAGAGAGTAGACTGGATCATCTATTACAAGAAGCACTGGAGATAAATTTCATAAATAAAATGTGAATTAAAAGAAACAGTATGAATGTCTACATCATGTAGATCTACATTAGTTTTTGGTTTTTCTAGCAGAATGACTCATGCTCTGAGAAGTCAGAATAATGCCTATGCTTAGGGGTTACTAAGCATAGCAAACACTCTAGGAAGTGTCTGATAATGCTGTCTGGCTTTATCTGGGTGCTCGTTACTTCATTGTGGGAAATTTTGTGATGACTCACTTAGTTGGATACTTGGGGTATCTTCTTTGCTTAGAGCATGTATTTTGTCTTTGACAAACGCTTGCTAAATACAAGTCTGTCTTTCATATGTTACCAGGAGAATGAGGAAAGATGATGAAATTTGGCAAGGTTTATATTAATGAAAAGAAAAATGTAAAGTGATTGTTTACTCTTTCTACTCTGAAGACATCCACATGACTAACTTCTTTCATCTATAGGGCTTTTCCCTGGTAAATTATCATAAATTACCACACTTAACTATAGTACACAGTTTTATCGCCGCTATATTCAGTTATAAAATTATATCGGTGAATAGTGTAGCAATTAGCAGTATAATATGAGATATTTGCTAATTATATATCATATATATACATACATAGAAGTATTATACTGTGTCCCATGAATGTGTACAATTAAATTTATAATGAAAATGAATTTTTAAAATGAAAAATTAGCATTAAAGGAAACAGAGAACTCTCATTCCCAGGATGGACGCTGTGATGTGCTGCTTGTACTGGGGTGTAGCATGAAGACCAGCTACTACAGAGCTCTCAGAGATGTGATCTTAGCTTCAACCGCTGCGCCTATATGAAAGAGACTGAAGTGGTTTAACGAAACTGTGATGTTTACTGTGAAGCAACGCATTTGACAAAAGTGTCTTCAAGAGACCCATGAGGAAGGCCAAAAGCAGTTTGCTTTTCTCTATTATGACCAGTAGTGTAATGTGAACATAAAACTCACACCAGTTCTCCTTTCCCCCATCATACTGTATCCACATGACCCTTGGTTTTTCGTGATGTCATGGAACATCTGTTTGAAGAGCACTCAGTAACCTAGGGTGTTAGGAGCAGAGGGACTAGCAACTGCTGAAAACTGGGAGGAGAGTGAAGATGGGGATGGTGTTTGTGGCGTGGCCATCATGGGTGCTTCCACCAGGAATGTGGCCCACTGCCTACTGTCAATCACATTTGAGATTCAGGGTGTCTCAGAGAGAACCCTTATTTATACTGGCAGGCATTCTTGTGTCTCCTATCTGGCCTGAGCTTTTTTGTGATAACTGGAAAGATCCACACTTCCTCTTTTCAAGGAATATTCAGATTAACTGAGAATAGTCTGAAATCAGCCAGAGAGTATTTATAGGAAAAATTGACAAATCTAAAAGTTGAGTTTTAGTTGTATTTGAAAACCAGCTTCCATATTACCAGCATGTCCCTGGTATTCACAATCCTGAGAGTACTGAGAGACTTAGTTGTTTGAAAATCATTAGGGGTGGAGGTGATCTTTGGTTGGAGTTCTGTAATTAACCTTTTAAAATAAAGGCACTGTCTCACTGCTCTCCCTTAGAAATAAGGACAGTGGTTTCATGATTTGGGAATCTTAAGGGGCAGCATCTAATACACGTGAGTACATAGTTGGGCCTCACTTATCACACGTTGAACGCTGGTAGTTGTGAGTATAGGACATAAAGAACTCTAATAGCACAAGTCTAAACTATAAAAAATAGGGGCTGGAGAGATGGCTCAGTGGTCTAAAGCACCTACTTAGAACAAGCTTAGCAAAAGCATCAGGGACCACGGTTCAATCCCCCAGCACCACATGCCAGCC
>NW_004524591.1:4512338-4515854 GCF_000260255.1 Octodon degus
CCCCCTGGTGGGCTGAGCTGGTCTCTCTCTCTCTCTCTCTCTCTCTCTCTCTCTCTCTCTCTCTCAAATAAATAAATAAATAAAATTTAAAAAAAAATAAAAAATATATATCTCCCAAATAAGATATGGTACCCAAGAATTTGACAAGTTTTTGTTTTCTATTTGATGAATAGGATGTTAAGTAGGATCTCCAATGAAAACAAGTAGGTGACATAGAATAGATTCCATAGGACATCATGCGATTGTGAATACATTCTCTTCTGAGCATGTTTCAGCATGTTGCTGGGGTTTTCTGGGCAGAGGTAACTCAACACTTGGACAATAAACAATGTTACCTTTAAACTACTGTCCACAGATCGTTATACCTGATTTACTAGGTCCTGAGTTCCCTGTTTCAAAAACGCAATTGACTGGAAATTTATACAATAAGGACAGGATTCCATGAATAAATCACATAAGCAGCCACTTTCTTTCCAAGAGACAAGGGTATCAATTCAGGCAAAGAAGACTGTAAGCACTTAAATCCCCAACTGCAGAAAAGGGTAGAGAGGCAAGTTTATCTTACCTCTATCACCAAGTTTCACCCGAATGGAAGTTACTTTCTCTCTCTGAACTTGAAGTTGCACTGTTGCGTTCTTTGGCACCATCTAGGAAAGCCCATCACATGTCATGTTATACATGGAAATTGTCGGAGGATAACAGACCCTGAATGTCAGCCTAAGGACGGCAGCACAGCATGGGCACATGGAGTTGGTTACCAGGATAGCTGCTGGACCCAGAATCTATTAAGCCAAGTTGCAGGTAAATTTGAAGAATAGATAAACCTCAGGCTGCAAGAGATAGCCAGGACACATTCATAACATAAACAAATTTATACAGTAGTTTAAAAATCTTATGTAAGAATTTTTAAAGTTGTAAGTATATTTTGTTTACTGAAAAAGATAATAATATGCAATTCATTATGTTTCAAATACTTTTCAAAGAAATATATATATATTATAAATTATGTAATTCTCATTAAAATTTATATACTCCTGAGTATGACCTAGGAAATTTAAAGAAGTATGAAAGCTGTATTAAAAAAAGGGAAAAAACAAGAATGGAAAATGAAAAGCAAAGAACTATAAGGAAAAGTAGAACTCAAGGCAAAAACACTGATGGAAAAAGTCAACAAAAATATAAGCTTGGATGTATTTTACAAAGACAGAAAGACTTACACTTGTGTTAACATTGCCATGAAAATATGATGTATTTAAATCATAATTTAGACTATTTCTTTCCATGTGGTAATACCCAAGTAACAGCTGAGCAAGATTTGAAACCTATTTATGTACCAGTCTACATCCTCAGTATAAAATAGTGATGCAGAAATGCCATTCATCTAATGGCATGATGAAATTGCTCATGCTTGACACTCCTCACAAATGGACCTATGGAAAAGCCAGGTAAGAACCAACAATAGGAACGACAATAAAATATGTCCTAAAGTTTATTTAAAAGATTTAACAGCTTCTCTCGCTTTCATTTCTTTGGAGTGATTCTGAAAGCCTTGAACCTCTCATTTGAAGGTCTGATAGAAGAAATCTCAAAATTACTTGAATATGTACATCTAGGGCAGCTCCTTCAAAATTTCCTTCATTAAGAACAGCAAAGAGCCTCAACAGACTGCCAAATTCTGTGGAATTATTGCTCTCATCTTTTCTTAAGAAAATTATCTATTAAGTTTTCAGATGCAAGGAAAATAGAAAGTGAACAAATAAGCACCCTAATGCTGCACCTCCAATGACTAGAAAAGGAAGAGCAAACAAAACCCAGAGCCTAGAGATGGGAAGAAATCATGAAGATTAGAGTAGAAATTAATTCAATTCAGATGAAGAAAACAGTTCAAAGAATTAATAAAACAAAAAGCTAGTTCTTTGAAAGATTAAGTAAAATCACTAAGTCCCTAGCTAAAATCATCAAAAAGAGGAAAGAAAAAATTCAAATACAAGCAATAAGAGAAGAAAAGGGTGTAGTCACCACAGACCCAGTGGAAATTCAGAAGATTATCAATAGCTACTTCGAGAATCTCTACTCTCACAGAGTAGAAGACACAGATGAAATGGACAGATTCCTATAAAGGTGCAAATTGCCAAAACAGAATTGACAAGATGTAACCACTCTCAATAGCCCAATAACAGCCAATGAAATATGAAATGTGATTTAAAAAACCTACCAACAAAGAAAAGTCCAGGTGCTGATGGATTCACAGCTGAATTCTACAAGAAATTTACAGAAGATTTAGTCCCTATACACCCCAAAATCTTCAATGAAATTGAAAAGGAAGCAATCCTCCCAAAATCATTCCTGGAGGCAAGTATTATACTGATACCAAAACCAGGGAAAGACACAACTAAAAAAAATAACTAAAGGCCAATCTCCCTCATGAAAATAGATGCAAAAATTTCCAATAAAATCCTAGCAAATAGAATAGAACAAATCATCAAGAAGATCATACACAATGACCAGGTAGGATACTACCTAGGGATGCAAGGATGGTTCAATATTTTAAAATCTGCAAATGTAATACACTATATTAATAGAGTAAAAACTTAAAACCACATGATCATCTCCATTGATGCAGAAAAAGCTTTGACAAAGTCCAACACACATTCATGTTCAAAGCCCTACAGAAAATTGGAATAGACAGCCTCTACTTCAATCTGGTAAAAGCAATTTATGAAAACCCAATGGCTAACATAATTCTACATGGGGAAAAATTGAAATCTTTCACTCTTAGATCTGGTACAAGACAAGGATGTCCTCTATTACCACTCCTATTCAATATAGTTCTGAAATCATTGACTAGAGCTATTAGACAAGAGAAAGAAATAAAAGGAATAAGAATAGGTAAAGAAGAAGTTAAATTATCATTATTTGCAGATGACATAATACTTTACTTGGAAGACCCCCCCAAAAAAAAAACTCTACCAAGAAGCTTCTAGAATTAATACAGAAATTCTTTAGCATAGCAGGATACAAAGTGAATACCCAAAAGTGAATAGCATTCCTCTACACAGATAACAAGCACACTGAGAGAGAAATTATAGAAACAATATCTTTTACAATAGCACTGCAGAAAATGAAATATCTTGGAATTCATGTAACTAAAGAAGTTAAAGATCTTTTCAAGGAAAATTACAGTACTCTGAAAAAAGAGATCGTAGAGGATTTCAGAAAATGGAAAGATATTCCATACCCCTGGATAGGAAGAACCAACATTGTGAAGAAGGTTATACTCCCAAAATTGCTATACAGCTTTAATGCAATTCCTATCAGACTAGAACCAACATACCTCATAGACCTAGAGAAATCGTTCCTAAAATTTATTTGGAACCAGAAAAGACCTAGAATAGCAAAGGCAATCCTGGGCAACAAAGACAAGGAAGGAGGCGTTACAATTCCCGACTTGAAATTATACTACAAGGCTACTGTGATAAAATTAGAATGGTACTGGCAACAAAATAGCCCTGAGGA
>NW_004524591.1:4515954-4517763 GCF_000260255.1 Octodon degus
GAGAGAGAGAGAGGCCCGCTCAGCCCACCAGGGGGCAGGGCTGGCTGGCATGTGGTGCTGGGGGATTGAACCGCAGTCCCTGATGCTTTTGCTAAGCTTGTTCTAAGTAGGTGCTTTAGACCACTGAGCCATCTCTCCAGCCCCACCTTATCTTTGACAAAGGGTCCAAACATACACACTGGAAGAAAGACAGCCTCTTTCACAAATGGTGCTGGCAAAACTGGCTCTCTACATGCTGAAAACTAAAACTTGACACAGGTCTAAAAATCACCAGGCACTAAGCTAAATTCAAAATGGATTGGGGCCAGGGAGATGGCTCAGTAGAATAAGTGCTTCCCTGGCAAGCACAAGGGTCTGAGTTTGATCCTTGGCTCCACATTAAAAAAAAATGGATTAAAGATCTAAACATTAAAACAGAAACACTAAATCTCCTGGAAGAGAAAGTAGGAGGAACTCTTGAAGACATAGGAGTAGGGAGAGTTCATGAACAAAAATCAAACCACATAGGAAACACTCGAAAGAATTAACAACTGGTACCTCCTCTAATTGAGAAGATTTTGCACATCAAAAGAAATTACCAACAAAGTGAAAAGACAACCCACAAATTTGGAAAAAATCTTGACAAATAAGTACTCAGACAAAGATCTGCTCTCTAGAATTTATAAAGAACTAAAGAACATCAGGGCCTCAAAATTTAAAGACCCAATGCAGAAATGGGCATCTGAGATGAACACACACTTCTCGGAGGATGAAATTAAAGAAGTGAATAAATATATGAAAAAATGTTCCATATCACTACCCATCTGTGAAATGCAAATTAAAACCACATTGAGATATCATCTCACCCCAGAAAGAATGGCTACCATAAATAAAACAACCAAAAAAAAAAAAATGATGGAGAGGTTGTAGGGAAAAAGGAACTCTTCTCCACTGCTGGTGGGAATGTAGACTGGTATAATTATTATGGAAATCTGTATGGAGGCTCCTTAGAAAACTAAGACTGGAAATGTCATTTAAATCAATTATTCCTCTACTGGGAATTTTCCCGGAGGATCTGAAAATATCATATCATAGTGATATATGTGTGTCTATGTTTATAGCAGCACAATTTGTGGTATCTTGGAAACAACCAAGATGCCCATCATCTGAAGAATGGATGAAAAAAATGTGGTATTTTTATACAATGGAGTATTACTCAGCTATAAAGAGTGATAAACTCCAAACCTTTACATTTAAGTGGATGCCACTTAAAGATATGCTCATAAGTGAAATAAACCAGACACTATGTGTAAATATCATATAGTTTCCCTATTATAAGAACTCAAAAGAAGAAATACAAATAGAAAGATATAATAAAATTAAAAGGAAAGCAAGAACTTGAGGACTGGACAATGAAGAGAAAGCAAGGAGAAGAGCCAGGAAACATGACAGAACAAGCCATATAGTTATATGTCGAAGATTGGTAAGGCAATGATCCTGAGAATCTTCAGAATCTTCAAATCTAGCAGGTAATTGGAAGGATTCTCACCCTGACTAACTATATATACTGATACCTGTGAACTAAGATACTGCACTGATGATGGCAATTTGCAATAATAGGTTCATGCTTGGAGTGCCTGTCATTGTGGTCATCTGAATATTGGCTGCTTGTCATGACATTCCAGTTGCTGCTGTGCTGTCTCTCGGGTAGATGATTGTTTAAAGAGGAAGGGGGTGGTGAATGAAAGCAAGAGACAGGAAAAGGAGTATTGCGGGACTGTCCTGCAACAATGTTGTATATGGTTAGATTTCTGGATTTATGTGTAAACA
>NW_004524591.1:4517863-4521294 GCF_000260255.1 Octodon degus
TCTGGATTTATGTGTAAACATATATAATTCTTTATTCCTATTTTTTAAATATAGTTTTATTTTGTAAAAAAAAAAAAAAGTTTTCAGATGCATAGTCCTGATTCTGTGAATGTGGTCTAAGTAAACATACTGATGTTTCAATATGTCTTTCTCATTAATTAATCTTTATGTCCTCTCTTTCTCATGGCTCACATGCTATCTTGGTTTATAAACTTCATTCCTTCCACAATCCTGGGAAAGATGGCTGCATTTGTGACTATGCAAGAAAGAGGTCTGTGGTCTTGCTCATCACCCGAGACAAACTTTGCAAACAAGACAAAATTTTGCTGAGTGTTTCTGTTTGTGATCCAGATTGTTCACAAACCAGCATTCGTGAGCTGAGGTGACACTGTATTTAGCGACTGGGTTGTTTCATGCTGCGAGGGATACAGAAAGGAGAGAAAATCTTTCCTGAAATCATAATAGCTGTTGGGAGTGAACTGTTTTATGTGTTTATGATGATTTTTATGATTCAATATTCTAGAAATTTAAGAGTATCTTAGGAAATTTATGAACTTGATTTATTATATAGATTAAAGGAGAAAAACTAATGATAATTTCAAAGAATGTCCACTTATTAAAGTATAAAACACTATCCACTCCTAATTAAAAATATCCAGTGAAATATCAATAACTATTACATAATGTAATTTATAATTAGATAATATTTTGCTATGTGGTTGATAAACACAAACATTTCTATTAATTTAACAACACAATGTTACAATTAGAGGTACTTTTGTTAACCTAATATTATTAGCTAGTGTAGATTAAAAAATGAAATGTGTTAAATATTTTTTTATTAATTTTATTGAGACAGAGGTAGCAATCAGACAGTTTCAAAACAAGTTAGTAGGACAGTTACAATAACAATACATTGCATATTGTTGTCTTTGTAGCAGTTATTTATAGTACAAGATGCAGACATGATACCTTGTCTAAACACTATTAGTTCAAAACTTGCTTCTCATTGAACTAAGAGGAAGTATCTGTACATCTATGCTAAATATTTTGTATATACAGTTGCATGTGTGTGTATATATATATTTTTTTCACTACAAAATGGTCCTTCATTTATATCCCCCCTTTTCGCTTACTTTTGTCAGAGATGGGTATTCCATTCTCATTCATACATTGTAAGTGCATGAATTCAGTAGATGCACTGAAGACAGCAATGTGTAATCAATCCTAGGGCCATGCTTGGAATCCCTGTCTTTCTGGTCTTCTAAAATTGTACTGCTTCTAATGTCACATCAATTACTGCTATACTCTCTCTGAACTAAATGTTTGTTTCATAAAAAGAAGAAAAGGTAATAAATAAAAATAAGAGAGAAGAAAAAGGTGATAGTATGAAATACTTTAAGCAATATAAACTGTATTAGCATCGCTCAAAGTAAAACAGAAATTCTAAAACTTTTCATGATTTAGCATTTAAGAATTTGGTGATTATTTTAAACTAAAATAATTATATTCCTCCAGATAATTACTTTTCCTCTGGAAAGTAATTCTATGTAAATCTTCAAAGTTAAAATATCTTGTGTGAAATATCATTCAGGCCTATGAAACTCTGATATGTTCTTTGTGCAGTTTCAGGGAAAAAGGGAAATCCATTTGAGCTGTACAATGAGTAAGTTTTATTTACAGTGTAGTGGGATTTTCAAAATGACTGATCCTAAATTTAAACAAGCATTGGAAAATGTGTTAGAGTTTGAGAAATAAAAAGCACATGCCATTGTTCCTACTCACCAAGTTGATTTCTACATTCATTGAAAATTCAAGAACACAAATATATATGAGCATATCTGAAATAAAAGCCTTTCCAGTTAACTTTTATCCACATATCTAATGTGTTTTCCTTCAAAAATATAATATTCTCTGCTGTTTCTAATGGTGAATTTATGCCATAGCTGCCTTTGTATTCAAAAGTGCTATTCATGTCTGAAAAGATGAGTGCAAAATTAACTTCAGTTGAAATGTAATCTGAATAGGTCCCCTTCAAAACAGTTTTGATTTTTCTAATGACTGAATATTTTATATTCAGAGAAAATGAAAGTCATTGTTATTGTTGTTTCTCAGCTTCTATAAGATTTCATTAGCTTTGAAGTTTCCATGGTTGAATATTTCCAATATATGTCATAAAGACTAAGAATACTAATAAACAAAAACTATGCCCTTGTATAGGCTAACAAACCTCAAATCATGATTAGTTATTTTCGTGTGTGTGTGTGCGTGTGTGTGTGTGTGTATGTGTGTGTGTGTGTGTGTGTAGAGAGAGAGAGAGAATTGATCCATGAAAAAATATGAAAAGATCAATAATTGCATAAGATACCATAAAAATTCAAAGGTGGTATCCAAAATTAAACTGCATGCAACATAGAAATGAACTCTTTCAAGACTTCAAAGAATGGGTAATTCCTCTTTATATAATCTTGTGAAATTTCCTTTGCCAAGATATCAAAACCCAATTCAGAATACAGGAATTTACTCCATGGATGGATGAGGAAGTTTTAAAAACTGAAACAGGTTGGCCACCCAACATCACAAAAAAGACCTGGAAGATTCCTTGCTATGAAAGTGAACCCTGCTGGACACCGTATCTTGTCCCTTCTGAGACACATGTTCAGGAAGCCTGATCTAGCACTGCTTGGTTAAAAGGCCTCCAGCACTGGAAGATTCTTAAAATCAGATTTTGTTTTAGTTTCCACATTCTTTGGAAGCTATAATTTAAAAATCTCCCATGCTGCAAGAGGCATAAACAGAACAAAAGTGACTGATTTGATGAGTCCCATCTATCACTGATCACCTGAGTCCAGCACAGTTAATTTTTCACAACCAGGGCCCTATTATACAACACAGGCTCAATCAACAGCAAATAATTAGCAATACATATAAGACTTAAAAAGAACATGTAAAAACTAAAGGTTAAATCCAGATGTTAAACTCCTAAATGAATGCTTAACCCATTGAAACCACTTCCAGACATTGCCCTTATGAAAGCAGAAAGTGCCAGTGCTGTGCTGCTTGGACTTTATCTTCCCCATCTTGACACTGAATAAGCTTTCTTTTCTACATAAAAAAGTCAGTGCTGTGCATATCAGTACAGTGGGGAAGAACTGTCTGACTTACTAACAATTAAAAATAACATATTTTAAAATCACTACATCGGATCCCAGGACTTTAGAAGAAAAAGAAGTTCACAATTACTTTGGTAAACATCACTAGAGAATTCAATTAAACTGTTCTTAATTAAAGTTAAAATTATTTGGGAAATTAAAAAAAGGAATTCACTTGAAGTAAGAACTAATAAGATAATATATTCTCTCACATTAAAATTGAAAAATGCTGTCAATATTAGTGCTTAGGGGCTGGGGAGATGGCTCAGTAGACTAAGC
>NW_004524591.1:4521394-4546552 GCF_000260255.1 Octodon degus
AGAGTTAGCTTCTCCAGTTCAGCCTGAATAAACTCCTGAGTTCAATCCCCAGTTCCACCAAAAAAAAAAAAAAAAAAAAAAAAAAATTAATACCTACATGGAATGTCTGGCCAAAATAAATAAAAACAAAAGAAAACAGAGTGACATAACCAAAATGAAGCATATGAAATTTTGCATTTGTGCACATAACATATATGGTAACTTTGCTTAGAATGTCTTCGAATCAGCCCTAGGTTTCTAAGGCTGATTTGGTAACCCCTAGATATTCAGTGCTCATCATAAGAATTAAGGACTAAACACAAAAAAGGAAGGTATGAGATCAAGAAAAAGAGGACTTAGCAGAGAGCAGAGAGGGGGAGGAGTTTCCCAGAATAAAGAATTGATACTAATTTTCCAAGGTCAAATACATATCAGGCTTTGTGACCAAAACAGATCAGATAAGAAGAGGAAAGAAAGGTCCAGAAAGAATGTATCAGAGGAAGAGTGGAACCTACATAAGTTACAGAGTATTTTGTTTACTGAGACTAATTTTTATAGTTGTTTCAGAGAGTTTTTGTGACTAGATAGTGAGAGATATAGTGAAACAATTGAGAAGAAAATTTCTGGACAAGGAAAAGCACATTTACAAAATGAAGTATAAGTGTTTTAAATAGAAAAATAAAATTTCAGAGTCCTATTAGTGGCTCAACAGAGAACACTATTTGTAAAACCGTGAGAATAGGAACATCAAAATTTGATTTCATCAGAAAGATGCTAACATTTTCAGAAAATGGCTATAAACCCTTCTTCTATAATTAAAATCAGTAAGTAATTTCTAACACTGTAGAACAAAGAAAGATCTACCAACTATATAGTTAGAAATTTGAAAACAATAAAATATCACATGATTTCTTAATATGAGATTTCTTAATATGAATTTATTATTATAAATAAAGAGCAAAATATAAGATAATAGGAAGTAGAGATTTTTCTCAAATGGGATGAGATTAAAAGATGAAAGGAGAAGTGAGATAAGAAGGGAAGTGGGATGGAAGAGGGAGCCAGGGTGTGTGCCTGCTGCCCAGGAGGAATCAGCACTATGCACTGCACACAGGTACTAAGAAATGAAGAGAAGGATGGAGAGTATAATGAAAGTTGTACTCACAAAGCACAATTCAGGGCATTTTTATTATCTGCTTTGTATTATTGGGCTATATGAACAAAGTAAGGACATTGCTTCAGAATTCAGAACTGTATTTTAGAAACCTTGTTCAGCCCCAACTCGGCTATTTCCTAATTTATGTGATAAATAAATTATCATGTGATATTTTATTGTTTTCAAATTTCTAACTATATAGTTGGTAGATCTTTCTTTGTTCTACAGTGTTAGAAATTACTTACTGATTTACATTATAGAAGAAAATGTCTCAAACTTTTTTTCTTTTTTAAAAAGATGATAATGAAAGTTGACACCTAGGAAAAATATTTAAAAAATGAACAAACACATGCATAGCATATATTTTACATACTAACATTATTTTATAAAATAGCAACTAAAATTTAAAAGTATTATAAAGTGCAATGAGCAGAGTATCTTCTCAAAATCAGTTTACTAAGGAATAGTATGTGTTATACAGTGCAAGAGTTAGGGAAAATATTAGCACATTAGAGCATGTAAATGCTTTGAAAATTGAAAGATAGGATTTCTCTACTCAAAATTGCTATTATTTTTAGTAACAGATTATATTTTCAGTGTTTGATCAAACTTATTTGAAGATAAATGCATACTCACAACAAACAATAAAAAATTCATGCAATCTTACAAGCACTGAGAACGAAGTATTCCTTCCTTAGAAAGTATTGATTTACTATGTTGAATATGGTCATTATATGTATCTAAATTATGGCAATAAATTTAGTCATAAGAAACCTTAGAAAAATATTGATCCTATGTAGAATAAACATCTTGTGAATCTCAAGATTTTAATGATTAAAAAAATAAATGCTTTTCAGAGTTAGCTTCTCCAGTTCAGCCTGAATAAACTTCAAAATTTACTTTTTTTTTTTTTTTTTTTTTTTGTATACTACTTTTACCATTTCCTACTTGTGAACTTTCAGGAAGCTATCAGGAATAATTCTCACAGTCCCATAAATATTTATGAATCATTTTTGATTATTCAAATACCATTATCCTCTTGATGCAATGTGAAGAGATTTATGAAGATTAATTTTAGAAACACACTCTTATATTTATAAACTGGAGGGACCAGGGAGATGGTGCAGTAGAATAAGTGCTTCCCTGGCAAGCACAAGGGCCTGAGTTCGATCCCCAGTTCCTCCAAAAATAAATAAAGAAGTAAAAATAAAAACTGGCCTACAGATGAATAGTGAAAAGAGTATAGATGTGGTGCTGAATACTTGGGAATGCAAAGCAGTTTTTTCACCCAAAATGGAATGACCATCATGAATGGAGACTGAGGCCACAGGAATAATTAACTTTCCTTATAAATTGTGGAATTTATCCACCCAGTGTAACACATCAGTAGAATTTACAGTCTCAGGGCCAGCAAGACAGCTCAGCGGGCTAAAGCCCCTGCTTAGGCAAATGCAGGCAAGCCCAAGGACAGTGGCATAATCTATTGTACCAGCCCTGCCCCCAGGGTGGCCTGAGTTGTCACAGCGACCAGGCATGGTGTTGTACTTCTCTAATCCCAGTGCTGGGGAGGCTGAAAGCAGGAGGATCAATATGAGTTTGAGCTGCATAATGAAGCCCTGTAACAACAAAATAGGTTTAAAAAAATTACAATCTCAGAGTAATTTGTCTAAACACACCTAGAAAGGCATTTGTACTTGGCCATATACTCTAGCAGAGTAACTATTAGGTCTGGACAACCTGCAGTGGCTTTTCTGGTTCAATGTTACCATCGTCCATATCTTTTGTACATCAGTTGAATTTGAATCCATTCCAATCTGCACAGCCCCACTTCTCCCAGGGATCTGGTAACTTCCAAGATATCCTGCAGAAAACGGTGATCTAAAATTTTATCAGAGTTAATCCTTTAAAAAGGGACACTGTGCTCATTTAGATATTTAAAAATAAATTTTGAAGATTCTTTTCTAATAACTCAGCGATCAAATAGACTTCTATGGTCACCCAGTTTAGTAGCTGCCTACTGCAGAAAAGACAGGAACCGGATAGAAAACCAGTTCTGTGGGGAAGATTCAGCCGAAATGCACCATGTAAGCTAAAGTGACTAGGACTGAGCTGGTATAAGTGGGAAGTGGAAGTCTAAGGGGCCAAAAACCCACTCTGGAGTCCTACAGAAAGATTGGAATCCCAGTGCCAGTACTAAGTGGTCTTGCTCAGGACAACTAATTAAACCACTGGGTGCCCAGTTTTCTCTCTCTTGTAGCAGAGACAGAGAATGTACCCACTTCGTAGGTAGGAGTAAAAGTTAATTGGCTCCCGTACAGAAACATGGAGAATAGTTCGTGACATCACATGAACAATAAATATGCTTTTGTTATGAAGAGTATCCAGGTGGGCAATGCAAAATATAAATTTTTATGCCCCAATTTGCCCAAGTCTGTCTCTTATTATGTTTTATTACCCTAGATTTGCTGCACTGTGGCCTTTTAGAGATTATTTCACATCTGTGTGAAACACTTCATGTGAAAATCCAAGCAGAGGTCTGACCTCCTGCAAAAGAGGATTATCCAGTAAATCATTGCCAAGCATTTGGAAGAGAAAAGTTTCAAAAATATTTCATGTTAATTCTCTCCATCCCGAGAAGGGCCAGCTGATGGCAGGCCTAGGCTGAAGTGTCTCATCTCCTATAAATACCAAGACCAAAGTTGTTGCTTGTGAAATTTCCAATTTGCAAGTGGCCAGAGGGCACAGTCAGACATTCAAGAAAAAGCAGCTCATGCTGCACCTGGCAGGAGATTAGTGGCTGCTTAAGGAAAATGTTATTTCCGGCATTCAGTTTTCAGTTTGGTTAATTTTCTTTTCACATCTTCACATCTGACTAGTCAGGGGACTTTGTCCAGCAATCTTTCCATCAGACACAAGAAGATCATATGGTAAAAGGCATCATAACTGAGAAATATCTGATAGATTAAGATTATGAAATAAATAGGTTTTAGTGTGCTCAGGTTTGCCGATGACATCATAGCCCCAATTTTTATTGTACTAAATTGTCGAGGAAAGATATTTAATGATCCCAAAGGCATCATCAGAAGGAGTACAGGATGAAATGTAAAAGCAAACAGTTTTCTTGGAATTGTCAATTACACAGGAGTACCATCTAGAGATAAATATTTATAAGTCATTAACAAATTCCAGATCAGTTCATGATTATTCATCATGGGAGTGCATGCACTGGCTTCTATATGAATTATTCATTGGCTTTGTTTGTGAACATCTTTAACTGATTAATAGAAAATCATGATGGATATTTCTGAATTGTTCAGACTGAAGCACAGATCATAATGAATGATGTCATGCACTGCTTTTCAGGAGAGTGAGATGAATAGCTGATACAGGAAGAAAAATAAAAAATTCAGTGTTTTTTTTTTTTTTGCAAATATGTCTGGTTTAGAAATCTGAGGGCTTAAACTTTTATTAGTAACACATTGGCAATCAACATCCAACTCTTGAATCTATGAGCTTAGGCTAAAGAGTCAGAAAAGGTGACGTAAGAAGCAGCCAGGAAACATGCCTGAAGCATTTCTCTTTTTTTGGCCCAAATTTCTGAAACCAGGCCTCAAACCTTGAACAGGGAAGCCAAGCCTTCAAATTGCTTCCTTAAATAAAGTACTTCGTTGCAATTGTATACCCAATAGAATCCATGATCAATAGGAATAACCTCAGTTTTACATGAGAGCTGAAAGTTTTTGATGATGAATTATTTTTAGAGTCAGCCAATACATAACGTTAAGACTAGGGAAAAAAGATGGTTTAAATTTTTATCTATTATGTTAATACTTAGAGGGCTCTTACTGAGTATTTGTGTCGTCGTGTGCCAGTTTTCATATATATATATATATATATATATATATATATTCTTATTGCTGTATTTTATCATGATTTTTAGCATATCAAGGTTATTTCCAATAAAACATAAAGGATTTGGATGAGGTGGCTCTCATCATTTATTGGAAAGACATTAAATACTGAATGTGAACGTGATTTTGTGACACAGGCGTTAGTCAGAGTTCTTTACTAACTTATCACTACCGTAGATTTTTGAAGCTTGGTGATTCCAGAATGTAGATCCTTTGGCAAATCTATATGAAAGACAAAATAGATGAATTATAGAAGAAAGTATATAGGAAAACCAAATGCAAATCTGAAATGTGGACTCCACCAAGAACATTTTGAGAGTTAAATATACTCCTGTGCTGTATTTTGCAAAGAAAGCATAAGAATTACATCATAGGTCCTCAAGAAGATAATCTCAATGTCATTGTATCCACTACTTTATTCTCCCAAAGCTTTTGTGGGTTGCCTGAACATGGTAAAGTATTTTGACAATTCCCAAAATATAAGTAAATATTGTTTAGGTCTCTCAAATGTCCATGAGAGATATTCTGGTATTATTTTTATTAGACTAATCATTCTCAACTAGATTATAAATTTACACCATCTGTAGGTCTGTGTAAAAGGCATAGACTCCTTGAAAGAGAATCTTTTTGCTGATCCAGGGATTGAACTCAGGCCTTTGTGCTTGCCAGGCAAGCACTTATTCTACTGAGCCATGGGGGCCTGCCCCGAAAGAGAATCTCTGATGGAGAGAAGCTATGTAATTTGTAGCACTCAATGTGCTCCTATCATATATTGTAGGTTGAACTATTAGACACTTATTTTCATTCTCTGTCTCTGTGGCTATGCTTCTGTGAATAGATCTGGTTTTGTGATTCACTTTGGTCAGTGGAGTATTAGCAAGTGTTTCAGAAGCAGGGACTAAAGCTATATTTCTAAAGTTTCCCCTGTGCCCTTGTATCTCAGCATCAACATGAGAATAGGCTCAGGGTGGAGGATGAGAGAGAAGTTCAGCATAGACAATTACCAATCCAGGGGCACTGCTGGAGGCTGCCCCTTGTAAGGTCAGTCTTCACCAGTGCACAGGGTTCAGTGTCATCTCAGGAGCAGTTCCAGCAGAAATGGTAAAGCCCAACTAATATGGGACAGCTATAGGCTCATGTGCTAGTCAGTGCTACTATGCGAAGCCATGGAGTTTTCATTCTTTTTTTTTTTTTTAATTTTTTTAATTTATGTGTGCGTGTGTGTGTGTGTGTGTGTGTGTGTGTGTGTGTGTGTGGCCAGCTCAGCCCACCAGGGGGCGGGGCTGGCTGGCATGTGGTGCTGGGGGATTGAACTGCGGTCCCTGTGATTTGCTAAGCTTGTTGTAAGTAGGTGCTTTAGACCACTGAGCCATCTCACCAGCCCTTCATGTGTTTTTGACACAGCATTAGAAAGTCAAAACAAATCAATGCACAGGTGTAAGGACTAAATTCTTTATGCTTGATGGCCAATAAATATTTAATGAATCATAGAAGTTTGATGGAAAATATAGTGAGATGAATGGACACATTTAGTGAGACATTGGTAATTTTGGTCATTTGAGCCACTAAATATTATCAGCATAATATTCATATGGCAAAATTTTTTAATCTACTATCCTTCCAATGTACATAAATACAATTATGATATACATAACTAAACCCTAATAAATTATGGAAAACATTTAAGGATTACTGTATTGGTTCTCCACATTTAGTAAAATAATATTGTTGTTCTTTGCTACACGTGAAACCCAATTACTTAGGATACACATATTAACAATATATCAATATACATATGCAGTAAAAGAAATAAATAATATGAATGCTTGAGAGAAATCTTAACCTCTATGTCAACAATGTTAATATGATTGACTATATTTCCAACTCATACCACAATAATTAATTACAAGCTATTTCTAATTATTTCTTTAAAAATAATGCAATAGTTTTGAATTTTTGGGGTATAACTAAGTATTCTACTTTTCAGTAGCATTTTATAACATGAATTATCGTGTATACAGAGACAACACTGTAGAGGGATGTGATATCTAGGAGAAAAAGACAGACGCAGGACAGATCATGTATGTAGGCATCACACTGTGTAAGTGGCAGAGAGCGAGGTCCAAAACAATAACAAACATGCTCCGTATTTAACTGAGGACATAAAATTATCAGAATCAGCAAATAAAACTAAAAAAAGGCACAAGATGTAAGAAGAGGGGCTGGCAGGTAGTTCAGTGGATTAAGCTCCTTTTTAGGCAAGCTTAGGCAAGCGCAGGGACCGGGGTTCAATCCTGGGCACCACATTCTGTGCCAGCCCTGCTCCCCATGGTGTTCTGACCTGGTCAGTGAGTCCCAGAACTTGTCTTTAATCCCAGTGCTGGGGAGGCTGAAAATAGGACAATCACTATGAGTCTGAGCTGTGTAGTGAGACGCTATAACAACCAAATACATAATAAAAAAGAAAAAAGGAAGGAAGGGAGAGAGAGAGAGAGAGAGAGAGAGAGAGAGAGAGAGAGAGAGAAAGAATAAAACCAATAATATGCTGCACCATAAGTGAGAGTGCTCAGCACTGCATAAAAGAGGCACCGGCCGGATGTCTGGGCTGCTATTACAAGATTTTAGCCTTCATGGTGTCCATGTCTCCATTTTGAGAAAACAAAGACACGGAAATTGTGTGACGGGATGCACTTCTCAGGAGAGTAAAGCGCAAAGCACAGTGTGCTGGTCAGAGCTCCCATACAGAGATGATCCATGTCTAGGAGCTCATCTACTTACCTCTAGTGCCCTTTCCTGCATAAAGTGGAATTTGAAAAATGGAAAGTGAGTGGTTGGCAGTCACAAGTAGAATTAAAATACAGTGAGAATCCAAAATCCAGGGCGAGTGGAGATGGTAGGATATGTGGTTAAAGTCAAAGAAGAGGCAAAAAGGTTTCTAAGGGAAATATGCGGGGCTGGGGAGATGGCTCAGTGGAATAAGCGCTTCCCTGGCAAGCACAGGCCCTGAGTTCAATCCCTGGTTCCAAAATAAATAAATAAATAAATACATAAATAAATAAATAAATAAAATAAAATAAATAAATAAAGGAAATATGCAAACCTTCCCTGTCCTCCACTTCTTGGAAGTCTAGGTATTCACTACATGATGTGTTGCGTTGCACTGAGATTAGAAGAGAAGAAAGGAGAAGAGGGGAACAAAGAGGCAGGGGAAGGGAGATGGAAAGGAGGAGAGGAGGGAATAAAAGGGAGGGGAGAAGGGGAGTGTAGCTGCAGGTGAACTTGAATATATACAGAAAAGTCTTATTTTCAAATGATTTTTTTTTTCGGAACTGGGGATTAATCTCAGACCCTTGAGCTTGCCCGGGAAGCACTTATTCCACTGAGCCATCTCCCTGGCCCTCAAATGAAATTTTGAATCTGCTTTTTCCATATAGTTTCTAACCTTGAACATCAAAGATGAGTGTAACATTTGAATTCAGTGTACCAGCTATGCCTTTCTCTTATTTTTTTTCCTTTAAGTGCTACTACAACAAGAGACATGTTTTGTAAAAAAAGAAAGTATTCAATACAGCTGTGTTGAATACATCCAGCTGTAGGAATTATTAAAATTATGGCAGAAATTTTGAATTTCAAATTTTTCCCACAGACTTACCACTCACCTATATGACATTTCTTTTTATCACTTTTTTATTTTTTAAGTTGACTTCAGCATATATTTGCCATAACAATTATTGTTTCCATTGAGGAGAGTCGATACCTATATATAATACATTTTAATGCTTGTACTATTTCTTTGATAATGGTTATTTCTGAAAATTTCAGCAGCTATGAGTTTATGTCTTAACAGCTTTTCCTGACAGGAATATGTAAAAACAAATACATCAATAAAGAGAAAAGCAAAAGCCCACAAAAAAGGAAAGAAAATCAAGATGTATTTTATAACACAATGTGAGTGACATTAAAAGCATAAAGTAAGCCAGGAATGTGGCACCTGCCTATAAGCTCTGCTCTCCGGGATGCTGAGGCAGGAAGGCTATTCTTTCTTAGCCTGGGAGACACAGAGATTCAAGAAGACTTTGTTGGGGACAGGAAATGGCTCAGAGGAATAAGTGCTTCCCTGGCAAGTCCAAGGGCCTGAGTTCAATCCCCAGTTCAGCAAAAAAAAAAAAAAAAAAAAAAAAAAAAAATACTGTGTTTGAAGACTGAAAATAATAAAAATATGGGTATAAAACTCAGTGCAGAGGCTCTGAGTTCTAGAATGCCCCATGTCACAGAAAAAGAAATGTTTTTCTATGCACTAATCCTTTCATGGGCATATTCAATATTGTCAAAACACTGAGATTCTGGGAATATCATTATGGATAATATACATCAAAAGAAATAATGGATTCATCAAGTGGAGCTATATGATCTCTCTGATAAAATAGGAAGTTATTTTATCTTTGGTAAAGTAAGCAAAAACCCATATCCTAGGAAATATTTGCTGTGCGGAAACAATGTCATATCAGCATATAAAGCCAAATTTCCTTTATTTTGACCAGGTCAATGTACATTGATTCTTCTTTTGTATTTTTACATTTTGTTTTCTTTCAGAAGAGAAGCTGTCTGCATTATACTTAGACTGAGGCAAGTGAAATATCAGGAGTTAGACTCACTTCACAGTATTGTGCACCTAGTGTCTTATTTCATGTCAAGGTTGTTTCTTTAAGATTATAGACTTAAATCTTAAAGAAACAACCATCAGTCACTCTTATAAAGTGAGGAGGAAAGGTTAAAACCCAACCACATAAATGAATGTGCAAAACGAAGTATAAAAATAAATTGTGATAGGGTAATTATCCGCAATCCATGAAGTTCTTGATTAGAAACCCACGTATTGGGTTTAATAATTGTTTGCTCCAAAGACAATGTATCAAATAAGGCAAAGATGTGGAAGACTAGAGCATATTGTGACAGAGTTTAGGAAAACATTTGTTTTCACAAATCCATGTTTCTTGGTAATTACCTTATATAAAAATCTTTGAAACCAGTCTCTTATTTCTTTCTTGCCCCAGGATGAAGATAATATATTCTATAAGAATTTAAGTTCCCTTTCATTCTTTCTCTTCAATTTTAATTTCTTTTTCTTTCGTATTGTAAGAGTTTATTTTAAAGTCCAAATTATAAAGAAGTGTTCTAGATAGTCCTTTTGGAACCATTATGGTCTTAGCCCAGGTGATGTTCATGATTTGCTTAACTTTTCTTTCAATGTCACTAAAGATTTTTTTCACTCTACTCTATTTTATACAGTTGTTTTGCTCAAATCCTGAAGACATAGAGCCAGATTTAAGAATGACCAGAATCAGGATGAGAATCAAAATGTATGTGAGAATTAGGCCAAAATGCTATAGACTTTGTAATTTATAATAATATAAAATTTTACCTTAATATGTAAACGTGTGATTTAGTGTTTTATTTGACTGGATACAGATTTTTGAAAATTGAAAACAAATGTGGAAATTGACATATTTCATTTTATTTATTTTTTATTATTTTGTCAGAACCAGGGATTGAACTCAGACCCTGTGCTTGCCAGGGAAACACTTATTCTACTGAGCTATCTCCCCAGCCCATATGATTTTTTAAAATATAATTTTTTCAAAAAAATAATATTATTGAGAAACAAATAGCAATGAGACACTTTCAAAACCAATTACTAGCACAATTTCAATAATTAATACATTGCATATTGTTGTCTTAGTGGTTATTCATTGTACAAGATGCAGACATGATATCCTGTCCATAAAGACTATTAGAAAAAATCTCTCCAGTCAGTGATCCAAGAGAATGCAGCTGTGTATCAATCCTAACTATTTTGAACATATAGATATAAAATGGTTGTTCAATTGTATTCCCTATTTTGTTTAGTTTTGCTAGAGAAGGGTATTCCATTGTTATTAAAATATTGTAGGTGCCTAAATACAGCAAAATATTCCAATATAGTCCAGTACACCATAATGGTTTTCCACAAGACTGGCAATGACAGAAGTTGTTGACTTGGCTGGAGAGATGCCTCAATAGAATAAACACTTGCCTGGAAAGTACAAGGGCATGAGTACAATCCCCAATTCTGCCAAAGAAGAAAAAAAAAATGAAGAAGTTGTTGACTTGAGCCTTTTACAGCTCAGCATATGAATGTGGCCTTACTTTTTATACTTCATTTTTACACTTTTCTGCTGGATGGTTAAGACCAAGATAAAGCAAGAGCTATATAACAAGTAATATAACTTTTGTCAGTCAAATCTCCTCAGGATTTATCCTGAAACCCTGTACTGCAGTTTGTAGATCCTTTATTAGTGTCAGCCATGTGGATGAGCCTGGGACATTGTTTGACCAATTTGCTTTCTGTGAAAGCCTGAGAGAATGTTTCCTCTCCATGTGACTCTCCTTAGGCACCATTCTGCATCATCTATCACTTCCCTCTGAGGCCCCATAACCTCCTTGATCAGAAAATTTGGGACACAACTGAGTTACGTGATGTTACAGTACAGGTTCTCTTATGTCCTGAGTCTTCACTAACCTTGAAAGTCTTGGGCCAAAAAGTTGGCTCTCCTTGAAGCCCTTCTTCTTCTCTAATTTTTGGTCTGTGAATGTAGGGTGTTAATGATCCAGAAGAGAAGCTTGATAATATTACCGTAAAATAGTAGAGTTTAACTTCACTATCTGTCTGAATATCAAACATTTTAGGCATATCATGAAACAGGTATTTTCCATCAAGCATTGATAAGTTAAACTTTAAGTCCCTACAGAATATGAAGAAAAAATTAAAAAATTAAAAAAAATTTAAAATAGGAATAAACAGTTACATATTTTTACACAGAAATTTAGAAATCTAACCATATGCAGCATTGTAGCAGGACAGTGCTATGACATATTTTTCTTGTCTCTTGTTTTCATTTATTACCCACACCCATATTTTTAGGTAAACATTTACTTGAGAGACAGTGTGGCAGGAATTGGTATGTTATGACAAACAGTATACATTTAGAAGACCAGAATGGCAGGCATCAAAGCATGGCCCTACCATTACACATTGCTATCTTCAGTGCAGTTGCTTAGTTCACACGTATCAGCATATACAGTCAATCAGGGTGAGAATACTACTGATTAACTGCTAGTTTCAAAAACCTACTGAAGATTCTCAGGATCATTGTCTTAACCATTTTGTGCATATAAATGTATGGCTTTGCCCCTGTCGTATTCCTTGCCCTCTCTTTGTTTTCTAATCATCAAGTTCTCACTTTCCATTTAATTGTTTTGTACCTTTCACTTTTAATTACTTCTTTTGAGTTCTTATGCTGGGGAGACTATATGACATTTACACATGTGTGTCTGGTTTATTTCACTTCTGAGTATATCTTCAAGTGGCATCCACTTCAATACAAAGGCTTCAAGTTTATCATTCTTTATAGCTGAGTAATATTCCATTATATAAAAATACCACATCTTTTTCATCCATTCCTCAGGTGATGGGCACCTTGGTTGTTTCCAAGATTTAGCTATCACAAATTACGCTGCTATAAACGCAGGTATGCATATATCACTATGATATGACACTTTCACTTCCTCTGGAAAATTCACAATAGGGGGATAGCTGTTTTGAATGGAATTTCCAGTCTTAATTTTTTAAGGAGTCTCTAGACTAATAACCATAATGGTTGCACCAGTCTACATTCCCACCAGCAGTGGAGAAGGGTTCCCTTTTCCCCACAGCCTCTCCAACATTTTTTGTTGGTTGATTTGTTTATGGTAACCATTCTTTCTGGAGTGAGATGGCATCTCAATGTTGTTTTAATTTGCATTTTTTGGATGGCTAGGAATGTGAATCTTTTTTTCATATATTTATTTGCTTCTTTAAATTCATCCTCTGAGAAGTGTGTTACTCTCAGATGCCCATTTCTAGACTGGGCCTTTAAATTTTGTGGCCCTAATATTTTTTTAGTTCTTTATAAATTCTAGAGAGCAGACCTTTGTCTGAGTGCTTATTAGTTCAGATTTTTTCCAAATTTGTGGGCTGTCTTTTCACTTTGTTAATAATTTCTTTTGAAGTGCAAAAACTTCTCAATAAGTGGAGCTCACAATTGTTAATTCTTTCAAGTATTACCCATGCAATTTCATTTTTGTTCATGAATACTTTGCCTACACCTATGTCTTCAAGAGTTCCTCCTATTTTCTCTTCCAGGAGATTAGTGTTTCTGTTTTAATGTTTAGATCTCTAATCCATTTTGACTTTAGCTTAGTGTATGGTGATAGATCATGATAAAGTATTAGTTTTCAACATGTAGAGAGATAGTTTTTCTAGCACCATTTATTCCAGAAAGCATATTTGGCCCCTTTGTCCAAGATAAGGTGGCTCAGAGTGTTTGTAGAGGCTTCCACATCTTCTAATCTATTCCATTGATCTTCAGGTCTATTTTGTTGCCAGTAACATGCTGATTTTATAATAGTAGCTTTACAGTATAATTTCAAATCAGGAATTGTAATGCCTCCTTCCTTGTCTTTGTTGCCCAAGATTGCTTTTGCTATTCCAGGTCTTTTCTGCATCGAAATAAATTTTAGGAATGATTTCTCTAGGTCTGTCAGGTATGTTGGTGGTAGTTTGATAGGGATTGCATTAAATATGTACAGCAGGTGCTGGGGAGTTGGCTTAGTAGTATGGCCATCTTCACAATGTTGGCTCTTCCTATCCAGGAGCAGGAAATATCTCTCCATTTTCTGAAATCTTCTATGATCTCTTCTTTCAGAGTACTGTAATTTTCATTGAAAAGATATTTGACTTCTTTACTTAGATGAATTTCAAAGTTTCACTTTCCATGATGCTATTGTAAAAGGTATTGTTTCTCTAATTTCCCCCTCAGTTTGTTTGTAATCTGTGGAGAGGAATGCTACTGACTTTTGGGTATTGACTTTGTATTTTGCTATGCTGCTGAATTTGTATATCAAGTCTAGTAGCTTCTTGGTGGAGATTTTTTGGTTTTCCAATTACAATATCATGTCATCTGTAAATGATAATTTAACTTCTTCTTTACCTATTCTTATTCCTTTTATTTCTCTCTCCTCTCTAATGGCTCTAGCTAATGATTCCAAAACTATATTGAATAGGAGTTGTGAAAGAGCACATCCTCATCTTGTACCAGATCTAAGAGTAAAAGATTTCAGTTTTTACCCATTTAGAATTATGTTATCCATTGGGTCTTCAGAAATGGCTTTTACCAGATTGAAGTAGAGGCCGTCTATTCCAGTGTTCTTTAGGACTTTGAACATGAATGAGTTTTGGCTTTGTCAAAAGCCTTTTCTGGATCAATTGAGAGGATCATGTGGTTTTCAGATTTGGCTGTATTTATATAGTGTATTATATTAATAGATTTGCATATATTGAACCATGCTTGCATCCCTGGGATGAATCCTATTGGTCATTGTGTATAATCTCGATTATTTGCTGTATTCTTTTTGCTAGGATTTTATTGAGGATTTTTGCATCTACGATCATGAGAGTGATTGGCCTGTAGTTCTCTTCTTTAGTAGCGTCTTTCCCTGGTTTTGGTATCAGAATACTACTTGACTCCAGGAATGATTTTGGGAGGATTGCTCCCTTTTCCATTTCAGTGAAGAGTTTGAGGCATATAGGGATTATACCTTCTGTAAATTTCCTGTAGAATTCAACTTTGAATCCATCAGGACCTGGACTTTTCTTTGTCGGTAGGTTTTTTAATTACATTTCGTATTTCACTGGCTGTTATTGGGTTATTGAGAGTTGTTATATCTTCTTGATTCAGGTTTGGTAATTTGTACATTTCTAGGAATTTGTCCATTTCTCTGTCTTCTATTCTGTGAAAGTAAAGAGTCTCAAAGTAGCTATTGATAATCTTCTGAATTTCCACTGGGTCTGTGGTAATTACACCCTTTTCATTCCTTATTGCTTCCATTGGAATTTTTTTCTTTCTTTTTCATGAGGTTATCTAGGGGCTTATCAATTTTATTTAACTTTTCAATGAACTGGTTTTTTAATTCATTAATTCTTTAAACTGTTTTCTTCATCTAAATTAAATTAATTTCTTCTTTAATCTTTGATTTCTCCCTGTCTTTGGGCTCTGGGTTTGGTTTGCTCTTCCTTTTCTAGATGCTGGAAGTGCAGCATTAGGGCATTTATTTATTTATTCCCCTTCTGTTTTCTGACTGTGTGAGTTTACTGCTATAAATTTCCCTCTGAGATCTGCTTTCATCACATCCCATAAATTCCGATAAGTTGTGCTTGAATTTTCACTGAATTGTAGATATTGTTGAATTTCTTGTTTAATTTCATCTGTGACCCATTGGTTGCTGAGTAGAGTGTTGTTTAATTTCCATGTATTTATGGTTTTTTCTGGTTTCTTTTGTAGTTTATTTCCAGTTTCATTGCACTGTGGTCAGATAGTATACATGGAAGAATTTCTCTTTTCTTGCATATACATTAGTATGGCATATGGATTAGTATGTAATCTATTTTAGAAAATGACCCATGTGCAGCTGAAAAAAAACTGTGTTCAGCTGTGGTTGGATGGAGCACTCTATATGTCCACTAAGTCCATTCGTCCCAAGCTCTTTTGTATTTATGCTACTTCTTTGCTAATTTTTTTGTCTGCTTGACCTTCTTTTTGGGATAAGGGGGTGCTAATGTCTCCTGTTAAGATTGTGGTATTGGATATTAGACTTTTCCTATCTGTTAAGATTTTTTTATATCTGGTTTGTTGCTCCTGTGTTTGTTGCATACGTATTTACGAGTTTTACCTACTCCACTTGAAGTTTTCCTCTAACCAGTATATAGTGGCCTTCTTTATTTTATTTGATGGTTCTTGGTTTGAAGTTGAGACTCTCTAAGAGGAGGATTGCTACCCCTACTTTTTTCTGAGGTGCTGTGGCATGTAGTGTTGTTTTTCATCCTTTGACTTTCAGCCTATGAATTTCTTTATGAGTTAAATGAGTTTCTTTTATACAGCATATTGTTGGATTTTGTTTCCTATTACACTGTGCCAAGCTATTTCTCTTAATTGGTGAATTGAGTCCATTTAAATTGATGGTTATAATTGAGAGGTGTTGACTTTTTGTTTCACATGTTTTTTACCTGCTGTCTTTTTCTCCTGCTTTTAATTGTTTTCCATATTTAGTATGTTCCTTTTGTTCTCTTTTGTGAAGTTATGATGATTTTGGTCCCTCTCTAGATCATCTTTAATAGTCTCTGGAGGCTTGGCTTTGTCATCATGAATTGGCTTTGTCATCTAGCATTCTTTAGGGGTTTTTTTGTTTTTTTTTTTTTTTGTCATGGAAGTATTTCACTTTTTCATCAAACTTGAAAGAGAGTTTTGCAGGGTTTAGAAGTCTGGGCTGGAATTGGTTTTCATAAAGGACTTGAAGTACTCTGCTCCATGCTCTTCTTGCCTTCATGGTTTGTAAGGGGAAGTCTGCTGTTATTCTGATGAGTTTTCCTTTAGCTATGGCCTGTTTCTTTTCTCTAACGGCTTTAAGTATATTGTTCTTGTACTGGATTTCTGGGATCTTGACTATTATATGTCTCGGTTTGTTTTCATTTGGGTTGAAATTATTTGGCATTCTGTATGCTTTGGTTAACTAAATATCAGATTGTTTCTTCATATTTGAGAAGTTTTATTCTATTACATCTGCCCATATTTCTTATCATTTGTATTGACTCCTTCTTTCTCATTGATGCTTATTAGTCTCACTTCGTTCATCTTTGCTTCATCTTGCAGGTGATATTTTTTTTTTCCTGAATCCTAGTTGATTTTAAGAGATCTTTTCTTACCTTTTCCCTAAGCTGAAATGGCATCTTCAAGATTTGAAACTCTATCTTCACTTTCAATCAAATGGTTTTGCAAGCTTGTGATTGAGACTTTAAGTTCCTCTTTATCTCTTTGACTCTGCTTCATGCTATCTATTTCTTTCCTGCATTGCTCATTCAAGGAATCCATCATTTTTCTAATATCCTCTATTTTTTATCAGTGTCTTCTTGAGAAGCAGTTATTAATTCTTTTACTAGATTTTATTTCTGATCTGATTTCCTCTATATGTTTCTGCATTTGATTCTTTACTTCAGATGCTATTAATTCAGAGATTTCTTTTTTCATTTCAGAGGTTATTTCTGATCTGAATTCCTCTATACCTTTCTGCAGTTGTTTCTTTATTTCACATGGTATTCATTCAGATATTTAAGCTGTGTGTTTCCCAATTTCTTCTATGCTAGGGTCCTTTGCACTTGTTCTGGGTGGGCTTGGGTTCTGAGATTGCTCCTTCTCTTTGTTATTTTATATAGTACTGTCCTCTGACCTTTGGTGTAGAGTTTTGGTGCAGTTATAACCTTAGCACCCTCTGAAATTCGGGTGCAGATCTAATAAGTTTGAGTGCATTAAGTTATGCCTGGCTTGCAGCTAGCTGTTTTGCTCAGTTCCTTCCTGCTGCAGCCCTTGGAAGTGAACCTGTTGTACCCCTCTGTCAAGATGTTCTGCTCCTGAATTAGTTGGGTGATTCTAGTCCCTAGTCTTTTTGCAAAGACTTCAGCTGCATAGTTTCACCCCAGGCCTGTATGCCAGGCTGGTACCTGGTCTGGAGGAGTCTATGGGGTGCAGGGGAGAGCAGAAGTTCTCTCGCCCACTATGCAGGTCTTGGCCTGGGCTTGGTTGGGGTGTCCTGAGAATGCAGCAGAAGTTCTCACTCACTCATTCACACAGGGGGATTAGGGAGGCTCTGAAGGGGTGTAGGGGTCCCAAGAGCATGGTGGAGGGTCTCACTCACACAGCATGCCTGAACTTGGTCCAGAGAGGACCCCCTGGGATTTTTTAAATTAAATTATTTTAGTCAAAATAATGTTACCTTTTTTAAAGACTCTCACAAAGAAGTAGAGAGTTTGAATAGAAGAAAACCTCAAATTGTATAAATGTTTTAATACTATTAAGTCATTAAGAAGTTTGAAGGGTGAATTCATTAAAAGACAAGGATCTTTTCAGTTTAACCTCTCACAAGCCACATGGCCTCATGAAAGATCCCTGCTCTATTTTGTCCTTTGTAATTGGACCGTATTTGTTTTATAAAGGGAAATATAGCCCAAAGAGTTTTTCATACTGCTGCTGTCAAGTACATCATTTTAAAGAAAGATAAGATGTACTAGTGAGGTAAAAATGTATGGTGCACAAATAGTTAAAGTATGAAAGATTTAAATGTGGTTCACTGGTGCTTTTACTATATTGTCAAATAATCGTTATGATTCAACATTTTAAGGACCGTGTTTTATTTCGTTTTTGTAATTGCTTTATGGAAAGTGACCCTTTAAGCTATTGTGGATGTAGATGAGGAGGTCCAGGATATAAGTAAGAGAAAGAGTGTTTATAGGAAGAAATAGCAGGTAGAGCTTGGGTTGCAGTCACACGCTGGGACCCTGTGAGCAGATGAAAGAAGAACCAGTCTCTCTAGTATTTGAGAGAGGAGCAAAAAGCAGCAGAGGAAAGAAGATGTGAAGGACAAGAGCCTAAGGCACCTTACAGCCTTTTTAAGGACATTGTTGCAAAGCAGATGGAAGTCTCTAGAGGGTCTGAAGGAGATGACAGACATGATCTAATTTACATTTTACAGAGCTCACCCTGTCTGCTGTGTGGAAAATAGAAAAATAGAAGGTGCAGGACGAAAATAATATCACAGTGAATATTATTAGTATATAGAAAAAAGGCAAGAGAGGGAGGTTAGGAAGAATGTTACCATTAAAGATGGAATTTTCATTAAGTGAGTGGCAAAAGATTTGGAGGAGAATATCTTGACAATCTCATATTAAACATAAGCTATATTGTTTTTATGATAACTTTTAATCATGCAAGTTAAATGACAATTTTATTTATGAGCCTGGGGTCTAGAACACAGGTATAACAGACAAGTGCTAGAGATATACATTTGAATTTCTTAAAGTATAATTCAATGTCCCCAAAATTGATGAAATTAACAAGTCAGTGACTACGGAAAGAAAGAAAAAGAATGCAATTGCTTAACTTTGAGATTCTATAAAATTGTGTTCATGGAGAAAAAGAACCATAAAATGCCCTGAGAAAGTATGCAACATTGTATACATGAACCAAAGGTGAGATTATTGTACAGGAAACCAGAGGATAAACAAATAATAGGTGATCAACTATGATGAATTACTGGAGTGTTTACCAAGGCATAGACTTTTGTTTGATTTTTGCACAAAGTTTTGAATATACAAAATCATTTCATAAGTATTTGCTTAATGAGATGGTATTATTAGATTTAATAAGAACATGAAGGCCCAGCAAGATAGCTCAGCAGACTAAAGTGCCTTCTTAGGTAGGCATAGGGACTGGGTTTAATCTCCTGCATGCTGTGCCAGCCCTGCCTCAGGGGTGCGCTGAAACAGCGAGTGAGACTGGTTGTGGTGGCATGCACCTATAATCCCAGTACTTGGGAAACTAAAAACGGGAGGATCACTACGAGTTCAATCTGTGTAGTGAGACTCTGTAGACTCTGTACTAAATTCATAAAATAAAATGAAATAAAATAAAATACGAACATAAGCCATTGATCATTAGAGCTTGCAATGTGGACTTCTTTTCAATAGTCTGGTTCAAAGTCCTGATCAGAGTGCATCAGAATAGGACTGATAGGAAATAAATCAAAAGCTCGTATGTCAGACAGTGCTTTTCAATTTTGTTCAAAAGAAAGGACATGAAGGGAGAGATTTTTATCAAAAATAAATTTTATTTGAAAGAGAAAACAAATCGCAAGCCTCTGTACTGATGATAATGGCAGAGAATCTAGTAAAATAAGATATTCAGCTAAAATGCCAGAATAATGAAAATATGAAGAGTGTGTTATTTTAAAATCAGCAATAATCAGCACTTAGAATTTACATGTAAATGATACCATGTGGATATGATTGTCTAGTACTCAAAAAACAAGAGTTGGATGGGAATCAGAAAGCTCCCTTCATTCACTACCACAGCACCATGGACAGTTACTTGCGGCACCAGGAGTTCAGCCCAGTCAGAGGATTAATGTGGAAAATGCATAAACACAGCTAGTTTTGCAAAAGGAGTCAACTCCATAACAAGAACTTTAAAAGTGATAATTAAAATCATTTGACTTTTTTTTTTTTTTTTAGGAAAATGCATAGCATAGTGGAAAGAAAGTTGAACTAGGAATAAAAACAAGTGCTTTTAATAATGATCTAAGTAAGACATCTAAATATAGAGACACAGAGTACTTTGGTCACAATTAATACTTCTGGAGTTCAATGTATTCCTTAAAATGATTAGTGGAAAGAAAATTAAGTTATCTGAAGTCTTTTCCTGTTTTAAATTTGCATAATGTTGATTTGTTCTATAATTGCAAATGAACATTCCTGACTTCTGTAACTTATTTTCAGTGCTTCAAATGCATCTCGGAATGTCTTATATAACTACATACTTTAATGTATTGGATAACCAGTGTCAACTCCCATGCACATAAAATGGAAAGCCAAACAAAAATAACTTGGCTCTCTAGAAACTTAACATTGCATATGGAAAAGATCATAAGCAGAATGATTAGCTGTTGCAGTGGTTAAATGATACAGCCATAACTTTCTTTCTATTATTTTTCCTTGTCTACATATATTACAGTGTTCTCTTAAAGCTGGCTCTATTCAAGTTACCAAAACTTCAGGTATAACTAAAAGCTCCAACAAAGAAAATATCTTTGTTTTAACTTGTTAGTGAGAGTAGTGGCTTTTCTTTATCTCCTCTGCAGAAACATTGTGTTCATGTGTCTCAGTCTGGAATACCAGAGCATCTAGGCCAGTGGCAATCAATTTCTGCAATATGTAAGCATTTCTTTAGTCTATAGCTACCTAAGGAATAGGCCGAACTGGGGTTCTAATAACAAGAGAACATCCGTCCAGTCCAGCTTCTCTGACTCAGAATGTAGGCTTCTTCCACCTTCAGTCTTCTCTCTCTGTGTGGATATTGACATGCACGCACAACAGCTTAAGAGTGAGATATCATTTAGGAAATTTTCTTGAGAGAAAGTCTCTCCCTTCTCAAATGGGACTTCTGTAACTTTTGGGGGTTTTTATCAGACTGATTATAAATATACTTGCATGGTTATAAAATAATAAATATGAATTAATAATTTATTAGTGCAGTACTTATTAAGTTGATTTGATTGATACTTTTTTAACAATGATCAACCCCACCACAGTATTTTATGCATTCACGGTGAACTGACTACAAAATACACAGTATTTTATGCATTCACGGTATATATTAGTGATATATACATAGAAAGTACAAAAAGCAATTACATGACATTTTGAAATTTTACTTCCTACAATCAGAATACTTTTTTCACTCATATTATGATTTCATATAAACCCTTGAAGTTTCTAATAGCCAAGTCCTTTTCTTTGTTATATCAGAAACAGTTCCATAAATGGAATTATATTCAACTTCTTCCTTAAATGCACCATGTTTCCTAAGAAACTTCTCATAAACTTCAAGAGTTAAAATCATTATAATTCACACCTAAATGTTACATTTTATCCAAGCTGTTTGCTAAATTTTACCAGTTGTCATTTTACATTACCCTTCCTAATATTAAATCTTGTTTTTAAAATTAAATATTATCATTTTCCTCCAATCCTACTAGACCTAGCTGTTACATTTTCACTTTTAATACTAATAATCCTAAAGCTATGATACAAAATTGGTGCAATTTGCTTAAAATAGCAATGTAATTATAAATTTGAAATCCTCTCCAAATTGTCATAGGGGACTGTGTATCAATTTTCTTTGCCAGGGAGAACTATTAACAACTAAGTAATATAAAAATGTTCATAAAACATAAAAACTATAAAATCATTTTAGGAAGTCTGAGCCCCTGTGAAGGTGTTATATGTTCTTACCCTTACTTATCCTCCAATGACCTAATGTTCTGACAGGTCAACAGATCTGCCACACCCAAACTGGAAGCTGAGAAGGAGGTCTAATAACCAGCTCCACTCTCGCTTTTCTTTGTCACAAAAATATGATTAATGCAGCGAATGTAGGGCCATTACCTGATTATTTTCCCCTTAGGGTATGACATAATTCTGTCTGTCTCCTCACAAATATATTCCATGTGTGATGTTGATCCAGTCTTCCACAAAACAAACCAAGAAGGAATTGCAAATTCTGTGCTTGAAAGTAGAAAATCATCAGATTTATATAAGTACTGGAAATGGAGATTTATATTTTTAAATGTCACATGCCATTTGAGAGAGGCCTCTGGCTTTTCCACATGGAGTCCCATAATGATTCTATGAGGCAGCAAAGAAATAGAAAGAGTAATCACTAGCTGATCTTTCAAAGAGCAATGACTCTCGACTCTGAAAGTGGATTGCTCATCTAGCAATTTCATAACATTTAGGGTTGATTTAGTTCAACAAAAACGATAATGAAGAATTGCATTTAGTCCCACAGGCATTTTGCTGAATTTCATGCATAGCTTTAAATTCTAGTCAATGAGCAATGGCTGCGAATGCTCTTCATATTCTTTCTAAAAGCAGACAGCATGTCATATATTTCAATGATGCGGGATGGGGAAAAAGAAGGGAAAAGGTAAGGAAAAGTCTGAGGACCTAATAGATGATAGGGACATATTAATCATTCATTCATATACCTAGTGTATAGCTGTGATATTTTTAGAAAAGTGTAAACAAATTCAAGCCAGAATGTAAATGTCTAAAACAACCTCTGCTCTCAGAAACAGAACAGTCCAGCCTCAATTTGTGCTATTAGCGGATCAGCAGTACTCTTGTGCTGGTGTGCACATGTGTTTGGACATACTGCTTCAGTCTTGTTCAATTTGAAGTGAAGATGAAGTTTTCCTTCACATCCAATAAGGAGAAATTTCTCATGTATTGCCTTGGAAGGAAGTACGGAAAAGTGGTGGCATTTTATTTTAGTAATCAGAAACAAATATATATGGGAAGCTCTGGAAGGATTCTATTAACCTAAAGCTATTTATTTCTAGAAATAGAATAGATTTTTGCAGACTGCAAACAAAAATTGGATCATTTGAATGTTCTGTGAAAAACACAGAAAAGAAAGTTCAGGGATAGCAGTACTCCATCATCTGACAAATCAAAGACATTATCATCTAAGAGCATCACCTTTTTTCTGTTCTCTTCTTTAAATGATGGGATGAAAAGGTTATGTAGCCCTGTCAATGTGAGTATAGTAAAAAAGGAGGAAATAAAGGTTGTTATTTTTTTTCAATAGCTAAAAGATTTAAATGTGACTGACAAAAAAATTCAAAGCTTCATACTCTCCCTGAGAAAGCTTAAACTGAGGGAAGGCAGACTCTATATCAGATCTACTGACACAACTGTCATTTTCATCCTGCATACCCGGTTCCTGTGGAGCAATTTTGAGCTAAGCTCACTTACCTTCTCTACACACACACACACACACACACACACACACTTAGAAAACAAAAGACTCTCGTCTAATATCACCGCCTAATAAAATCTTGGTTGAGTAGGCACTCTTAAACAACACAGTAAAAAACATATAGAAAACTTGATTGTACCACATCAGAAAAAACTAATAAAAATTACTCAATTTAGAAAAAGAGCAAAATGTAAAAAGGCAACAAGAAGAAAACGTGAGGATCACCAAAAGCTGACTTATTTAATTATGAGATGAAGTGAAACACAAGAGATCCACAAAAAATAACCTCATCGATATTCAAGGTGTGTGTGTGTGTGTGTGTGTGTGTGTGTGTGTGAATAAGAAGTTAAGGAGAGCACACGAGAGTCTTTTGTTTTGACTGCATTTGATTTGAACTGTGGGCTATTGGGTTTTTCAATAGTGAATTAGACACCTACTATTCTGCTAGTCTAGATCCTTGAGTGATGGCATCTAGAGTAGAGTATTCTTCAAAGGAGCATGTCAAGAAAAAGAAATATATCTGGCATTATTCTGGCTATTTTTAATTTGGTGTTTTTAAGACAGAGTATCTCAATTTATTTTACATCAAAAAATTAGTATTTTAATTGTTTTAAAATGTTATAAAGAAAATTGGCAGTCTAGATTTGGTGATGCACTTGACCTAATTCTATGTCCACACAGCAACAGAATAATTAAGATGCTCACAATTAAATGGCACTGTGACTCCATCTATTTGCTGCACAAAACAAGAACACTTTTTTTTTTTTTCAGAACTGGGGATGAACTCAGGCCCTTGTGCTTGCCAGGGAAGCACTTGTTCTACTGAGCCATCTACCTGGTCCCACAAACAAGAACTCTTAAGCACCGCAGAGGGCTCAATATTTTGAAATAACCTTCAGATAAAGGTATCGATATTAAATGATAAGTATTTATTTATTCATTTACTTACTTATTTTTTTGCAGTACTGGGGATTGAATTCAGGACTCTGCTCTTGCCAGGAATGATAAGGATTTAAAAATCATCTTTTTCAAAATTTTACACTGCTCATTAGTAACAAATCCAAAAAGAATAAAAGTGAGACAACAACCGAAAGTTTGACTTCTTGCCTCTGTCTATGCTTGTTTGTGGCTCTGAATTCTCTGTTTTATTGTTTGCTGAAAGAATTTGTAGTAGCATTATAAACTGTAAATATCTCTAAAACTTTATGAGTTCTGTAATTTCAGCGATAGATTATAAGTCACTAACTTGTGTACTCATCTTATTTGAAGCATCTCAGTCCTATATTAGATGTATTGCGAAGTGCCATAAAAATGAGAAATCATTGAAATTTATATTTTTCTAAAAAATAATTTATTTGGCTGGCCAAATAGCTCAGTGGATTAAAGCACCTGAAAGCAGGTGCAGGGTCCTAGGGTTCGACCCCCCAGGCCTGCTGTACTGGCTTCACCCCCCGGGCGTGCTGAGGTGGAGATTGAGACTAGGCGTGGTGACACATGCCTGTAATCCCAGCTCTTGAGAGGCTCTAAACAGGTGGAGCACTATGAGTCTGATCTAGTAGTGAGACTCTGAACACCCTGTTGACCCTTCCCTAAAATACAAAAATAAATGAAT